>NC_029772.3:21764937-21770502 GCF_000817695.3 Arachis duranensis | reverse complement strand
TGACATTTCTCCCAGTTTAAAACCAGGTTAGTCTCTTGGCACCTTTTCAGGACAAGTGCTAGATGATCAAGACAGGAGCTGAATGAGTCTCCAAATACTGAGAAGTTATCCATGAAGACTTCCGGGAACTTCTCTACCATATCAGAGAAGATAGAGAGCATGCACCTCTGAAAGGTTGCAGGTGCATTACACAAACCAAAGGGCATCCTTCTGTAGGCAAATACTCCAGAAGGACATGTGAATGCTGTTTTCTCTTGGTCTTGAGTATCTACTGCAATTTGGTTGTAACCTGAATAGCCATCCAAAAAGCAATAGTATTCATGACCTGCTAGTCTCTCTAGCATCTGGTCTATGAATGGTAAAGGAAAATGATCCTTTCTGGTGGTTGTATTGAGCCTTCTGTAGTCAATACACATACGCCACCCTGTGACTGTTCTTGTAGGAACCAGTTCATTTTTTCATTATGAACCACTGTCATGCCTCCCTTTTTGGGGACAACTTGGACAGGGCTCACCTAGTGGCTATCAGAAATAGGATAAATAATCCCAGCCTCTAGTAACTTAGTGACCTCTTTCTGCACCACCTCCTTCATGGCTGGATTTAGCCGCCTCTGTGGTTGAATCACTGGCTTAGCATCATCCTCCAATAGGATCTTGTGCATGCATCTTGCTAGGCTAATGCCCTTAAGATCACTTGTGGACCACCCAAGAGCTGTCTTGTGTGTCCTTAGCACTTGAATTAGTGCTTCCTCTTCCTGTGGATTTAAAGCAGAGCTTATGATCATTGGAAAAGTGTCACCTTCTCCCAGAAATGCATATTTTAGGGATGGTGGTAGTGGCTTGAGCTCGGGTTTAGGAGGCTTATCCTCTTCCTGAGGAATTTTCAGAATTTCTTTTATTTCCTCTGGTTCCTCCAGGTCAGGCTGAACATCTTCAAAAATGTCCTCTAGCTCTGATTCGAGACTCTCAGTCATATTAACCTCTTCCACCAGAGAGTTTATAATATCAACGCTCATACAGTCATTTGGGGTGTCTGGATGCTGCATAGCTTTGACAACATTCAACTTAAACTCATCCTCATTGACTCTCAGGGTTAATTCCCCTTTTTGGACGTCAATGAGGGTTCGTCCAGTTGTTAGGAAAGGTCTTCCTAGAATGAGAGTTGCACTCTTGTGCTCCTCCATTTCCAGCACTACAAAGTCAGTTGGAAAGGCGAATGGCCCAACCTTGACAATCATGTCCTCAATTATGCCTGATGGATATTTAATGGAGCCATCAGCAAGTTAGAGACATATCCGGGTTAGTTTGACTTCTTCAGTCAACCCAAGCTTTCTGATAGTGGATGCAGGTATTAGATTGATACTTGCTCCAAGGTCACATAGGGCTGTCTTGGTACAAGCACCTTCTACAAGCGGGCAAATTGTTTATCCTGTTCCGCTTGGAGGAGTTTCTGAGGATAAGGCATCTTGGCTTTATATTCTTCAACCTTAGTTGCTGCAGGTTTATTCCCTACAGAGGTGGTTGGAGAAGCCTTTTTAGAGGGGTTACTATCAGCACTCTCAGGTGTCTGATTCCTCATTGGTGTTTGAGCGCCAGGACTGGGTGAGGAATGGGCGTTTAACCCCAACTTTTCCCCCCTTTCTGGCGTTTGAACGCCAGAATTGGGCAAGGAATGGGCGTTTAACGCCAACTTTCCCCCATTTTCTGGTGTTTGAACGCCAGGAGTATTCCTCTCTGGGCTCTTACTGTCCTCAGAGGGATTTTGGGCAGTGGTTCAGTTATCCTCTGTCAGTTGTTCCTTTCTTAGCTTTTTGCTACTTTGGGCAGTGTTATTCAATGTCTTCCTACTCCTCAGTTGAACTGCTTGGCATTCTTCTGTTATCTGTTTAGATAACTGCTGTTTTGTCTGATTCAACTGTGATTCTATATTCTTGTTAGCAATTTTGGTTTCTTGGAGCATCTCTTTAAATTCTGCTAACTGTTTTGTCATCAGGAGTAATTGCTGATTAAGCTCAACAATTTGTTCTTGAGGATTGGGATCAGTAGTTACTGCCATAGCTTCTTCTTTTGTAGAGGACTCACTGCTTGAGTATAGATATTGATTTCTAGCAATAGTATCTATGAGCTCTTGAGCTTCTTCAATTGTCTTTCTCATATGTATAGATCTACCAGCTGAGTGGTCTAGAGACATCTGAGCTTTTTCTATAAGCCCATAGTAGAAGATGTCTAACTGTACCCACTCTGAAAACATTTCAGAGGGGCATTTTCTTAGCATACCTCTGTACCTCTCCCAGGCATTATAAAGAGATTCATTATCCTCTTGTTTAAAGCCTTGGATGTCCAGCCTTAGCTGTATCATCCTTTTTGGAGGGTAAAATTGATTCAGGAATTCATCTGATAACTGTCTCCATGTTTTTATGCTTGTTGTGGGTTGGTTATTCAACCACATCTTAGCTTGATCTTTTACAGCAAATGGAAACAGTAATAATCTGTAGACATCCTGATCCACCTCTTTATCACGTACTGTGTCAGCAATTTGTAAGAACTGTGCCAGAAACTCAGTAGGTTCTTTGATGGTGTTTTGTGGAAAAAATGAATTTCCAACACACAAATCCAACCGGCAAGTATACCGGGTCGCATCAAGTAGTAATAACTCACTTAGAGTGAGGTCGATCCCACAGGGATTGATGGATCAAGCAACTTTAGTGGGTGATTAGTTTAGTCAAGCAAACATTGAGTGAATTGTGTGAAGTGTAGCCAACAGAAAGTAAATTGCAAGGAATTTAAAAGATGCAGAAAATAAAATTGCAGGAAACTTAAATAACAAGAAAGTAAAATAGCTGAAACTTAAATTGCAAGAAAATTAAATTGCATGAAAAGTAACGGGGCTGGGGTGCTGGAAATTAAAATTCAACAAGAAAATGTAAAGAGCATTCAAGCAGAGAGCTAGAATATGAAATGGGATGCAGCAGATTTCAAACAGAAAAGTAAAAATGCTTGAAGAATTAAAAATAGAAAGCGATGCTTAATTTGCAGCAATTTAAAAAAACTAAGAGAGAGAGATTTCAAATACTAATCTCCCTAGTGAGCTTGCCTTTTTTTTCTTTCCGAGCTCTAATTGATGCCTTTATATAGGCTTTACAAAGTGAAAATAAAAATGAAATTAAAACAAATTACCATTAAAATAAAAATCCTAATCTAATTTATCCATGTGCCTTTGAGTGATGATGTGGGCTTAGCTTGCTTTGGATTTGAGGAGAAATGGGTTTGGTTGGCCTTGATTCAATTTGGTGAGGAATTGAATTAAATTGAATTTTGGTTGATTTTTGGCCCATGACACTCCCAGGAGGCTGCCCTGCCCTTGTGGAGGGCAGGGCAGGAAAGTGTGCGTGTTGGTGCTTGTGCGTGCTAGCTTAGTGTGTGAAGATGCTGCCCTGCCCTTGTGGAGGGCAGGGCAATGTTGCCTTGCATGTGTGTCTTGCGCACTCACTTCCTTGGACCGTGTCATGATGCGCTCCTCACTCCCCTTAGGTGCTTGGTTCGAAACCCATGGGTGGCGCTTGGAGTTTGATTTTTTCTTGGATTTTCTTCAAGAAGAGCACGACATTGCCCTCCAAGAGGGCATTCTGCTCTCCTTGAGGGCAGACTTCCTTGGTTTCCTTGTGTCTCCCTCTTCGAGCCTTGATGGAAGCATTTTGGTTTATTTTCGCTTGTTTTTGGCCCTTAAAGATGCCTTTCGTTCCTGCCTCATTTTTACACTAAGTATGGATTGCTATATATCGTTGGAAATCTCTGAATGTCAGCTTTCCAACGCAACTGGAAGCACATCAATCGGACGTCTGTAGCTCAAGTTATAGCCCTTTGAAGTAGGCATGGTCATGTTGTGAGCGGCCAGATTTTAACTTAGCGAAAATTTGCTCCAACATCACTTTGTTTCATCATGATTCTGCCCTGCCCTTGGCAAGGGCAGGGCAATGTGCGTGCTGGCTGTTTTCCTCTTTAATTTGGTCATGGGCCACGCTTTTAAAAGCGTGGCCTAAGGCTCCAAAGTGTACCCCAACTTCAAAGTGTACCCCAAAGCTCTTTTTTCTCCTTTTTTTTGTGCTTCTTTGCTTCTTTTTCTTCTTATTTCCTACAAGATTTATAAAATTAAAATATCAAGAAAATATATCATTTAAGTACAAAAGCATTCAATATTTAAGCACAAATCATCAATTTCTTGTATGAAAAAGCATAGAAAAATAGGTATATGATGACATGTCATCACAACACCAAACTTAAACCTTGCTTGTCCCCAAGCAAGAAAAGAATCATGCAATAGAAATTGACAATCCAAGGTAAGAAGAGTAGCAAGTTAATGTTCATGGCAAGCTAGTTTTCTATGCATGCTATAATTACAAAAGAGATGTAAATGATTGATGCTTCTATCTAGCTTATTTTATGAAATCTTTTTCTTATAACCACTTGATACATAAGCACCACAAGCATTTAATTAGAGGACTTCATTAAGCTCATTTTTTTTTGACTCTCTAATCATTGATGCTCAGAGCCTTGAGCTTTGAGGGAGTGCTTTTGCACTTGAGCCTAGCCTTGACTTCTAAGTGTTTTGTTTTCAAGCATTTGGCTTGATACATAACACCACAAGCACTTAGCAAATAAATTGCCATTGGTACTCAGAGCCTTCAGCTTTCTCATTCTTTCCCTTTTTCTTTTCTTGCTTTAATTGTATTTGCTTCTTCAAGGTTTTCATGATTTCTAAAGATTTCACAAAATGTACAAGATGAAAAACTTCAATTAGATAAAATCCAATGCAATTGAGCAACAATCAATCATACTAGCTTTCCAATACTTGTATGCACATGCTAAATTCTTCTTTAATGCCTTGTTTGTTTATGATCATGATGTTTTATTGCTTTTGAATTCACAAAGCTCAAGTTGGTAGTTATAATGCCACAGCAACATATTATAAATCAAAATTCAAGCTATGCTTATTCATACACACATGTATACAGAGAAGGTAAAGACAATCATGCAGTTTATAAAACAAATGAGAGGAAAAGGAACTTTACAACCTTGTAGTTCATCTTCTCTATTGTTGTCATTTTCCTCCCATTTTTCTCCTTCCCATACCAAACTCAGAATGCTTATTCATCCTCAAGCAATAATTAGAACAATGGCTATGGGGCTAAGATGGATCATGAATGTCTTACACAATGAAATGTTAGTAGTACATGTGTTTCAAGCAAGCAAAAATGAAAAATAACAATCAAGGCACAAGAGACAGCGACATTTGATTGCAAGCATAAGAAGGTGTACACAATACTTTGCATAAAGAATAAGTGGCACACCAAACTTAGTGTGACACTTTCACTTGGAATTGATGCAAGTATCTAATAAGCATTGGAACCAAATTTTGTTGCATTGCAACACCAAACTTAGAATGCAACCATATGTCAATTTATTTGAACTAAGACTAAACAAAAGAAACTGTTATTTGTTGAATACAATCACCAAGCCAAGAATATGTCATGAATAAGGATCTCTTGGTGATATATTAACAAAAACA
>NC_029772.3:21763152-21764294 GCF_000817695.3 Arachis duranensis | reverse complement strand
TTTCACTTGACACAGAGGCTTCCTCATCTTGCTTTTCCACTTCCTCACCCACAAATTGGTCTTCATCCTCTCTGTTTGATGGTTCTAAGTTCCTCCTTGTTTGCTCTAAGGGCTCATTCATCTTCTTGAGAATGATTTCTTTCCAGGATTGGGGTTGTGTGTATCTTTCCACGAGTTTTCTATGTAGTTCAATGGCTTGAAGGTAATCCTCATCTGGTGGTTCAAGAGATGAAAGTTGAGAGTAATTTTGGTGACGTGGATATGTTATGGTGAAGCTGTGTTGAGGGGTGTGGAATGAGTTTGTGATTGATGGGATGACTTGTATGGATTTTGGAGGAAACTTTGTGTTGAGGCATAATCAAGTGATGAAGAACTTTCAAATGAGAAATTGGGATGTGAGGGTGAATGCTCTTTCATTCCTTGGTGATACTCCCAGCCACCATTAGAATAATGACTTGCATCATTTTGTGGTGGAGGGAAATATCCCATATGGTTCTCTTGCTCATCTTGTGTTTCTAAAGCAAATCTCCATGAGTTGGAGTGCTCAGAATGTGTATTTTCTTGGTGATATTTCCAAACACCATTAGAGATCGGTGATGGTGGGTGATATCCCATAAAATTTTGTTTGACCATAAGATGAGTTGAACTCCATTTGTATTTTGTAAACATCAATGAAATTTGAAATTCATGTCACAGAGATAGAATTTCTTAGTGAGGCAAAAACACAAACACCTTTGTTTCAACTTTAAAACAGAGAACAAAAAAAAGAAAATGCTTGATCTAGACTTCTCACCCACTTAATCATTGTTGATCTAATCAATCCCCGGCAACGGCGCCAAAAACTTGATGGTGTTTTTGTGGAAAAAATGAATTTCCAACACACAAATCCAACCGGCAAGTATACCGGGTCGCATCAAGTAGTAATAACTCACTTAGAGTGAGGTCGATCCCACAGGGATTGATGGATCAAGCAACTTTAGTGGGTGATTAGTTTAGTCAAGCTAACATTGAGTGAAATGTGTGAAGTGTAGCCAACAGAAAGTAAATTGCAAGGAATTTAAAAGATGCAGAAAATAAAATTGCAGGAAACTTAAATAACAAGAAAGTAAAATAGCTGAAACTTAAATTGCAAGAATTGTAAA
>NC_029772.3:21760972-21763085 GCF_000817695.3 Arachis duranensis | reverse complement strand
CAAGAGAGATCTTAGACCAAGAAGGAAACAGAATTCCTTCACTTCTCAATTCAAGATTCAGATTTAACAAGGAAAATTTAAAAGAGAGAGAGCTATCTACTACTATTACTTCCTAATGGAGCAAGCCTTCCCATCGAGCTCCAATTGATGCCTTTATATAGGCTTTACTAAATGAAAAATGAAAATGAAATTAAAACAAATTACAAAAATAAAAATCCTAATTTAATTGATCCATGTGCCTTTGAGTGATGATATGGGCTTTGCTTGCTTTGGATTTGAGGAGAAATGGGTTTAGTTGGCCTTGATTCAATTTGGTGAGGAATTGAATTAAATTGAATTTTGGTTGATTTTTGGCCCATGACACTCCCAGGAGGCTGCCCTGCCCTTGTGGAGGGCAGGGCAGGAAAGTGTGCGTGTTGGTGCTTGTGCGTGCTAGCTTGGTGTGTGAAGATGCTGCCCTGCCCTTGTGGAGGGCAGGGCAATGTTGCCTTGCATGTGTGTCTTGCACACTCACTTCCTTGGACCGTGTTATGATGCGCTCCTCACTCCCCTTAGGTGCTTGGTTCGAAACCCATGGGTGGCGCTTGGAGTTTGATTTTTTCTTGGATTTTCTTCAAGAAGAGCACGACATTGCCCTCTAAGAGGGCATTCTGCTCTCCTTGAGGGCAGACTTCCTTGGTTTCCTTGTGTCTCCCTCTTCGAGCCTTGATGGAAGCATTTTGGTTTATTTTCGCTTGTTTTTTGCCCTTAAAGATGCCTTTCGTTCCTGCCTCATTTTTACGCCAAATATGGATTGCTATATATCGTTGGAAAGCTCTGAATGTCAGCTTTCCAACGCAACTAGAAGCACATCAACCGGACGTCTGTAGCTCAAGTTATAGCCTTTTGAAGTAGGCATGGTCATGCTGTGAGCGGCCAGATTTTAACTTAGCGAAAATTTGCTCCAACATCACTTTGTTTCATCATGATTCTGCCCTGCCCTTGGCAAGGGCAGGGCAGTGTGCGTGCTGGCTGTTTTCCTCTTTAATTTGGTCATGGGCCACGCTTTTAAAAGCGTGGCCTAAGGCTCCAAAGTGTACCCCAACTTCAAAGTGTACCCCAAAGCTCTTTTTTCTCCTTTTTTTGTGCTTCTTTGCTTCTTTTTCTTCTTATTTCCTACAAGATTTATAAAATTAAAAGATCAAGGAAATCTTCCAATTAAGTACACAAGAATGCAATATTTAAGCACTAATCATCAATTTCTTGTATGAAAAAGCATAGAAAAATAGGTATATGATGACTTGTCATCATTCTTCCTGTGGAAGACCGAAATACTGGCAATTTTGCTGCACCATGATAATGAGTTGAGGATTTAGCTCAAAGCTGCTTGCTTTAATGGGAGGTATACAGATGCTACTCCCATATGCAGCTGTAATGGGGTTAGCATATGACCCCAGAGTTCTTCTAAACTGCTCAATTCCACTTAGGTCCATGATGGAAAAAGGGAAATGATATGGATTCAAAGCAAATTGAAAACTATATTAAAAAGATTTTGGAATTAGCAATTAAAAAGATATGGTTGAAAATTATTTTGAAAAAATATATTATTGAAAATTAATGCAAAATTTCGAAGATTTAGAGGATAATACGAAGAAGACACCAAACTTAGAAATTTTTAGAAAATCACACACAAATTTTTGAAAACCTAAAGGAAAACTTAAAGAAGACACCAAACTTAGAATTTTTAAAGATCAAGAAGGGACTAAGATCATGCAAATTCGAAAAATTAAAAGAAAACAAAAGCATGCAATTGACACCAAACTTAAAATATGAAACTAAACTCAAATAAAAGACTCTAAACCAACAAAAATAAAACAGTCCTAATCTAAGCAACAAGATAAACCGTCAGTTGTCCAAACTCGAACAATCCCCAGCAACGGCGCCAAAAACTTGGTGCACGAAATCGCAATCACACTTTTGCAATTCCGCACAACTAACTAGCAAGTACACTGGGTCGTCCAAGTAATACCTTACGTGAGTAAGGGTCGATCCTACGGAGATTGTCGGCTTGAAGCAAGCTATGGTTATCTTGTAACTCTTAGTCAGGATATCAATAATTCTCAAGTTTAATTGT
>NC_029772.3:21760324-21760737 GCF_000817695.3 Arachis duranensis | reverse complement strand
GAGGTGGTTGTCAGGCACACATTCATAGGTGAGAATGATGATGAGTGTCACGGATCATCACATTCATCAAGTTGAGGAACAAGTGATATCTTAGAATGGAAGCAAGCGTGATTGAATGAAAAACAGTAGTAAGTGTATTAATCCAACAAGACACAGCAGAGCTCCTCACCCCCAACCATGGGGTTTAGAGACTCATGCCATAGAAGATACAATATGAAATGTGTATTGTGTCATGAGATCCAGATACAATAGCAAAAAGTCCTATTTATGGTGAACTAGTGACCTAGGGTTTACAAGAATGAGTAAATGACGTAAAAATCAACTTCCGGGGTCCACTTGGTGTGTGCTTGGGCTGAGCATTGAAGCTTTCATGTGTAGAGACTTTTTCTGGAGTTAAACGCCAGCTTTTGTGC
>NC_029772.3:21759960-21760163 GCF_000817695.3 Arachis duranensis | reverse complement strand
CATATTGCTGGAAAGCCCAGGATGTCTACTTTTCAACGCAATTGAGAGCGTGTCAATTGGGCTTCTGTAGCTCTAGAAAATATACTTCGAGTGCAGGAAGGTCAGAATCCAACAGCATCTGCAGTCCTTTTTCAGCCTCTGAATCAGATTTTTGCTCAGGTCCCTCAATTTCTGCCAGAAAATACCTGAAATCACAGAAAAAC
>NC_029772.3:21744364-21759715 GCF_000817695.3 Arachis duranensis | reverse complement strand
TGTGGCCCAAAGCACTCTGTCTTCCAGTATTACCACCGGATACATACATGCCACAGACACATAACTGGGTAAACCTTTTCAGATTGTGACTCAGCTTTGTTAGAGTCCCCAATTAGAGGTGTCCAGGGTTCTTAAGCACACTCTTTTTGCCTTGGATCACTTTTTATTTTTACCCTTGCCTTTTTGTTTAAAGGGCTATTGGCTTTTTCTGCTTGCTCTCTTTCTTCTCTTTTTTTTTCGCATATACTGTTTTTTCTTTCTTCAAGAATCAATCTGATGATTTTTTAGATCCTCAATAACATTTCTCCTTTACCATCATTCTTTCAAGAGCCAATAAGTTTAACATTCTTTAATCAACAAATTCAAAAGACATATGCACTGTGTTATTGGTGTATGTAATACTGTTAACTATGGTGAAATTCTTCCATAGTTGTGGAGGAGACTGGATGTAGGTTGCATAACATAAGGCAACCGAACCAGGATACTTGCTGGTGTTAGCTTTTCTCTTCTCTGCTGTGTTCTGTTTTCTGATAATCATGAGACAAAAATAATTTGTCTCATAAATTTCCACTGCTGAGTTCAAACAGAATCAGAATTGCAAATCTGTTTTAAAAGGGTAATAACAACAACTTAAAAGGAAGGCATAGATTCAACCCCCCTTCTCTAAGCCTACCACAACCTTCATATCTTTTAATTAGCAAAATTCCATAACCATTTGAATCTGCTTGATTGAGATTTACAAGATAACCATAGCTTGCTTCAAGCCGACAATCTCCGTGGGATCGACCCTTACTCACGTAAGGTATTACTTGGACGACTCAGTGCACTTGCTGGTCAACTACGCGGAGTTGTGAAGAAAGTATGTGTATCACGATTCCGTGTACCAATCACCTTTTATTCACCACATGAACAATGTTCGGTTCAGTGGCCTTTGTGATTTTGATTCACTAAATGAATGTTGTTCGTTTCGATGGCTTCCTTTTACTTTGTTCAATGTTTAAGATTATTGTAATGCGTTTCGGAAGAATAATCCAAATCGCACTCATTCAACTGATTTTGAAGTTGATTCATTCATTGTTTCAATTCAGAAGTTCAGATCGAAGAAGAAAACGAAGAAGAAGAAGAATGACAAAACTAATTACGTTGAAGTCAATCCAGAGCCATAACAAAGAACGCGAGTAGAGAAGAAGAAGAAGAACATAAAAGAAAACGCGAGCAGAGGAGAACGGTGAAGCCTATAACGCGAGCAGAGAAGAACTGAGGAAGAAGTAATGTTTTTCATAATGAGCGCGAAGTAACAAAGGGGTTTCAGGCGCGTGTTTTCACTCGTCATTAATGCACGTGACTCTATTTGAGATTGGGTCAACTTGATTACATGGTTACATGGATGTGTAGTGCGCCCCTTAATTAATCTGTTTGAAATTCATCTAAAATGCATCATAATAAATAAAAATCTAACAAATAAAATGTCTATTTAAAATTTATAATAAAATTGTCTAAAAAAATTGAGTTTTAAACGAAATATAATTTAACAATAAAGATCTTTGGGACGAAAAAAATTGCCTAAATTTTATCTAAAATAAAAATTATATCTAGTTTATTTGAAATTTATTTTAACTTCATCCAAAATCTGTCCTAGAAAATGCTAATTTCTAGTAGTATTACAAACAATGGATTTGGATCTTTTAAATTTTAAATTTTATTTTTGAGTATAAAGTATGACTTTTTACCATTTATTTCATAGGTAGGACCAAAATAAAATATGAGAGAGAAAATATTTAAGAATAAAATATCACACTTTACCTTTTAAAATAAAAACTCAAAATTTAGAGAATCCAAATTCACAAGCCAACAGGAAATTATGCTAACGACTAAAGTTGTTAGCAAAAAACTTAATTATCACAATAAAATTTCTTGAAAAACCTTTTGCAACAACACTTTGTGACCCAAGATGCGGCATTTTTTTTGTTGGGATTTTTTTTTTTTTTTGCCAACAACTTTAAAAAATATTGGGCCTTATAATAGCCCACTTATTAAAGCCCAACTAGTGACAATATACTATAAAATATTAAAATTAAATTAATATTTTGACCCAAAAAACGAACAACAAAAATTTTATTTTTTAAAATTAATTTTAGTTTGATAAAAATACACATTTTGGGATAAATAACAAATAATTCATGTATTTAATTCAGCCTTTTGTTGGATTATCTAAAAATTTATTTAGAAAATGTATATAAAAAATAATAAAAATATCTTTAGACTATTTTTAATATTTTGTCAATCGCATAAAAGATACAGAAAAAATAATTTAAAATAAAATTATCAATTAAAAAGATAATTTGTTTATTCTTTTAAATAGACTTGCAAAAAATTATATTGATATTTATAACATTTTAAAATATATCCTCAAATATTTAATATATTATTTTAAATTAAAACATTCTTAAATATAAAGTATCATTCCTTTTTTTAAAAATTATTTGTCAAAAATTAATTCATAGAAAAAATAATATTTTTTTCTTAAAAAACAAGCATAGTGAGGATATCAAAAATTTATTCCACAACACTATTGTTCAATGAAAGTAATAAACAAAAAATAACAAATGTTCTGCAGCATAATGACAAAGAATTTTTAAAAAAAGAATGATACTTTATATTTAAGAATGTTTTAATTTAAAATAATATATTAAATATTTGAGAATATATTTTAAAATGTTATAAATATCAATATAATTTTTTGTAAGTCTATTTAAAAAAGTAAACAAATTATCTTTTTAATTTGATAATTTTATTTTAAATGATTTTTTCTGTATCTTTTATGCGATTGACAAAATATTAAAAATAGTCTAAAGATATTTTTATTATTTTTTATATACATTTTCTAAATAAATTTTTAGATAATCCAACAAAAGGCTGAATTAAATACATGAATTATTTGTTATTTATCCCAAAATGTGTATTTTTATCAAACTAAAATTAATTTTAAAAAATAAAATTTTTGTTGTTCGTTTTTTGGGTCAAAATATTAATTTAATTTTAATATTTTATAGTATATTGTCACTAGTTGGGCTTTAATAAGTGGGCTATTATAAGGCCCAATATTTTTTAAAAGAGAACTGAACCCAAAAACCTAGAGGTATAAGAGAAAAATTATCCTTCACCAACGTTGGTGAAAAAAGATGCTGGACCATTGAATCATTCACCATGTTTCTCGAGAGCAACTCTTGTGAAGCATTAATTAGTTAGTTTAAAACCCAAAAGCGCAATGTGTATATATATATAATATGATGTGAGAATAATTAATTAATTTAATTAAGGGCATTGAAATCAAACCCAACTAATAATGGAGGAATCACGATTTACCTTTCTGTAAATCAATTTTTGAAGTTATATTTCATTGTTTGCTCTATATTTTTTATATCCAAGATCAGAGTCATTAACGAATTCATCGTAAGAGTGTATTTCTCTATATTTCATACTTCATAGTGTGTTCCTCTATTGTTACTCCCACGCTAGTTTGGGAGTAACATACTCCTACACCTAATTTAAAAAAAATAATATAATACATAATATGTGTTAGATTAATCAGACAGTTAAAAATTAATTTTAACTTTTTAAAATAATTATTTACTTATATTTCTTTTAATTATTATTATTGTTGTTAGTTTTACTTGTGTTGCCGCACTAAGGATTTAATAATAATAATAATAATAATAATAATAATAATAATAATAATAATTGTTCATATTCTGATAAAAAAATAAAGTCAGATCCAATAAGAATAAAAAGTCCATTCGAAAAGACCGTCTCTCCTAATTTATCCGATCTCTTAATTAAGAGGTCGGGTACGACAAGAAAAGGTTAACTGTTTTTTAAATCTCTTTTACTATCTTTATCTCCATTAAAGGATAGATCTTAACAAATTTCTAAGATAAAGGAACTACTTAAAAAGGTGAAAATATACCAAAAAGTGTGTTGAGTTTAGTTTGATTTTGGATTAATATATGATAACAAACACTATTTGGGTGAAAGCCGAAAATTGGTATAATGTGTGTGCTAAGTGATACAGACCCATTTATATGTTGCTTCAGCTCATTCTAGTATTACTTCAGCATCTCAAATTATTACAGCTCTAACACTCTAAACTATTATGTGCTAATGGACAACAAATCAATCCCCATGAGTCAAGAGAAGAAAGCACCGAACAAAAGAAAGAAAGAGAAAGACATCTGTTAACAATATGGGACAGCTATAACACCAAGACAATAACAAGGACAGTTGGGGTCACTCTCACTACAAGGACATCAGTAAAGCACAACTCTAAACATGGGAGAGCAAAACACAAACTTGCAAGAGAGCAGAAGTAGTGGTGCAGCTCCTCAAACAGCAGAGGTAATGGAGCAGAAGGAGAAAGAAATGCATGCCAAAGAAGAAAGCAACTCCAAGGACAGCAGAGGTGGTGGAATGGTTCCTCGACAAGCAGTGGTAGTGGAGTAAAATGGAACAAAATAAAAAAGGACTGCATGCCAGCAGAAACAGCTCCGACGGGTAGCTGGTACAATGGAATTAGAATAGGCAATGAAGATCAAATGAGAAGAGCAAGCTGATATTATAAGAGAGGCCTCACTTCAACATTTGAAGGAAGAAAAGGAGAGCACATTTAAGAGCATCATCTCAACACTTGAGCTAAATTCTTTTTCTTCTACTAGAGCTTAATTTCTGATTTTCTTTATTATGCCTATCTTGTGTCATCTTTTGTATTGAGAAAATGCTGAATATGTGAGTTGAAAAAGGCAAGAGTGATGCATGAAAGAGCCACTAAAATTCTGAGTAATTGATTTGTTGAACTAGGATTAGTTTCTCTTACCAAGTTGGGAGAGCACTTGGTGGTGAATTTGAATCTGTTAAGGTTCCCTTCCAAGTTGGGACAGCATTTGGGAAGCTGAGCTTTGGTGGAGAAAGCTTAGTGGTAAATACTAGTTGAATTAAGTTGTAATACAATAGTATTAGTGAATGTAATCAGTTGATTATAGTGAAAATTCCACCATGATTGTGATGGAGACTAGACTTAAGATTCATGGCACTTAGAATCCGAACCAAGATACATGCTGGCTTCTTTCTCTTCTTCCCTTCTCTGTTTCTTTTTTTGAGTACGAGACGAAATAGAAAAATCTCCTGCAAAAGTAGCTTCCGCGAAAATAGAGCTTGAAATGTTAGTTTTGAGCCAACTTGATTCAACCCCCCGCCGCACCCTTCTCAAGTTCAACCAGATCCATCAAGGTGATTATACATCCTACTATAAATACACTGACATTCTTCAAGTATATACACGTTCTACTCTACTAAAAATCTGCCTAAATCTCTTGCTAACCTAAGCATCGGAATCTTTTGGAGGTACCACCTCTATCTCCTCACGAAAAACTCGGACGGCGACACCTCCGATACCAGAACAAGTCAAACGCTATCTCATACGGAGTCTGATCACGTTCAGGTCTAAATCATCGTTTCGGGTAACAACAATAATAATAAAAGGGTCATTTAAGGAAATATATCGAATTAAAAAATATGAGAAAATAATTATGTTAAAAGATTAATAATTAAGTTTAACTGTTTGATTAATCCAATGCATATAATATTGTCTTTTTTTAAAAAATAATTGTTGGAATATAAATTCCATTATGAGAGATAATAATCTAAAATTATCATATTTAATTTAATAATTAATTTAAATTAGTTAAGTCATCAACTCATCCATCTTTTTAAATAAGTATTAGAATTTAAATTTTATTTTGTGCATATAATAATTTATTTACTAGTAAAAATTAAAAAATACAAAATATAATATTCTCTCATTTCTCAAACATTTTTTATATAGACTTGGTATCACCCTAAAAAACTCATAAAGTCATTCAAAAACTTACCATTACTAACACTTTGTTTGGATGTAAAATGGAAAATGAGTGGAAAGAAAATGGGTGGAAAGAAAATGAGAGGAAAGAAAATAAAAAGAAAAGTTAATTTTTTTTGTGTTGTTTGGATTAAGAGCAAATAGAAAAAAAAATAAGAAGAGAGAAAATCATACCTAAATAAAATTACATTAATACCCTTTATAAATTATAATATACTAATGTTATAAGGACAAAATTATAATTTTATCCATTTTTTTACTTTAACCTAAGTTTTCTTCTCAATTTTAGAGAGAAAACTTTAATGTGAGTCCCACATATACTTTTATATTTTTCATTTATATTCCTTCTTGATCCAAACAATAAAAAACTAATTTTTCCATCCATTTTCTTCTCCTTCGTTTTCTTTCCTTCCAAATTCTTGCAAACCAAACAAAAAGTAAAGTAGTACTATAGCGGAAGAAATACTTTTCATCCATATGGATCACCACGCGTACGCCATGGATCCATGCCATGCCAACATACCCCCATGCATGCCACCATCTCCAAGAAGTCACGTTTATACCACCTTCTCTGACATCTCTTTATACATTCTTGTAGCTTTATCACATCATTAGCTGAAATACAATAAGATGGAGTCCGAAATTCAGCAATGGCAGAAGAAGTAAATATTCCAATCATCAACAATACTAATGCCTTCTTCACACCATTTCTAATAACCATAATAATTTTTTTTTCCTCTCTTGCAGTTCTAGGTTTATGATAGCTCAACATATATATAGGATCAAAATGTGGCTTAATATTATTATATTCAAAATGACTCTACAGCTAGAATGTTTCGATCTTAGTTTGTGTCCTTTTTTCATACCAAGAGTTGTCAACAATCAATATAAATAAAGCGAAGAGATATTTTAAAACTTGATTTATCATTTCTGTTTAGTTAATTAGATTGCCTCTTGAATTTGACAAAAAAATAAATATTAAGAAAAAAAACTTCCTTATATGATCATGGTATTTATCTACTTGATTTTGTACAAGAATGTGCGGGTGAAATGCCTCTTCAATTTGACAAAAAAAAAAATTAAAAAAATCTATTATATAATAATGGCATTTATCTATTTAGTTTTGTACAAGAAATTTGTGTATAAAGTACCTTTTCAATTTGACAAGAATAACTTTTTTATTAAAAAAAACTTACGCATATAATAATGGTATAGTGATCGATTTTAGTGATCGAAAAAATTAGTTGCTAATAGCGACCGATATAAAATTTTTAGGACCAAAAAATGTTGATCGCTGCTCAATTATATTTAGCGACCTATTTTAGCATCTAATAAATGCAGTTGCTAATAGCAACCGAATTAGCAATCGATAAATTTTAAATACAACGAAAATAAAATCAATCGCTAAAATCAGTCGTTATCTTTTAATTTAGCAACCGAATTAGCAACGAAAATCAAAGTAACGTTAAGATAGTAAAAGAATGAACAACTGTTTGATCACTAAATCGGTCGCTACTCGCTAAAATACTAGTCGCTAAATAGGTTACTAATTGTTAATATAGCGACTGATTTTAGCAACTAATAGAATCGGTCACTAATAGCAACCAAATTAGTGACTAATAAATTTTATAAAACCAGAATAAATTTAGTCACTAAAACCAGTTGCTATTTTTTAATTTAGAGACCGAATTAGCAACCAAAACAAAGGAAAGAATATTCTTGGGATTTTTAATCACGAAATCAATTGCTATTTTTTCATTTACCGACTGATTTTGCAACCTATAGATAAATAAATAAAATAAAATATTATTAGTTGCTAATTCGGTCGCTAAAATTGTGGTCCAATTTTATAAACTAATCGTCGCAAAAACAGCCACTAATTAAAAAAAAAATTATTATCTGAATTACCCATAATAACCCTAACTTCACCCACACCATTCTCATCTTCTCCAATCAGATACCATTATCGTCTCCGATGCCATTGTCCTCCTCTTCAGCGCCGTCTTCGGCGCCTCGCCGCTGTCTCCTAAGCTCCCGTCGGCGTCATCTTTCGCGGTCTCAGCGCCATCTCTTGAGGTCTCGTTACCATCTTCTTCTGCAGTCTCGGTGTCGTTGCCTTCTTTGTTGAGATCTCGGCGCTGTCTTTGTCATCTTCAAGCAGGTAACCTCCTAATCGTCGATTCTGATCCATTCTGTTAGGTTTGGTTTTTTCCCTCTGGTTAGGGGTTTTAGCGATGAGCTTCGTTGAATTTTCCAGATCTCCAAATTTTGTGATGGATTTTGTTCTTGTTATGACAAGTGGATTCATGAAGCTTGTGAGGGCCTTGAAGTGGTTCTTGTTGCCATTCACATTCTCGTTTACCTCTTCCCTTCTTCTCTTACCTACCTCCCTCTCGTTCCCGCCAGATCAAGTTGTAAAACTCGTTTCAGATTGAAAGTAAACCTAATCTTAGATTAGAAAGTTTCACAACTTAAGCATTTTTTAGTCATATGCTTGTGCCTGTTCTTGCTTAAGTCTGACGTCATTGCTTTGCAGCATTCAGTAAATTTTTTTCATAACTAAGCTTACTTCTAGTTTTCATACAAGGGCTATACATCAGATTTATTTATTTTAAATTTTTTAACTTTAGAAAGTTATTTTATTGTTGCATTCATTTTGCAGGACGATTCGGTTCACCTGGAATCTCATTACAGCTGGTTATGTCGAACAATCTGTATATAGAGTATGCTCTTACTATTTTTTAGGCTTAAGTTTATGTGCTATAGAACATTGTTTTCAAATTCTGTTTATTTTAATATAGTACTTAGCTTTTCAAATTCTATTGCTCAACTTGTGATTGTTTGGAAATATCTATAAATTTTCACCTTTCGATAATAGAACAAGTAGTAGTATTGATCTTTCAAAGAAAAGTTTGCAGTTTTGGGTTGTCAGAGTTAAAAAAATAATTTAATTGTACATCAGTGTTGTTTATTTTTTAAATTAAGTTTCTAATTTTCCATCCCTTATTCCAAGTCATAAAGGAATATGAGCTCTTCGCCTCTTGCATCCAAAGATAGATTTGATGATGTTACAAACACGAGCAAGTAGATCTTGATTTGATGAGATTACATTGCAAATGAGATTTCCCTCTTATGTGGTTATGGGATCGAGTTTACTTGGTTAGTGTAGTGAGTGGATTTAGTATAACGATTGATGTTGGACATAAGGATTCACTAGATAACCAATTGGAAAAGTATCAACTAGTAATTTCAGGATTTCCATGTTTCTTCTATCCACGTATGTATACAGTTTGCATAGAGCTCACGAAACCAGAACTGTAATTGCAGAAATTCTAATGAGGCTAGTTTCATAGGTCCTTCACTTGATGAAAATATAATGTTAAAAGGCTAATTTCATTTCATGTCAGATCTTCCTAAACACATTCAGGAAAGTGAAAGATTGGAACTCTTTCGAAATTTTTATTAACCAACTTCTAAATTACTCCTCTTCATGACTAGCTTCCATCAAGATTTTGCAGTATATTAAACTAGTTGAATATAGTACTTAGCTTTGAGCTAAAAATTCTGTTTATTTTAATATCTTATCTTGCCCAAATTCTTTACTACATATATGTTTGTACCATATATTAATAAATAATTAGGTTGTTGTTTTCAAATATACTTTGCTTCATACTCGTTAACTCGCATTTTTAGATTTAAATGTTTATAACTTTATATGGTATAAAAGCATATAATCAACTATAGTGTCTAAACAATGTTTGCAATTCAAAATATCATATCTGATTCTCTACTATAAATATAAATATAGAGAAATAAACATTGGAAATTATATATGCCTTCTTTTTTCATCATTTTCTTCTGCTATTAAGCATAATTTTTTTTCCAACAAGTTTATTAGATCATGTGTATCATTATTGAAATGATGTGTCGGTGAAAATGATCAAAATGAATACCTACCTATACTCTTATTATGAGAGTTTATTGTTATCTTTCTATCTGCAAGTGAGATTTTGCATTTTCCAGATGGACTAGCATGAATAAATGAGTATACTATGAAATTTAATTTGCACCTAAAATTATTAAACCTAATTGATGGCTAAAATTAATTTTGGTCGCTATTAATAATTAATTAATATGTACTGTAACTGCTACCTGCCTGTGACAGAAAGTTAGTAGTAGCAGTAATAACAATAAACTCATTGCAGAATATAGAGACTGAGATCAAAAGGAGGGTGTCTGAAAAGTTAGTATCCGAGGCAATGAAAGAGAAAGAAGAAGTAGTTCCACCTCCTTTTTTTCTCCCTTTTCATTTTTTTCATCCCCAAATCAAAATAGCTTTTATATTATTTTATAGAGATGGAGCATTTGGTTTTAGCATGCAAGTAAGAGAGCCACCTCAATAGAAAAACACCTTTGAAAGACAAATCAAAGACATGAAGAAATAGGAAGAACAGTGTAACAGAAAATCTAAGAACGGTCACATTGTAACTTGGACTCAAGAGGTAAAAACTTATTTTCCCTATTGCATCTTTTTCTTATTGTTTAATAATAGTTCTTTGTATACTTAAATCCATTTGCATTTGAATATTGTCTTATGCTTGGTTAAGTGAGTTTCAAGAAGATGATATACTGAGAGTGCAGATTGGTATCTATAGAACTGAAAAGTATTAATTCTTCCTCTCTTGGGTTTAACTAGAGAACTTACAAAAGGGGTAGAAAAATTTATTTCCTTTGCTGAGAAATTTTCATGTTAGATAAGATTTTTCATGTGTGAAAATGTTGTGTGCTGAATTTGTTGTTAATTTGCAGCCAAACGGTATAATTTTGGCTATTTATTAGAAAAGTGATTCTGAATATTTTGTCATAGTGGATTCATTTATCACCATTAAAACTTAATTGGATGGAAAGTTAGTTGCTTTTTTTACTCTCTTATGCCATCATTCCATAATGTTAATTCTTGCTTCCTGAATCATGATTAGGAAGACGGGGCTGATATTACTGCGAATTCTCTTCATCCGGGAACCATTGCCACCAACCTTTTTCGTCATATGGGTGTGGCCAATGGTAACTACTACCACATTCTACTATTTTATGAACTCATAAAGTATGCTTTTGGTTCATGCAAGTATAGTTAATGCAATTGGGAGACTTGTGCTTAAAAATGTCCAACAGGTATGACACATGACATGATATATATATGGTTATTTAGCATACAAGATAGTTGAAACATTCATTATGTTGAATATGAGATTTTGCCTGCTATGTAGGGACCAGCAACAACATGCTATGTAGCATTGCACCCACAAGTAAAGGGAGTTAGTGGAAAATACTTCTCTGATAGCAATCTGTCCAAAATAACCTCCCATGGAACTGATGCTGATTTGGTTAAGAAAATCTGGGATTTCAGTATGAATTTGATCAAGTTACATTATAGTATTATACTTGTATTCTGATCGTACATTTCACAAACATGAGTTTCAAGCTTCGAACTTGATGGGCATACCAATTTAGTGCTATTTTGTTTAGATAAATTAATTTTTGTATTTCCAAAGTTTGGTTGATATATTATTTTTATTGGAGTGACAGATCGAGTTACCCCTGCATTTCAAGATGGTCCTAGTCCTAATTAGAAAATTACTTTATTATGTTATTCTGCACATAAACAAATCTGAAAATTAAGTTTTAATGGTGGTAAATGTAAAATTAATAAAAATTTATAATTAAAATCAAGAACAACGACCGATTTAGTGACCGATTTAGATTTTTAGTTCAGGAATTAGCGACAAATTTAGTGGCTGATTTTAGATTTTCAAATCAGGCATTGGTGACTGATTTAGTGTAACACTCTACCATACAGAGTCTTATGCTTAAGTCATAATTCAGAGATGGCAAGGTATTACGACCTCTTAAATAAAAATTTAGTATATATAGTAGTATGAATGATTGATTATAACTAGGAGTTTTTGTAGAAAAAAGGGGGGTAAACAAAAATCGCAACTCAAAAGCGCAACACTCTGATCGATAACGTAACGAATAAGGATGAACCAGCGCGAGATTATATATATACAAAAGAGTGTCAAAAACGAGAATATCAAAACTCAAAATCCGGTTGCGAAGATAACCGGTCCGAGCATAGTAATATATACATATAAATAGAATAAGATACCCCAAGGAAACCCAAAGGGACACAAATACAGAAAACCTATTCTCCAAAATCTCCTATAAGAGGAGTCATCACAGTTTGTATTATTTAACGGAGATAAAAATATCTAAACAAAACATATGAATCAAAACAGAGTCCCGAGAACAAAGGATCTTCGCTAATCCAGAAGTCTCCAGCATACCTCAGCGAGAAATCTCACGTCCCGCATCTGAAAACCACAAAATCCGCATGGGTGAGAACCAGAGGTTCCCAGCATGGTAACAGCTTCCACATATATAATATATAACAATAGAGGAAAGCCGAAGGCAATCCTAGAACTCCCTCTAGATAAAATCAAAGCTTATAAACAAGCTAAACCATAAAGGGCATCTAACTAAAGATTTTTCAGTCTAACTAACGCTTCCCTTTCCAATTTCTTCAGACCTCCCAACCACCAGCAGGAGTATAATGTAGCAAACACAGTTATATCAGACAAGAGATATACAAATAGGAACAAATAAGGCATTTAGACAAATAGCAAGTAATATGCAGTCAAATAGGCAATCTCAAACAATTCACATAGTATGCATATGATGAATGCCTGTCCCTAATGGCTGATGATATCATCTGTCGGTTACAGTGCCAACCCGACAAGTCCTGGTAGCTAACCATTGGACTGTCCCTCTGTCGTGTCTCCCCAACTCGAGTTATACTCAATATAAACTTGATCATAATCATGATCCATATCCATCACCCTCACTGGTGAATATTTACGGGGGTGAGCTCATCCAGGGCTTTCACAGTGCCCGGCCATCCTGACGACATTGGGTCAAAAGAGCTTCGAGTCTCAACCTGGAGTACGTGGTGGCTAGCCACTTGCTTCCTTCCAAGGAAACTCTCATCTCCAACAGTGGAAGTACAACATTCACAATTCATTCAACAGCATATATGCATTTATTCTTAGCCATAATCATGGCTCCGCCGTAACACGACAATAATCCAGCCATCCGGCTCACGGTTAAATCCATAACCCACCATTTCATTAACAATTACGGCCTTTCGGCCCATGGCATAACAACCACTTCCATCGCCATCCTCCACATCTCACATAATCATCTTTAATCCTCATTGATCATTCATTTTTTTCCCTTGCTTCACTCGCAAGTTACCACATTCACTAGCTCCTTTTCTCATAGCTAGGCATATCATAATGATTTAAGACATAAGTGATGAGATCGGAGGCTTCGAAGTATGAAATTTGGCTTTTAAAACTCAAAAATCAACTTTGGGATGAAAATAGATCCACGCGCTCGCGTACTCCACGCGTACGCGTGGATGGCTACAAAACTCATCGGCGCGTAAGCGCCCTTCACGCGGACACGCGAATTTAAAAATAGCCAATGACGCGCACGCGTCAACCACGCGTACGCGTGAGTGCATTTGCGCCCTAGGCACAAAGTTGGCACAACTTTGGGATAACTCTCGGGAAAATAGCTGGGCATTGGGTGCAGCGCATCGGCGCGCCCGCGCACACCATGCACACGCGTGGATGGCGCTTTCGAGAAGAACGGCGCGTACGTGCCAAGTGCACCTACGTGTGGGGGATTATTCTGCTAAGATTTTTCTAAGTTAAAAGCTGCAGAATTCACAGATTAAACCCCCAATCTTCCGACGGACATAACTTTCTCATTTTAAATCATTTTTCGCCTGTTCTTCGAACGGCATGGACATCCCGGATCCAATTTCATTTCTAAATAGATTTGGCACAAAACGGAGATCCGTAGTTGATGAGCAAATATTTTATACACTTTTTGGGGGTAATTTCATATAGATTTTAGCATGTTTTAATTAGTTTTTAATAGAATTTTATTAGTTTTTAAGCAAAAATCATATTTCTGGACTTTATTATGAGTTTGCGTGTTTTTTTGTGATTTCAGGTATTTTCTGGCTGAAATTGAGGAAGCTGAGCAAAAATCTGATTTAGGCTAAAAAAGGACTGCTGATGTTGTTGGATTCTGACCTCCCTGCACTCGGAATAGAGTTTTTGGAGCTACAGAAATCCAATTGGCGCGCTCTCAATTGGGTTGGAAAGTAGACATCCAGGGCTTTCCAGAAATATATAATATTCCATACTTTGCGCGAAGATAGATGACGTAAAATGGCGTTCAACGCCAGTTCCATGTTGCAGTCTGGCGTCCAGCGCCAGAAACAGGTTACAAGTTGAAGTTCAACGCCAAAAACACGTTACAACCTGACGTTCAACTCCAGAAACAGCCCAAGCACGTGAGAAGCTTAAGTCTCAACCCCAGCACACACCAAGTGGGTCCCAGAAGTAGATTTCTGCACCAATTATTTTAGTTTACTCATTTTCTGTAAACCTAGGTTACTAGTTTAGTATTTAAACAACTTTTAGAGAATTATTTTGTATCTCATGACATTTTTAGATCTGAATTTTATACTCTTTGACGGCACGAGTCTCTAAACTCCATTGTTGGGGGTGAGGAGCTCTGCAGCGTCTCGATGAATTAATGCAATTATTTTTGTTTCCCATTCAAACATGCTTGTTCCTATCTAAGATGTTCATTCGCGCTTCACTATGAAGAAGTTGATGATCTGTGACACTCATCACCTGCCTCAATCCATGAACGTGTGCCTGACAACCACCTCCGTTCTACATCAGATTGAATGAGTATCTCTTACATTTCTTAATCAGAATCTTCGTGGTATAAGCTAGAATTGATGGCGGCATTCATGAGAATTCGGAAAGTCTAAACCTAGTCTGTGGTATTCCGAGTAGGATTCAAGGATTGAATAGCTATGATGAGCTTCAAACTCGCGATTGCTGGGCGTGATGACAAACGCAAAGGAATCAATGGATTCTATTCCGACATGATCGAGAACCAACAGCTGATTAGCCGTGCTGTGACAGAGCATTTGGACCATTTTCACTGAGAGGATGGAAAGTAGCCATTGACAACGGTGACACCCTACGTAGAGCTTGTCTTGGAAGGAACTTTGCACTTTTGCATGAGAGGAATATTATGTTACAGGAATTCAGAAGACAAAGCATCTCCAAAACTCCAACATATTCTCCATTATTGAGTAATAATTACTTATTCCAAACACTTTCACTTTTTACAATTAAATCCAAATAACCTTATTGGCATCCTGACTAAGATTAATAAATAACCATAGCTTGCTTCAAGTCAACAATCTACGTGGGATCGACCCTTACTCACGTAAGGTATTACTTGGACGACCCAGTGCACTTGCTGGTTAGTGGTACGAGTTGTGAAAA
>NC_029772.3:21741294-21743709 GCF_000817695.3 Arachis duranensis | reverse complement strand
GTTCCTTGGTGTTTTCCCTCCAAAATTTTTGAAAACAAGGAGCATTAGATCTAAAAATTTTAAGTCTTGTGTCTTATGTGTGTTTTTCTCTTTCATCATAAAATTTAAAATTCAAAAATTTTTTTATCTTTTCTAACTATTTTCAAGCTATATTTTCGAAATTTTTTATAAAAATTCAGATTTTAATTTCAAAATTTTTCAAATCTTATCCTTTTAAAAAAAATAAAATAAAATTTTATTATATCTTTTTCGAAAATATCCTAACCATTTTCTCTCTCCTTACTTTTTTGAAAATCTTTATAAAATATTTTCAAATTCTTATTAATTTTTAATTTCAATATTCTTATTTTATCTTATTTTTATTTTGGTTTTTATTTTATTTTATTTTATTTCGAAAATCATTTTTTTATTTATTTATAAAATAAAAATTTAAATCCACATTACCCCATTTACTCCAACATGGACATCTATTTTGATTTTTATTTTATTTTATTTTATTTCGAAAATCATTTTTTTATTTATTTATAAAATAAAAATTTAAATCCACATTACCCCCTTTACTCCAACATGGACATAAGTGGAAATGAACAGTCCAGAAGCAGTCCAGAAGGACTCTGGGGTCATATGCTAACCCCACTACTGCTTCATATGGGAGTAGTATATGTATACCCTCCATTGGAGTTAGTAGTTTTGAGTTGAATCCTCAGCTCATTATCATGGTGCAGCAAAGTTGCCAGCATTCCGGTCTTCCACAAGAAGAACCTACAGAGTTTCTGGCACAGTTTTTACAAATTGCTGACACAGTACATGATAAGAAGGTAGATCAGGATGTCTACAGGCTATTACTGTTCCCATTTGCTGTAAAAGACCAAGCTAAGAGGTGGTTAAATAACCAACCTAAGGACAGCATAAAGACATGGAAACAGCTGTCAGAAAAATTTCTGAATCACTATTTTCCTCCGAAACGGATGACACAGCTAAGGCTGAGCATCCAAGGCTTCAAACAAGGAGATAATGAATCTCTCTATGATGCCTGGGAGAGATACAGAGAGATGCTAAGAAAATGCCCCTCTGAAATGTTTTCAGAGTGGGTGTAGTTAGACATTTTCTACTATGGGCTTACAGAAAGAGTTCAGATTTCTCTAGACCACTCAGCTGATGGATCTATACACATGAGAAAGACATTAGAAGAAGCTCAAGAGCTCATTGATATAGTTGCCAGAAATCAGCATCTGTACCTAAGCAGTGAACCTTCCATGAAAGAAGAGGCTAAAACAGTAACTGCTGAAATGAGTCCTGCAGAACAAGTTACAGAATTCAATCAGCAATTGGATTTTCTAACAAAACAGTTAGCCGAATTCAAAGAGATATTACAAGAAACAAGAATGGCTAATATGAATATGGAAGTGCAATTGAAGCAAACAGAACAACAGTTATCAAAACAAATAACAGAAGAATGCCAAGCAATTCAATTAAGAAGTAAGAAAATATTAAATACCTCACTTCAAGGTAGCAGGAAGCCAAAGAATGAGCAAACTACCCAAAATCCATCTGAGGATAGTAAGAGCCCAGAGAGGACTAATTCTGGCGCTCAAACGCCGGAAAATGGGTGGAAAGCTGGCATTGAACGCCCAAACCATGCTCAGTCTTGGTGTTCAATGCCAGAAACAAGCAAGGAGTTGGCGTTGAACGCCCAAAGGGAGTACAGTTCTGGCGTTCAGACGCCAGAAGCAGGTAAGGAGCTGGCGTCTAACGCCACTCCAGCTTCCACCCCTGGCATTCAAATGCCAGTGGGGGATCAGACACACACTAGTGCTGATAATAACCCTTCTAAAAAGGCTTCCCAACCCACATCTGTAGGCATTAAACCTGTAGCAACTAAGGTTGAGGAATACAAAGCCAAAATGCCTTATCCTTAGAAACTCCGCCAAGCGGAACAGGATAAGCAATTTGCCCGCTTTGCAGACTATCTCAGGACTCTTGAAATAAAGATTCTGTTTGCAGAGGCACTTGAGCAAATACCCTCTTATGCTAAGTTCATGAAAGAGATCTTAAGTCATAAGAAGGATTGGAGGGAAACTGAAAAAGTTTACCTCACTGAAGAATGCAGTGCAGTCATTCTGAAAAGCTTACCTGAGAAGCTTAAAGATCCAGGAAGCTTTATGATACCATGCCCATTAGAAGGTACTTGTACCAAACAAGCTCTATGTGATCTTGGGGCAAGTATTAAAAGTTCTATGTGATCTTGGGACAAGTATTAACCTAATACCTGCAGTCATTATCAAAAAGCTTGGGTTGACTGATGAAGTTAAACCAACCCGGATATGTCTCCAACTTGCTGATGGCTCCATTAAATACCCATCAGGTGTGATTGAAGACATGATTGTCAAGGTTGGGCCATTTACCTTTCCCACT
>NC_029772.3:21731537-21741152 GCF_000817695.3 Arachis duranensis | reverse complement strand
TGAGAGTCAATGAGGATGAGTTCAAGTTGAATTTTGTCAAAGTCATGCAACATCTAGACACCCAAAATGACTGCATGAGCGTTGATATTATTGACTCTCTGGTAAAAAAAGTCAATATGGCTGAGAGTCTCGAATCAGAGCTAGAGGATATCTTTAAAGATGTTCAGCCTGATCTGGAGGAATCAGAGAGGATAATAGAACCTCTGAAAATCCCTCAGGAAGATGAGAAACCTCCCAAACCCGAGCTCAAACCATTACCACCATCCCTTAAATATGCATTTCTGGGAGAAGGTTATACCTTTCCTGTAATCATAAGCTCTACCTTAGAGCCACAGGAAGAGGAAGCACTAATTCAAGTGCTAAGGACACAAAAGACAGCTCTTGGGTGGTCCATTAGTGATCTTAAGGGCATTAGCCTAGCCAGATGCATGCACAAGATCCTATTAGAGGGTGACACTAAGCCAGTGATTCAACCACAGAAGCGGCTGAATCCAGCCATAAAGGAGGTGGTGCAGAAGGAGGTCACTAAATTACTAGAGGATGGGATTATTTATCCCATTTCTAACAGCCCCTGGGTAAGCCCTGTCCAAGTCTGATGATTAGATTTTTGACGGTTTAGAATTTCACTAATGAAGTCTTGTTGTAAAGTATAGTTCCTAAACCAAACAATAATCCTTTCATACAAAAAGTTGTTTGTCACTAGTATAAACCCCTACAATTTATAAACCGAAGTATTGGACCTCGGGTCGTTCTCTCTAGGAATTACAAGAAAGTGTCTTGTTATTGGTTGTGAGTTGTTTTGGAGTTTTTGAGATTTTAGACAAGAAATATAAATGGCAAAGAAAATAAACTAACAACTAACAAAGCTCTTGACAAGATATGAGAACTAGAAGTCCTATCCTAGTTATCCTCCTCAATTGTGATAACAAATTGTCCATTACTCCCACTTAGTTAACCTCTAACCATGGAGGAAAGTCAAGTGGATGAATCAATTTGATTCCTCAAGACCTAATCAACTCCTAAAGGAAAGACTAGCTTTAGAGGCATTCAAATCAATTAGCAACTTCTAATTATCAATCAACAAAGAAATTAGATAACTCAAGAGTCACTAATTACTCTACCTAGGCCAAGAGGAACAAAACCTACACTAAAATCCAACCAAGCATTTCATCAAACACTTGGAAGGTACAAAAGAAAAGCATAGTAAATTGATAACAAGAATAGAATCTAACAACAATTATTGAAAGGAATTAACAACAACAATCAAGAAAATCACAATTATCATGAATTATCTCAAATTGCATTATTGAAAAAAAACAAAGGAACAACAATCTATCCAAAACAAAATGAAGAATTACAATTATTAAAGCTCATAACTAGAAAGAGGAAGAGGAGAAGATTGAGAATTGATAAAGGAAAAGTGAATTAAAGCATGAATTAAATCTAGATCTAAGAAGAGAGATTAACCTAAACCTAATCCTAATTCTAGAGAGAAGAGAGAGCTTCTCTCTCTAAAACTAACTCTAAACTAATCCTAATTATGCTATATGCTTCCCAAGATGTCTTCCCCTTCAATCGTGCTCAATGATAGATTTATGCCTTCCCCTTCTATCCTTGGTCCTTTTAATGCATTTTGGCGCCAAAGTTGGTTTAGAAACTCCCCAAGATCGTCAGGCACGTGCTGCTTTAATGAAGTCATGTGTGGACTGCGACGCGTGCGCGCACGGTACGCGTGCGCGTCCCTGGCCGATTCTGCAATGTGCGCGCGAGCGCCTTGTGCGCGTGCGCATGCTTGGCTGATTTCACTTCTTTGACTTTTCATGCTTTTCTCCACTTGTATGCTTCCTTCCTTGCTCCCTTTGATCCATGCCTAGCCTATTTCAATCCTGGGATTACTAGCAAACACATCAAGGCATCTTATGGAATCAAAGAGGAATTAGAATCCATCAAAATAAGGCTTAAAAAGCATGTTTTTACACTTAAGCACAAATACGGGAGAGATTACAAAATCATGCTAATTCATAGGTTAAATGCGAGAAAAGATCATCAAAATACTTTAAATTCAATACAAGATAAACTCTAAAATTGGGGTTTATCAACCTCCCCACACCTAAACCTTAGCATGTCCTCATGCTAAAATTTATCAACCTCCCCACACTTAAACCTTAGCTTGTCCTCATGCTAAAATAAGAAGGAACTAAGGGGTATGACATTTATTAAATGCAACTAAACTATATGAGTCATATCTAGATGCAATTATCTAAAGCAAATGGAAATGCTTAGTCCAAACATATCAATTCCCAAGAGACATGTATAAGCACAATAGCTAGGACAATGGGAATTAAGCCCAAACCACAATTGTATTGAAACTTATCAAAAGAAATTCAAGCTTGCAAGAGTATAGATAATATGGGTGAACACATGTAATTGAACTTTCGAACCCTCACCGGATGTGTATCCGCTCTATTCACTTGAGTGTTTAAGGGTTAATTCACTCAATTCTCTTCTAATCATGCTTTCCAAAATTTGATTTTCTTCTAACAATCAACACCTATTCAATGCATGCATACATTCATCATGAGGTCTTTCATTTAGGTTGTAATGGGGTTAGGGTCAAGGTAGGATCATTTATGGTTAAGTGGACTAGAGTTTAGATCTTGGATTAGCATAGACTTTCCCACCTAACTATATAATAATCTATACAAATTCAAACTACTCTAACTACCCATTCTTCACTTTTTCTTACATATTCATGCATCTTATTTCTTGATTCATAACACTTATGCATTAATTCCTTTTTATTGAACTTCACTTTGGGGCATTTTGTCCCCTTTGTTTGCTTTCTTTTCATTTTCTTCTTTTTTTTCTTTTCTTTTCTCTTTTTTTTTCATTTTCTTTTCATTTTCTTCCTTTTTTGTACAAGGACATCAATTGCATAAGGTCTTATACATTCAATCAATACATGAATATATTCCCAATTCCTAAATATGAAAGTGTACTACCCTTTTTATCCCATCCAATATTCCCAAGCCTCACCAACTTTGAATAATAAACACTCTCACTAGCCTAGACTAATCAAAGATCCATACAAGGACTTTCATTGGTTTTCCGCCTTGGGCTTGTAATGTGCTAAAATGAGAACAAGTTAGTTAAGCATAAGCTCAAAATTGGCTAACAATGGAGAGTAAAAGGTAGGCTATTTGGGCAAGTGGGCTAATGAAATAATGGCCTCAATCACACAAATGCATGAATACAAGAAATAAATGGTCATATAGAATCAAGTAAATCAAGGATCACAATCATAGAAAGAGAACAATTGCACACAAGAATGGAAGATAAGTGGTTATAAAATGCAACCACATCAATAGGCTCAAGTCTCACAAACTTGTGTTCTTAGTTCAATACATGCTTCACAAAGTGAGAATTCAAGCAAGTTTCACCAAAAATTTTCTTCAATCAATTGGGTTGGTGCCCTATGCCCTATAATTAAGTTTCTTGGAAAATCTCAATATTTGACTAAGCATTGTTGTGATTGAAAAAAATTCAAAAATTTCCTTAGTTTACCCTTTCTCTTTTTTCAATTTAAAACCAATTTCTCATGCAAAAAGGTGACTAAGTGTTTGACAATTCACAAACAATTTCTTATCACAACCATAAACTAAAAGGGAAAATATGCAAAAGTGAAAAGAAAAATATCCAAAACATCCAAAACATCTAAAATGTAATATCCAAAAATAACCAAAATAACTAAATCCAAATTGAGCAGTAAAAGTATCCAAAATAGTAAGAATATCCAAAATAAACTCAAATGCATCAAATATATACAAAAGTAAGATAACTAGGAAGTAGTTGAAAATGTTCACCGGTCCTCTCATTGTGCCACCGGTGACCTCCCCACACTTAAGATCGAGCATCGTCCTCGATGCTAAACCGGAGGATCAGGGGTAGGTACACCGGTAGGTGCTGACTCTGTCTGAGACTGTGGGACTGACTCCTCATGGGGCTGCTGAGTCTCTATAGCATCCGGTGCAGTTGGAGGTGCATCCTGCTGAGGTGGCTCATCAACATCATCTTCTGGATGATCCTGCTCGTCAGAGCCGGAGGACTCTGGAAGTGGAGGTAACTCAGCGCCCAGGGAGATGAGTGCCTGGTCTATCCGATCCAGTCGGCGCGTGAACTGGCGCCTATCGTGCTCCATAACCCGAAACAGACGTTGAACCAGTAGGTAAGTCGGCTCAGGTATTGGTGGTGGTGGCACAGGAGGTGCTGCTACCACAATAGATGGCCTTGCTTCTGCTGTAGAAGAGGACGGGGCAGCTGTAGAGGCTGAAGGCCCATTTGTCCTTATAACTGCTCTAGCCCTAGATCGGCATCTAGTCGGGGGCTTCTCGTGCACCCAGCCACCCCAAGGAATAGTAACCTCCTTGTCATTATCATCTGGGGGTGGTGGTATCACATCATCATCCAACCAGGGGACCTCAGCTAAGGCGGCCATATTGGTAACCAAGGTGGAAAACGGGAGTACGCCACAAATATGTGCTCGCCACATACACTGCCGAATCAATCAAGGAAAATAAACCTCTTTTCCCTCCATAACACAACCAATCAAAAGTAGCATCTCCATAGGGATCTCAGAAAAGTGAGTGGTGGGCAAGACGTAGTGAGCGAAGATCATCTGCCAAGTCTTGGCCTCCTTGTTCAAGTGTGTAAAGAGCATCCCTTTGGGCTTTGTGTTGCCCGAGTCCATCACCCAAGTGGCATCTGGTAAAACAATCATGCGCCTAAGCGCCTCATAGTCGAAGGTCATGCTCTGAATAGCTATCTCAGCCTGCTGATGAGCGTAGGTGCCATCAGTAAGATGTCGGCACTGCAATGCCTCCTCTATGGCTGACTCAGTGATCATAACCTCTCTACCCCTCAACTGAACTGAATCTAAAGTAGGACGGAAGAAGTTGCAATAGAATTCCTTAACCCAAGAAATGTTGATATCTCCCAAATCTCTATCAACAAAGTCCATACCTAACTCTAAGATGCGACCAGTAATGGCTCGTCTCACATCGTTGGGTAGGAGTAATCTCTTCTCAGTATTCAGCTTCGTCTTCTGATAGTTTTGGAAGCGAAGCTCACAGTAAAGATTGGGGAACTTTGTTGGATTGGTAGAAGGTAGCAACTGATTTTCCTTTTCTTCTTCATTCAATGGATTCTTAGCATAATTCTTGTAAATGGAGGGAATAGAGGGTGTAGAATGTTTTCTTTTCTTGAAGGTAGTGGCTATGGCTTTTCCTTTATCCGACATCCTGAAAAGTATGATAGAATATAAGCAATGAAGCACTTAGCATGAAACAAGGAAAACATGTTCAGGATATGAGATGGATGATAAGCAATCATGATGTAAGCTAAACTTGAAAACTTGGTTTGCGAGTAAGGACAAAAAACAAGGCTGTAAATCAAGAAATCAAGGTTTTAAGAAAATCAACAACTCTTACTCATTAAGCAATAAAATCGTCATACCTTGAAAGAATGGTTAAAGAGGGTTAAATGTGAGTAAAAAGTAAGTGTTTAACGAGATTAGAGAGTTAGAAAAGTGGATTAGTGGTATGATGATATATGGGCTCAATAAAAGAAGAGTTGTGACTAAACATAGAAATCATGTTCACAATGATTGGTGCAAATCCCGGAAGTCAAAACGAAACGGAAATTAGCCCAAATTTGCAATAGAGACTAAAATGAAAATAGATTTCTTGAAAATTGGGTAGTATCCCGGCTTAAAATTGGACATTCCCAGATAGCAACATAGCATAAGCAGCAAGAAGACAACATCAATTAAGCACAACAGCAGTGAAACATAACCCAGCAGCACAAATTGCATACATAGCAATCCAAAATCAGCATACAACACCCAAGTAACAAACAACGAACATGCACAAACAGAGCACTTATCAGGCCTAGAATCCTCTAACCAAACCTAGCTACCTAACATCAATTATATCTATCTAACCTAACATGCCAAATTTCAATTCTAACTAACTAACAGAGAGCTAACAGTAATCGAAATTAACAGAAGTTGAAGCAGGAACCTGGGAGCGAGCAAAGATGAGAAATGGAAAGGGGAATTAGAATTAGGAACGGGGGCAGCAGAGTCTGAGAGCTGCGCCAGCAAGGCAGAACGCGCCGCCGTGGGTGGTGGTGGCAGCTAGTAGTGACGGAGGGGGTGACTCGCCAGGTTGCCGGTGGTGCCGATGGTGGCGACAGTAACGGCGGAGAGTGAGAGTGAGTGGAAGGAGAAAATGAGTGGTTGGAATGAGAGAGGTTGGGGGCGGCGGTGATAGCCGGTGGAGAAGGAGGATGGGGGCTACGAAGAGAAGACGGGGGAAGGAAAGTGTGCGCTGCTGCGCACTACTTGTTGCACCTTAGGGTTATCCGCTTTTTTGAATTGGCGCGGGCGCGCACAGTGCGCGTCCACATACATTGGTGAAATTAGGGACCTACGCGTGCGCGTACAGCGCGCTCAAGCGTGGATGGGGAAACTGTGTAGAGGCGCGTGCGTGTACAGTACGCGCACGCGTACATGGAGTTGGGCTGGAGGCTTAGAATGGGCTCAGCGCACGCCCAACTCTCTGGACAAAAGCCTGGAATGGTGGCATCAGCCAGGGGATGCGGACGCGGCATGTGCGCGTCCGCGTACATTGGCAGTTTATCATAAGGCGCGCGAGCGTGATGCGTGCGCTCGCGTCCTTTCCCTCTTTTGGCATATGGGCGTGCACGCGGCAAGTGAGCGTCCGCGTAAGGTGAGTTAGGCTGGGGGCTCAAAGTTGGCCCAGATCCAGTGCAACTCTCTGGATATTGGCCTAGAAGTTGCTGCAGCAGATCGACGCGGACGCGGCAGGTGCGCGTCCGCGTGCATTTCCTTATAGCTACATGGATGCGCACGCACGTAGTGCGCGTCAGCGTAGAATGAGTTGGGCTCGAAGCACAACGCTGGCCTAGGAGAGGCCCAACTCTCTGGAATATGGGTGATGATACATCCGCTCATGGACGCGTGCGCGTACGGCGTGCGCGCGCGTCTACCCCCTCTTTTTTTTTAAATTTGCCTAGGTGCTTCCTATAATGCTCACAACTCTTTATTCATTAAACTATCATCTAATTCACCAAAACATGCAATTTGATATTATTCATCTATTACTAACACAACATACATGTGACTATGCTAACCATCTAATTGTACAAACAAATCTATATGAAATATACTTACAATGGCAACTCAAATCACTTATTAAACAAAACTAAAAGAGAATGGAAAGAGTTTACCATGGTGGGGTGTCTCCCACCTAGCACTTTTAGTTTAAGTCCTTAAATTGGACATGTTGAGAAGCTTATTTGTCATGATGGCTTATGCTTGTACTCATCCTTGAATCTCCAAGGATCTTTACTTCTCAATTGGTTGACAGAATTTCTAACCTTCTTCATCAAGCTTGGGCAAAGTTCAACCCAAGATATGAGTTCCCATAGTTAATTGCCACATAGTGAACCGGGGTCCCATATCTTGTCTTCACACTCATCCGTGAGTTGAGTCTCATGATTTCTCCGTACGGGTGGTGGGCATGATTGTAGTTGGCATATAGAATTCTCTTTATTCCACCAATGCTTCCTTCTAGACCCATACAAGGTGATTTTTGTTCCAACCTCATTCCTATACCTTAAAGTCTTGACATTTATGTGTTTTATACCGAATTTCCAACCACTACACAACTCATTCTTACTTTTAATTCCACAAAGAGCTCTAAGTTGCCCATCTTTTTCAATTAAACCATATTCAAGTGAAAAATTAAAGCTTAGAGATAGAGATTTTACCCACTTGAATTTTATGTTGGACGGTAACTTGGGAAGGGAGACTTCCCCACACTTAGGCAATGCAAGGTCTACTTCCTTGTGCTTTTCAACTTCAACCTCTTCCTTTTTACTTGGCTCGATGTTGTCATCAAGAACTTCGGTTTCTTGCTCGATGAGAGGTGATTCAATATTGGATAGGAATTCATTGATGGACAAACCCATCTCTTGCTCAACCTTTTCATAATCTTCAATCTCAATATACATCGTGCCAATGTTTTCTCCTTGGTAAATCTCCTTTGGTTTAATCTCTTCTTTGTTGTTCACCAAGGTTTTGGGTGGTTGTGCACACTCTTCTATTGTCCTAATGGAGGGGAAATTAAATGTAAATAGGGATTCCTCCATGATTGAATTCATTTCTTAATTAGCCTCCTCATAGTCTTCAATTTCGATATGCTCCGGAGGTTGTTGAAATTCACATGGCGATTCCACATCTCTTAGATCTTGAACCTTTTCCTCCTTTGTTTCAATAACTGTGGGTCTCTCCAATTGTTCTATGACTACCAATTCTTCCTTTCCCACCGGATTTTCCAATTTCTCCTTCATGCTTTGCTCTTCTTTTGAGTTTTTGCATGTGGTCACGGAATTACTTTGAGTATTCAAGCATTGGTGGGCTAAAGTGTTCACCACCTTGGTCAAATTGGTCACAAACTCAAGTGTATCCCGCTTCATGGTTTCTTGTCCTTGAAGTAACAAAGTGAGAGAATCGTCTATTGGGGCTTGGGGTGAGTATGAAGGTTCATTGTATTGGAGAGAGGGTTCATAATAGGAAGGTGGTTCTTCTTGGTAAACTTGTGGAGGTAGTGTGCATTGAGGTGGTTCTTGGGAGTAATTGTGTTGGAGTAGTGGTGGTTCCTTGTATGGCTCATATGGCTCATAAGGTTGTTGGTATGGTGGATAAGGATTGGGGTCATATGGTGGATATGGATCATAGGAGGGTGCTTGGTATGGAAAGGCTTGTGAGTATGGTTGAGGTTCATGTTGAGGATAAGAGGCATAGGCATATGGTGGTGGTGATTGAAAGTCACAAGGTGACTCACCATAGCTATTAGATTGGTATGCATCATAGAATGGCTCTTCTTCATAGTGCATTGGTGGAGGTTGTTGCCATGAGGATTGATCAATTCTTTGAGGCTCCTCCCATCTTTGGTAATCCCATCCTTAATACACATTCTCATTAGAGCTCTCCTTACCTACAACATAGTTGTAATCACACTCATAGCCAAAGTGAGAATTCATGATGGAAAAATAAAATAAAACTAACAAACACTAGAAAACAGGCAAAAGATAAACCTATTCACACTATTCACATATGTACAACAACCAATAACATAACACCATTGCATTCCCCGGTAACGGCGCCATTTTGATGATTAGATTTTTGACGGTTTAGAATTTCACTAATGAAGTCTCGTTGTAAAGTATAGTTCCTAAACCAAACAATAATCCTTTCATACAAAAAGTTGTTTGTCACTAGTACAAACCCCTACAATTTATAAACCGAAGTATTGGACCTCGGGTCATTCTCCCTAGGAATTACAAGAAAGTGTCTTGTTATTAGTTGTGAGTTATTTTGGGGTTTTTGAGATTTTAGACAAGAAATATAAATGGCAAAGAAAATAAACTAACAACTAACAAAGCTCTTGACAAGATATGAGAACTAGAAGTCCTATCCTAGTTATCCTCCTCAATTGTGATAACAAATTGTCCATTACTCCCACTTAGTTA
>NC_029772.3:21731310-21731496 GCF_000817695.3 Arachis duranensis | reverse complement strand
ACTAAAATCCAACCAAGCATTTCATCAAACACTTGGAAGGTACAAAAGAAAAGCATAGTAAATTGATAACAAGAATAGAATCTAACAACAATTATTGAAAGGACTTAACAACAACAATCAAGGAAATCACAATTATCATGAATTACCTCAAATTGCATTATTGAAAGAAAACAAAGGAACAACAAT
>NC_029772.3:21729394-21731138 GCF_000817695.3 Arachis duranensis | reverse complement strand
TCTAAACCTAATCCTAATTCTAGAGAGAAGTGAGAGCTTCTCTCTCTAAAACTACTCTAAACTAAAACTAATGGTGCTCAATGATAGATTTATGCCTTCCCCTTCTATCCTTGGTCCTTTTAATGCATTTTGGCACCAAAGTTGGTTCAGAAACTCCCCAAGATCGTCAGGCATGTGCTGCTTTAATGAAGTCATGTGCGGACTGCGATGCGTGCGCGCACGGTACGCGTGCGTGTCCCTGGCCGATTCTGCAATGTGCGCGCGAGCGCCTTGTGCGCGTGCGCATGCTTGGCTGATTTCACTTCTTTGACTTTTCATGCTTTTCTCCACTTGTATGCTTCCTTCCTTGCTCCCTTTGATCCATGCCTAGCCTATTTCAATCCTGGGATTACTAGCAAACACATCAAGGCATCTTATGGAATCAAAGAGGAATTAGAATTCATCAAAATAAGGTTTAAAAAGGCATGTTTTTACACTTAAGCACAAATACGGGAGAGATTACAAAACCATGCTAATTCATAGGTTAAATGCGAGAAAAGGTCATCAAAATACTCTAAATTCAATACAAGATAAATCCTAAAGATGGAGTTTATCAAAGTCGTCCCTAAGAAAGGTGGCATGACAATGGTTCATAATGAAAAAATGAACTGGTTCCTACAAGAACAGTTACAGGGTGGCGTATGTGTATTGATTACAGAAGGCTCAATACAACTACCAGAAAGGATCATTTTCCTTTACCATTCATAGACTAGATGCTAGAAAGACTACCAGGTCATGAATTCTACTGCTTCCTAGATGGATATTCAAGTTATAATTAAATTGCAGTAGATTCCCAGGATCAAGAGAAAACAGCATTCACATGTCCATCCGGAGTATTTGCATACAGAAGGATGCCATTTGGGCTGTGCAACGCACCTGAAACCTTTCAAAGGTGCATGCTCTCTATTTTCTCTAATATGGTGGAAAAATTTCTGGAAGTCTTCATGGATGACTTTTCAGTATTTGGAGACTCATTCAGCTCCTGTCTTGACCATCTAGTACTTGTTCTGAAGAGGTGCCAAGAGACTAACCTGGTTTTAAACTGGAAAAAATGTCACTTTATGGTGACTAAAGGAATTGTCCTTGGGCACAAAATTTCGAACAAGGGAATAGAGGTGGATCAAGCTAAGGTAGAGGTAATTGAAAAATTACCACCACCTGCCAATGTTAAAGCAGTCAGAAGCTTTCTGGGTCATGCAGGATTCTATAGGAGGTTTATAAAGAATTTTTCAAAAATCGCCAAACCTCTAAGTAATCTGTTAGCTGCTGACACGCCATTTATCTTTGATAAGGAGTGTCTACAGGCGTTTGAGACTCTGAAAGCTAAGCTGGTCACAGCACCAGTCATCTCTGCACCAGACTGGATATTACCTTTTGAACTGATGTGTGATGCCAGTGACCATGCCATTGGTGCAGTGTTAGGACAAAGGCATGACAAGCTTCTGCACGTCATTTACTATGCCAGTCGTGTTCTAAATGACGCACAGAAGAATTACACAACCACAGAAAAAGAGCTACTTACAGTGGTTTACGCCATTGACAAGTTCAGATCCTATTTAGTAGGATCAAAAGTGATTGTGTACACTGACCATGCTGCTCTTAAATATCTACGCACAAAGCAGGATTCAAAACCCAGACTCATAAGATGGGTGTTGCTTCTGCAAGAGTTTGATATAGAAATAAGAGACAGAAAAGGGACAGAGAA
>NC_029772.3:21728522-21729111 GCF_000817695.3 Arachis duranensis | reverse complement strand
TACTCTCTATAAAGATTCCCGAGTGTTTGTGCTTAATTGTGACAGTTGCCAAAGATCTGGCAATCTGCCTCACAGTTATGCCATGCCTCAACAAGGGATCTTGGAGATTGAGTTGTTTGATGTATGGGGTATTGACTTCATGGAGCCTTTCCCACCATCATACTCAAACACTTATATTCTGATGGCAGTGTATTATGTATCCAAATGGGTGAAAGCTATTGCAACACCCACTAATGACACTAAAACAGTGCTAAAATTCCTCTAGAAACACATCTTCAGCAGATTTGGTACCCCTAGAATATTAATCAGTGATGGGGGCACTCATTTCTGCAATAAACAGCTTTACTCTGCTTTGGTTCGATACGGAGTTAGCCACAGGGTGGCCACTCCATATCATTCACAGATAAATGGGCAAGCTGAAGTCTCTAATAAAGAACTTAAAAGAATCCTGGAACAGACTGTGATTAACTGTAGAAGGGATTGGGCAAGAAGCTTGGATGATGTTCTGTGGGCATACAAAACAGCATTCAAGACCCCTATAGGGACCTCTCCATACCAGCTTGTGTATGGAAAGGCATGTCACTTGCCA
>NC_029772.3:21721842-21728343 GCF_000817695.3 Arachis duranensis | reverse complement strand
AAAAAGATGGCATGATAAGAAATTGTCATCCAGAGTCTTTGAGCCAGGGCAGAAAGTTCTGCTATTTAATTCTAGGCTCAGATTATTCCCCGAAAAATTGAAATCCCGGTGGAAAGGACCATATGTGATTACAAGTGTGTCACCATATGGATACGTAGAGCTCCAGGATAATGATTCTAACAAAAAGTTCATTGTTAATGGACAAAGAGTCAAACATTATCTTGACAGCAATTTTGAGCAAGAATACTCAAAACTGAGACTTAACTAAAGCTCAGTAATAGTCCAGCTAAAGACAATAAAGAAGCGCTTGCTGGGAGGCAACCCAGCCTTTTACAAAGCTTATTTGTTAATTAATTAATTTTTACAGGTATATGTCAAGTATCTTCAAGGTAAAATAGCAACTGCTTAAGTTCACAGAGTTACAGAAGGATTCAGAGAATAAAACAGCAAAAAAGGGAAGCTCACTAGTGCGAAAAAGCCAGTAAAAGCTATTTTGGGTGTTGAACGCCCAAAAGAAGCACCTACTGGGCGTTCAACGCCAGTAAGGATAGCCATCTGGGCGTTAAACGCCAGAAAAGAGCATCTTCTGGGCGTTGAACGCCAGAAAGAAGCACCTTCTGGGCGTTCAACGCCAGATTTACAGCGTCCTGGGCGTTCAGAAAAATGCCCAGTGACAAAGGACTTCCTGGCGTTCAACGCCAGAAAGAAGCAACAGCTGGGCGTTGAACGCCCAAGAGAAGCTGCACATGGGCGTTAAACGCCCAAAACATGCAGCGATTGGACGTTTAACTCCAGGATGGTGGGGAGGAGGTAAATTCGTTTTTACTTCAATTTTTTTAATTTTTTTATGTTTCAATTCATGATTTCTTGCATAAACATGTTACAAACTCTCATCCTTCAATTTCAAAAATTTTAATCCTAATTTCTAAAATCATTTTTTAAAAAAAATATCAAATGTATCTTAATCCATAAACACAAATCTTTTTCCAATCCAATCCAACTCTTTTTCAAATCTTTTTCAATTCATCATATCTTTTGAATTTCGAAATTGCATCTCCTTCTATTCCTCTCCTTTCCTTTCTTTTGCTTGAGGACAAGCAAACCTCTAAGTTTGGTGTGATTTGCCATGATCACTGAGCTAAAACTCATCAAGATCATGGCACCTAAGGGAACAGGAAGAGCAAGGATGTAACTTGAAGGAACTAAAGCGTCAGAAATTATCTCTTGAAGTACCAAGCACCCCACAGACTAGAAGAACACCCACTTCCTAAAATAAAGGTTGTTGAGTCCTAATCTTTGCCTTAACTCCGTGATAATTGTTCTTATTATGAATTTACCTTAGAAGTTATATATTAGTAGTAGTAATTAGTATCTCTATTTTGATTTTATTTCCAATTAAGTTATAATTTATTTTTCTCATCATCATCAAACATGAATAAAATAGTAGATTTTTAGAATAAAAAGGCAATTTAATTTTCTCGAGTTCTTAATAAGGAAAATTCTAATTATTTATATGTGGTGGCAATACTTTTTGTCTTCTGAATGAATGCTTGAACAGTGCATATTTTTTATATTGAATTTTATGAATGTTAAAATTATTGGCTCCTGAAAGAATGATGGACAAGAGAAATGTTATTGATGATCTGAAAAATCATGAAATTGATTCTTGAAGCAAGAAAAAGCAGTGAAAAACAAGCTTTCAAAAAAAAAAAGAAAAAAAAGCAAAAGAAGTAGAAAAAGTCAATAGCCCTTTAAACCAAAAGGCAAGGGTGAAAAGGATCCAAGGCTTTGAGCATCAATGGATAGGAGGGCCCAAGGAAATAAATCCACGCCTAAGCAGCTAAATCAAGCTGTCCCTAACCACGTGCTTGTGGCATGCAGGTCCAAGTGTAAGGCTTGAGACTGAGTGGTTAAAGTCGTGATCTAAAGCAAAAGAGTGTGCTTAAGAACTCTAGACACCTCTAATTGGGGACTTGAGCAAAGCTAAGTCAAAATCTGAAAAGGTTCACCGAGTTATGTGTCTGTGGCATTTATGTATTCGGTGGTAATACTGGAAAACAAAGTACTTAGGGCCACGGCTAAGACTCATAAAGTAGCTGTGTTCAAGAATCAACATACTAAACTAGGAGAATCAATAATACTATCTGAATTCTAAGTTCCTATGGATGCCAATCATTCTGAATTTCAAAGGATAAAGTGGGATGCCAAAACTGTTTGGAAGCAAAAAGCTACTAGCCCCGCTCATCTAATTAGAATCTGAGCTTCACTTAAAACTCTGAGATATTATTGCTTCTTTATTTCTTTTTATCCTCTTTTATTTATCTAGTAGCTTGAGGACAAGCAACAATTTAAGTTTGGTGTTGTGATGAGCGAATATTTTATACGCTTTTTGGGGGTAATTTCATATAAATTTTAGCATGTTTTAATTAGTTTTTAATAGAATTTTATTAGTTTTTAAGCCAAAATCATATTCTGGACTTTATTATGAGTTTGTGTGTTTTTTTTTGTGATTTCAAGTATTTTCTGGCTGAAATTGAGGGAGCTGAGCAAAAATCTGATTTAGGCTGAAAAAGGACTGCTGATGCTGTTGGATTCTGACCTTCCTGCACTCGAAATGGATTTTTTGGAGCTACAAGAGTCCAATTGGCGCGCTCTCAATTGGGTTGGAAAGTAGACATCCAGGACTTTCCAGCAATATATAATAGTCCATACTTTGCGCGAAGATAGACGACGTAAACTGGCGTTCAACGCCAGTTCCATGTTGCAGTCTAGCGTCCAGCGCCAGAAACAGGTTACAAGTTGCAGTTCAACGCCAAAAACATGTTACAACCTGGCGTTCAACTCCAGAAACAGCCCAGGCACGTGAAAAGCTTAAGTCTCAGCCCCAGCACACACCAAGTGGGCCCCAGAATTGGATTTCTGCACCAATTATCTTAGTTTATTCATTTTCTGTAAACCTAGGTTACTAGTTTAGTATTTAAACAACTTTTAGAGACTTATTTTGTATCTCATGACATTTTTAGATCTGAATTTTATACTCTTTGACGGCATGAGTCTCTAAACTCCATTGTTGAGGTGAGGAGCTCTACAGCGTCTCGATGAATTAATGCAATTATTTTTGTTTCCCATTCAAACATGCTTGTTCCTATCTAAGATGTTCATTTGCGCTTCACTATGAAGAAGGTGATGATCCGTGACACTCATCACCTTCCTCAATCCACGAACGTGTGCCTGACAACCACCTCCGTTCTACATCAGACTGAATGAACTTCTCTTAGATTCCTTAATCAGAATCTCCGCGGTATAAGCTAGAATTGATGGCGGCATTCATGAGAATCCGGAAAGTCTAAACCTTGTCTGTGGTATTCCGAGTAGGATTCAAGGATTGAATAGCTGTGACGAGCTTCAAACTCCCGATTGCTGGGCGTGATGACAAACGTAAAAGAATCAATGGATTCTATTCCGACATGATCGAGAACCAACAGCTGATTAACCGTGCTGTGACAGAGCATTTGGACCATTTTCACTGAGAGGATGGGAAGTAGCCATTGACAACGGTGACACCCTACATAGAGCTTGCCATGGAAGGAACTTTGCACTTTTGCATGAGAGGAATATTATGTTACAGGAATTCAGAAGACAAAGCATCTCCAAAACTCTAACATATTCTCCATTGTTGAGTAATAATTACTTATTACAAACACTTTCACTTTTTACAATTAAATCCAAATAACCTTATTGGCATCCTGACTAAGATTAATAAAATAATCATAGCTTGCTTCAAATCAACAATCTCCGTGGGATCGACCCTTACTCACCTAAGGTATTACTTGGACAACCCAGTGCACTTGCTGGTTAGTGGTACGAATTGTGAAAAGTGTTATTTACAATTTCGTGCACCAGTAGTCCAAGCTATGTCCCGTCAAAGTATGCCCAAAAACCATGTTTTCATACAAAACCACAAAGTGCCATTTTCAAAACAAGCCAATTTCAACTCTTTTCAAAATCAATCAAAACATGCCAATTTCATCCCTTTTCTTTGAAATCAATCAAAATATATTAAAGTCAACATCAAGCCTCCTCAACTCACACATTGACACTTTACCACAATTCACAAAGCATCATCCCACTAATTTAACACTTCTCAATCAAATGGCTAAGAGACAACACATAAACATGCCATACATACTTTCTCATCCCAATTTCCAATAATACCATTTCCAATTAACCATCATTACACATACTCAATATCATACTCACCATCAATATGGTGTCACCCACAATTCAACCTCAATTACTCATCAAGCATATATCACAACATGCATATTTCTCATACATCATACCATCAAGGCATCAATAATCATCATCACATATATGACCACATCATATATCTCAATCATTCAACAACATCAACCATTCAATGCCTATCTTAGGGCCTTTAGCCTAAGTATTTCCTACCACATTACATATTAGATGCGAGAAACCGAGACCATACCTTAGCCGATTTCTCAAGCTCAACCGGAGCACTTCCAAACCACTTTTTTCTCAAGCTCTCAAGGCCTCACACTTCCAAGAATAGATTTTTCACCACCAAATCCTTTTTCAAGCTTTTCAAAATCACCAATCAAGCTCCAATATTCACACATACACAACCTAAGCCACAATCATCATACCCATACACAACATCTCAATATCCAAACATCATAGAACAACAATTTACACTAGGGTTGAGAATCTTACCACACCCAAGGTCCAAGGAGACAAGATTAACCTTCTTCTTCAAGAGAGTTGGGTCCTATAACATCAAAGAGCCCAAAATCTCAACATTTTTGCTCATGCAACTCGAAAACAAGCTGGAAATTCGAAGAGCAAAACGTGGCTTACTTCAAGATTGATTGTATGGGTTTTGTAGAGCTCTCCACGGTAAACGCGTGGCCGCAAACGGTGCGACGATGGGAGCTCTAGATCAAAAGTTATGGTGGTTTGAAGATCAAGTGAGGGTTAGAACCTTGGAGAGTGTTCTTCCCCCATTTCCTCTCTTTTTCAGCATGTATTAGTGTTGTGTGAGGAGAGAGAGTGCTGAAAACTAGGGTTTTGGTTTAGTTTAATTGGGCCAAGGGCCCACTTTGGGTCTGGTTGGCCCGGTTTGGCCCGTTCGGTCCAATCTTGGTCCGAATTCTATAAAATTGGTATCGAAATTCTCGTCTCAATCTCCCCTATCACATTTAGCCATAAAAAAATCACATTTTGGGCTTTCTAGAATAAATTCTTATTTATGGGTTAATTAGCCGTTAATTAACCGGGTCTTACATTCTACCCACCTAATTGGGAATTTTGCCCACAAAATTCAAATGTAATTACCTGAGAATAAGTGCGGATAGTCCGTTCGCATCTCCGACTCAAGTTCCCAAGTGTGTTCCTCAACACCGCCTCAACTCCATGCCACTTTGACTAATGAAACCTCTTTTCCACGCTACCGTTTGATACTAGTATCATCAATTCTAACTGGAGCCACTGGAAACGTCAAATCTTCTCTTAAATGAACTGATTCAGGTTCCAACACATGGCTAGCATCAGGAGTGTACTTCCGAAGTTGCGACATGTGAAATACGTCGTGCAGGTTTGAAAGGTGTGGTGGTAGAGCCATCCGATACGCCACCGGTCCAATCTTCTCCAAGATCTGAAATGGACCAATGTATCTAGGATTCTGAACCGAGATGATGGAACAGTAGATGCAGTGCCCCTTCAGACTCGTCCTCCTTCACCTCTTGTTGATGCTGCTGAGCAGTCTTGATGATCATTCTGGGTGTTTGTGTAGATAGCTCAGCTTGTGGGCTTTTGAACTCTTTATAATTTTGTAAATGGTGGTTCTGACTTTCTGCTACTTTCTCAGTTGCTTGTTTAGCAACTTTATTTTGAAAAACAAAGTAGTTTTCAATCTCTTGGGGCTGACTTTGGTGGCCTCTTGAGTTTGTTATTATTATAACTTGTGCTTTTTATGACACGTTTGTCTGTATCTATCTGGTACCTTTTTAAAGTGTTGGAACCTTATTGCCTGGTGCACGAAATTGTGATCAATACTTTTCACAACTCAAATAATCCCCGGTGGTGAAACCAAAGACTTAGTGTTCAATACCATGGCATAAACACAACTTCGCACAACTAACCAGCAAGTGTATTGGGTCGTCCAAGTAATAAACCTTACGCGAGTAAGGGTCGATCCCACAGAGATTGTTAGTATGAAGCAAGCTATGGTCACCTTGTAAATCTCAGTCAGGCAAACTCAAATGGATATGGGTGATATACGAATAAAACATAAAGATAGAGATAGAGATACTTATGTAATTCATTGGTAGGAATTTCAGATAAGCGTATGAAGATGCTGTCCCTTCCGTCTCTCTGCTTTCCTACTGTCTTCATCCAATCCTTCTTACTCCTTTCCATGGCAAGCTTAAGCAAGGGTTTCACTGTTGTCAGTGGCTACCTCCCATCCTCTCAGTG
>NC_029772.3:21720523-21720808 GCF_000817695.3 Arachis duranensis | reverse complement strand
ATACTAAAAACATACTAAAAACAATGCCAAAAAGCGTACAAATTATCCGCTCATCACAACACCAAACTTAAATTGTTGCTTGTCCTCAAGCAACTGAAAATCAAATAAGATAAAAAAGAATAGAATATGCAATGAATTCCAAAAACATCTATGAAGATCAGTATTAATTAGATGACCGGGGCTTTTAGCTTTTTGCCTCTGAACAGTTTTGACATCTCACTCTATCCTTTGAAATTTAGAATGATTGGCTTCTTTAGGAACTCAGAATCCAGATAGTGTTATTGA
>NC_029772.3:21716780-21720342 GCF_000817695.3 Arachis duranensis | reverse complement strand
CAGCTTTGCTAGAGTCCCCAATTAGAGGTGTCCAGGGTTCTTAAGCACACTCTTTTTGCCTTGGATCACAACTTTATTTCTTTCTTTTCTCTCTTTTTTTTCGTTTTTCTCCTTCTCTCTTTTTTGTTCGAAATTTTTTTTTTGTGTTCACTGTTCTTTTCTTGCTTCAAAAATCATTTTAATGATTTTTCAGATCCTCAGTAACATGTCTCCTTTTTCATCATTCTTTCAAGAGCCAACATTCATGAACCACAAATTCAAGATACATATGCACTGTTTAAGCATTTCAAAAAACAGAAGAATAAAGAACAAGGAAATTAAGGAACGGGTCCACCTTAGTGATGGCGGCTTGTTCTTCCTCTTGAAGTTCCTATGGAGTGCTTGAGCTCCTCAATGTCTCTTCCTTGTCTTTGTTGCTCCTCTCTCATGATTCTTTGATCTTCTCTAATTTCATGGAGGATGATGGAGTGTTCTTGGTGCTCCACCCTTAGTTGTCCCATGTTGGAACTCAATTCTCCTAGGGAGGTGTTTAGTTGCTCCCAATAGTTTTGTGGAGGAAAGTGCATCCCTTGAGGAATCTCAGGGATCTCATGATGAGTGGGGTCTCTTGTGTGCTCCATCCTCTTCTTAGTGATGGGCTTGTCCTCATCAATAGGGATGTCTCCCTCTATGTCAACTCCAAATGAATAACAGAGGTGACAAATGAGATGAGGAAAGGCTAACCTTGCCAAGGTAGAGGACTTGTCCGCCACCTTATAGAGTTCTTGAGCTATAACCTCATGAACTTCTATTTCTTCTCCAATCATGATGCTATGAATCATGATAGCCCGGTCTATGGTAACTTTGGACCGGTTGCTAGTGGGAATGATTGAGCGTTGAATAAACTCCAACCATCCTCTAGCCACGGGCTTGAGGTCATGTCGGTCCTTCATGAGCTATTTCTAGTAATCCTCTTTCTTGGACCTTTGTCAGGTCTCTTTCAGGGATTACCTTTTATAACTTGTTCGTGGGAGGCCGACTTCATCATGTCGGTCCTTCATGAGCTATTTCTATTAATCATCTTTCTTGGACCTTTGTCAAGTCTCTTTCAGGGATTACCTTTTATAACTTGTTCGTGGGAGGCCGACTTTCATCATGTCGGTCCCTTATGAGTTATTTCTAGTAATCCTCTTTCTTGGACCTTTGTCAGGTCTCTTTCAGGGATTACTTTTTATAACTTGTTCGTGGGAGGCCGACTTCATCATGTCGGTCCCTCATGAGTTATTTCTAGTAATCCTCTTTCTTGGACCTTTGTCAAGTCTCTTTCAGGGATTACTTTTTATAACTTTCTGATTTTGGGGCCGACTTCTTTACGTCGGTCCCTTCTAAGTTATTTTTAGTAATCCTCTTTTTTAGGGCTGGCCAGGCCTCTTTTCAGGGATTGACTTTTTATAACTTTGGTTATTGTGATCGACTGGTCCGACTTCTCTATGTCGGCCTGTCTTTTAAGCTATTTTTAGCAACCCATTTTGTTAAGACCTCATCAGGTCCTTTCTATGGATCACTTTCGATAACTTCAAGCATTATTCTGGTTTGTCGCTTTTTCATCTTTGCCGATTTTGTCGAAGTTAGGTTTGATCCTGGTTTGGTCGACCTTTTGATGAATTTAGTTTTCACCTCCTTTGATCTTTTATCGTGGTCGGACGGTGAATTTGATCTTCACTTTTTGCCGATCTCGTAGCTTTGTAATCGGGTGATGAATTTTTAACGTTTCAAACTAATGCGTCTTCGAAGTTTGTAGAAAATCTAAAAAAACTTTATTAAAAAAATGCAGATATATACATGTAGGAGTCTGAGTCGAGTGATTTATGGATCTTGGCTTGGTGCCTCATTAAAAAACCTTTTCAGGAAAAAGAGTGCACCTTATCTTAAGATCTCAATTACCTTTTAGCTATAGTATCTCCTTAGGTTGCAGGCGTGCTAAGATCTTGGTAGCTCTCGCCCGTTGAGTTTGGATACTTTGTAGTAGCCTTTTCCCAGTACTTCTATGACTCAGTAGGGTCCTGGTGCACGAAATTGTGATCATCAATGGCGCCATCAACATGGTACGCTCAATTGCAATCTCAACTCTTTATCACAACTTCGCACAACTAACCAGCAAGTGCACTGGGTCGTTCAAGTAATAAACCTTACGCGAGTAAGGGTCGATCCCACGGAGATTGTTGGTATGAAGCAAGCTATGGTCATCTTGTAAATATCAGTCAGGCAGATTCAAATGGTTATAGATGATTTATGAATAAAGCATAAAATAAAGATAGAGATACTTATGTAATTCATTGGTGAGAATTTCAGATAAGCGTATGGAGATGCTCTGTCCCTTTCGTCTCTCTGCTTTCCTACTGTCTTCATCCAATCCTTCTTACTCCTTTCCATGCAAGCTGTATGTTGGGCATCACCGTTGTCAGTGGCTACAATCCCGTCCTCTCAGTGAAAATGTTCAACGTGCTCTATCATAGCACGGCTAATCATCTGTCGGTTCTCAATCAGGTTGGAATAGAATCCAGTGATTCTTTTGCGTCTGTCACTAACGCCCAGCCTTCAGGAGTTTGAAGCTCGTCACAGTCATTCAATCCTTGAATCCTACTCAGAATACCACAGACAAGGTTTAGACCTTCCGGATTCTCTTGAATGCCGCCATCAATTCTAGCTTATACCACAAAAATTCTAATTAAGGAATCCAAGAGATAAACATTCAAGCCTTGTTTGCTTGTAGAACGGAAGTGGTTGTCAAGCACGCGTTCATAAGTGAGAATGATGATGAGCGTCACATAATCATCACATTCATCATGTTCCTGGGTACGAGTGAATATCTTAGAACAAGAATAAGCTGAATTGAATAGAAGAACAATAGTAATTGCATTAATTCTCGAGGTACAGCAGAGCTCCACACCTTAATCTATGGTGTGTAGAAACTCCACCGTTGAAAATACATAAGTGATAATAGTGATCATTGGCTTCGGCCTCAGAGAGGGAACCAGAAGAACCAAGATAAAAATACAATAGCAAAAGGTCTTATTTATAGAGAACTAGTAGCTTAGGGTTTACAGAAATGAGTAAATGACATAAAAATCCACTTTTGGGACCACTTGGTGTTTGCTTGGGCTGAGCATTGAAGCTTTCATGTGTAGAGACTCTTCTTGGAGTTAAACGCCAGCTTTTGTGCCAGTTTGGGCATTTAACTCCCATTCTTGTGCCAGTTCCGGCGTTTAACGCCGGGCAATCTTGAGCAGATTTGGAACACCGGTTTGGGCCATCAAATCTCAGGCAAAGTATGGACTATTATATATTGCTGGAAAGCCCAAAATGTCTACTTTTCAACGCAATTGAGACAGCGCCAATTGGGATTCTGTAGCTCCAGAAAATCCACTTCGAGTGCAGGGAGGTTAGAATCCAACAGCATCTACAGTCCTTTTCAGCCTCTGAATCAGATTTTTGCTCAGGTCCCTCAATTTCAGCAAGAAAATACCTGAAATCACAGAAAAACACACAAACTCATAGTAAAGTCCAGAAAAGTGAATTTTAA
>NC_029772.3:21715586-21716673 GCF_000817695.3 Arachis duranensis | reverse complement strand
AAATTATCCGCTCATCACAACACCAAACTTAAATTGTTGCTTGTCCCCAAGCAACTGAAAATCAAAAAGGATAAAAAGAAGAGAATATGCAATAAATTCCAAAAACATCTATGAAGATCAGTATTAATTAGATGAGCGGGGCTTGTAGCTTTTTGCCTCTGAACAGTTTTGGCATCTCACTCTATCCTTTGAAATTCAGAATGATTGGCTTCTATAGGAACTCAGAATCTAGATACTGTTATTGATTCTCCTAGTTAAGTATGATGATTCTTGAACACAGCTACTTTATGAGTCTTGGCCATGGCCCAAAGCACTCTGTCTTCGAGTATTACCACCGGATACATACATGCCACAGACACATAACTGGGTGAACCTTTTCAGATTATGACTCAGCTTTGCTAGAGTCCCCAATTAGAGGTGTCTAGGGTTCTTAAGCACACTCTTTTTGCCTTGGATCATGACTTTATTTTTTTTCTTTTTCTTTTTCCTCTCTTTCTTTTTTTTTCACTGCTTTTTCTTGCTTCAAGAATCATTTTTATGATTTTTCAGATCCTCAGTAACATGTCTCCTTTTTCATCATTCTTTCAAGAGCCAACATTCATGAACAACAAATTCAAAAGACATATGCACTGTTTAAGCATACATTCAGAAATCAAAAGTATTGCCAGCACATTAAAATAATTAATCTGTTATAAAATTCAAAATTCATGCAATTCTTCTTTTTTTCAATTAAGAACATTTTTCATTTAAGAAAGGTGATGGATTCATAGGACATTCATAACTTTAAGGCATAGACACTAAGACACTAATGATCATAAGACACAAACATAGATAAACATAAGCATAAAAATTCGAAAAACAGGAACATAAAGAACAAGGAAGTTAAAGAATGGGTCCACCTTAGTGATGACGGCTTGTTCTTCCTCTTGAAGATCTTATGGAGTGCTTGAGCTCCTCAATGTCTCTTCCTTGCCTTTGTTGCTCCTCTCTCATGATTCTTTGATCCTCTCTAATTTCATGGAGGAGAATGGAATGTTCTTGGTGCTCCACCCTTAGTTGTCCCATGTTGGAACTCAATTCTCCTAGG
>NC_029772.3:21714489-21715488 GCF_000817695.3 Arachis duranensis | reverse complement strand
ATGAGTGGGATCTCTTGTTTGCTCCATCCTTTTCTTAGTGATGGGCTTGTCCTCATCAATAAGGGTGTCTCCCTCTATGTCAATTCCGACTGAATAACAGAGGTGACAAATGAGATGAGGGAAGGCTAACCTTGCCAAGGTAAAGGACTTGTCCGCCACCTTATAAAGTTCTTGGGATATAACCTCATGAACTTCTACTTCCTCTCCAATCATGATGCTATGAATCATGATAGCCCGATCTATAGTAACTTCGGACCGGTTGCTAGTGGGAATGATTGAACGTTGGATAAACTCCAACCATCCCCTAGCCACGGGCTTGAGGTCATGCCTTCTCAGTTGAACCGGCTTCCCTCTTAAATCTCTCTTCTATTGAGCGCCCTCTTCACAAATGTCTATGAGGACTTGGTCCAACCTTTGATCAAAGTTGACCCTTCTAGTGTAAGGTTGTTCATCTCCTTGCATCATGGGCAAGTTGAATGCCAACCTTACATTTTTCGGACTAAAATCTAAGCATTTTACCCAAACCATTATAAGCCAATTCTTTGGGTCCGGGTTCACACTTTGATCATGGTTCTTGGTGATCCATGCATTAGCATAGAACTCTTGAACCATTAAGATTCCGACTTGTTGAATGGGGTTGGTAAGAACTTCCCAACCTCTTCTTTGGATCTCATGTTGGATCTCCAGATATTCACTCTTTTTGAGTTTGAAAGGGACCTCGGGGATCACCTTCTTCATGGCCACAACTTCATAGTAGTGGTCTTGATGCACCCTTGAGATGAATCTCTCCATCTCCCATGACTCGGAGGTGGAAGCTTTTTCCTTCCCTTTCCTCTTTCTAGAGGTTTCTCTGGCCTTAGGTGCCATAAATGGTTATGGAAAAATAAAAAGCAATGCTTTTACCACACCAAACTTATAAGGTTTGCTCGTCCTCGAGCAAAAGAAGAAAGAAGAGAGTAGAAGAAGAAGAAATAGAGGAGATGGAGGTGGCTTTTGTGT
>NC_029772.3:21713166-21714275 GCF_000817695.3 Arachis duranensis | reverse complement strand
AGTGGGGTTTTATGAAGGATGGATGTGAGTGGTGAAGAGAATAGTGGGATTTGATGGGTGAGGGGTTTTTGGGGAAGAGTTGTTGAGGTGATTGGTGAGTGGGTGAAGAAGAGAGAGAGTGGTGGGGTAGGTGGGGATCCTGTGGGGTCCACAGATCCGAGGTGTCAAGGAAAATTCATCCCTGCACCAAGTGGCGAGCAAAAATGCTCCTTCTGCCAATTCTGGCATTAAACGCTGGGCTAGTGCCCATTTCTGGCGTTTAACGCCAGCTTCTTGCCCCTTCCTGGCATTTAACGCCAGTCTGGTGCCCCCTTTCTGGCGTTAAACGCCCAGAATGGTGCCAGACTGGGCGTTAAACGCCCATTTGCTGCCCTTACTGGCGTTTAAACACCAGCAAGTTTTCCTCCAGGGTGTGTTGTTTTTCTTTCTATTTTTCATGCTGTTTTTGCTTTTTCAATTAATTTTGTGACTTCCCATGATCATCAACCTATAGAAAACATAAAATAACAATGGAAAATAGATAAATATAACATTGGGTTGCCTCCCAACAAGCGCTTCTTTAATGTCAGTAGCTTGATAGTGGGCTCTCATGGAGCCTCACAGATACTCAGAGCAATGTTGGAACCTCCCAACACCAAACTTAGAGTTTGAATGTGGGGGTTCAATATCAAACTTAGAAGTTGGTTGTGGCCTCCCGACACCAAACTTAGAGTTTGACTGTGGGGGCTTTGTTTGACTCTGTTTTGAGAGAAGCTCTTCATGCTTCCTCTCCATGGTTACAGAGGGATATCCTTGAGCTTTAAACACAAAGGAGTCTTCATTCACTTGAATGATCAGTTCTCCTCTATCAACATCAATCACAGCCTTTGCTGTGGCTAGGAAGGGTCTGCCAAGGATGATGGATTCATCCATGCACTTCTCAGTCTCTAGGACTATGAAATCAGCAGGGATGTAATGGTTTTCAATTTTTACCAAAACATCCTCTACAAGTCCATAAGCTTGTTTTCTTGAATTGTCTACCATTTCTAGTGAGATTCTTGTAGCTTGTACCTCAAAGATCCCTAGCTTCTCCATTACAGAGAGAGGCATGAGGTTTATGCTTGACCCTA
>NC_029772.3:21711033-21711756 GCF_000817695.3 Arachis duranensis | reverse complement strand
GGATAGAGATGCTTCTCCCATAGAAGTCGGGAGTAGGTGCAGTAAAGTCACCCAGCACCTTCCTTGCATTGTTGGCATTGTTGTTGTTTTCGGCTGCCATGTCTTCTTCTTTGAAGAATTCTGTTAGGTCCTCTACAGAGAGTTGTGCTTTAGCTTCTCTTAGCTTTCGCTTCAAGGTCCTTTCAGGTTCAGGGTCAACTTCAACAAGAATGCTTTTGTCTTTGCTCCTGCTCATATGAAAGAGAAGAGAACAAGAAAATATGGAATCCTCTATGTCACAGTATAGAGATTCCTTGAGGTATCAGAGGAAAAGAAGAATAGAAGGAGAAGGTAGAAGAATTCAAACTTATCAAGAGAGATGGAGTTCGAATTGTTGATGGTGGAGGAGTGTTAGTCCATAAATAGAAGGATGTGAGAAGAGGGGAAGAAATTTTTGAAAATTAAAGTGAATTAAGTAAAAGAATTTTTGAAAAAAATTGTAATTGATTTTCGAAAACTAAGATTGAGAAAGAAATAAAGTGATTTTGAAAAAGATTTTAAAATTAGAAATCAAAAAGATTGATTGAAAACTATTTTGAAAAAGGTGTGATTAAAAAGATATGATTGAAAAGTTATGGTTTTAAAAAGATATGATTGAAAGACAATTTAAAAAAGATTTGATTTTTAAAATTAATGACTTGGCTAACAAGAAAAGATATGATTCAAACATTAAACCTTTCTCAA
>NC_029772.3:21709391-21710829 GCF_000817695.3 Arachis duranensis | reverse complement strand
AAAACAAAATCTTCCCTCTTGTGCCATCCTGGCGTTAAACGCCCAGAATGGTATCCATTCTGGCGTTTAACGCCCAAAACTCTACCCTTTTGGGCATTAAACGCCCAGCCAGGCACCCTGGCTAGCGTTTAAACGCCAGTTTTCCTTCCTCACTGGGCGTTTTGAACGCCCAGCTTTTTCTTGAGATTCCTCTGCTGTATGTTCTGAATCTTCAATTCTCTGTATTATTGACTAGAAAAGACACACTTTTGAAAAAAATTTGGATTTTTAATGATGAGGAATAATCAAAATGCAACTAAAATCAAATAAATAATGCATGCAAGACACCAAACTTAGAAATTTATATACTACTGACACTAACAAGTTGAGAATGCATATGAGAAACAACAAAACACACAAAACAAGAGAATTTCAAATCAGAGCAAGTAGATCATCAAGAACAACTTGAAGATCAATGAAGACACATGAATGAATTCAAAAAAATGCAAGAAGAACAGAAACATGCAATTGACACCAAACTTAAAATGAGACACTAGACTCAAACAAGAGACATAAAATATTTTTGGTTTTTTATGATTTTGTAATTTTTTTTGGATTTTTTTCGAAAATTATATGGAAAAGAAAATAAAGAGATTCAAAATTTTTAATAAGAATTCCAGGAATCATTGCAGTGTTAGTCTAAAACTCCGGTCCAGGAATTAGACATGGCTTACTAGCCAGCCAAGCTTTCAGTGAAAGCTCCGGTCCAAAATACTGGACATGGCAATGGCCAGCCAAGCTTTAGCAGATCATTACTTTCAATAGCAAAATTGATAGAAATCAACGAGCTCTTGTGATGATAAGTTGAAACCTCGGTCCAAAAGATTAGACATGCTTTCACAACCAGCCAGACTTCAACAAATCATCATGAAACTCTAGAATTCATTCTTAAAAATTCTGAAGAACCAAAATTTTTTTTTGGAATTTTTCGAAAATAAAAAGTAAAAAGGCTTAAACATAAAATAAAATTACCTATTCTGAGCAACAAGATGAACCGTCAGTTGTCCAAACTCGAACAATCCCCGACAACGTGCGCTCTATCACAGCACGGCTAATCATCTGTCGGTTCTCAATGAGGTTGGAATAGAAAATCCAGTGATTCTTTTGCGTCTGTCACTAACGCCCAGCCTTCAGGAGTTTGAAGCTCGTCACAGTCATTCAATCCTTGAATCCTACTCAGAATACCACAGATAAGGTTTAGACCTTCCGGATTCTCTTGAATGCCGCCATCAATTCTAGCTTATACCATGAAGATTCTGATTAAGGAATCCAAGAGATAAACATTCAAGCCTTGTTTGCTTGTAGAACGGAAGTGGTAGTCAGGCACGCGTTCATAAGTGAGAATGATGATGAGCGTCACATAATCATCACATTCATCATGTTCTTGGGTACGAATGAA
>NC_029772.3:21708834-21709304 GCF_000817695.3 Arachis duranensis | reverse complement strand
GTAAGTGACATAAAAATCCACTTCCGGGTCCACTTGGTGTGTGCTTGGGCTGAGCATTGAAGCATTTTCGTGTAGAGACTCTTCTTGGAGTTAAACGCCAGCTTTTGTGCCAGTTTGGGCGTTTAACTCCCATTCTTGTGCCAGTTCCGGCGTTTAACGCCGGGCAGTCTTGAGCAGATTTGGAATGCCGGTTTGGGCCATCAAATCTCGGACAAAGTATGGATGATTATATATTGCTGGAAAGCCCAGGATGTCTACTTTCCAACGCAATTGAGAGAGCGCCAATTGGGCTTCTATAGTTCCAGAAAATCCACTTCGAGTGCAGGGAGGTCAGAATCCAACAGCATCTACAGTCCTTTTCAGCCTCTGAATCAGATTTTTGTTCAAGTCCCTCAATTTCAGTCAGAAAATACCTGAAATCACAGAAAAACACACAAACTCATAGTAAAGTCCAGAAAAGTGAATTTTAA
>NC_029772.3:21702635-21708761 GCF_000817695.3 Arachis duranensis | reverse complement strand
GGTCCCTTCCAGTTAGCTGCTAGCTTTCCCTCTCCTGGTCGACTTTTTCCGATATCATTTCAGATTAGGATAAGATCATTGTTGGTGAAGCTTCTTTGTACTCCCCTTCGATTGTACCTTAAGGCCATGCGGCATTTTAGCGCTTCTTCCCTGATCTGAGCTCTTTCTCAGATTTCTGGAAGTAAGTCGAGTTCTTCCCTTTGAAGCTGGGAGTTGACTTTGTCGCTGTAGAGAATTGCTCTGGGAGATCTTTCTTCGACCTCTGCTGGTATCATTGCCTACATTCCATAAGCTAGTCGGAAGGGTGATTCCTTTGTGGTAGAATGTGGAGTTGTCCTATATGCCCATAGGACTTGTGGAAGCTCTTCAGCCCAGGCTCCTTTTGTGTCTTGTAGTCTTCATTTTAACCCAGCTAGTATTCTGCTTGTCCATTAGCCTGCGGGTGTTCTACAGAGGTGAATTGGTGTTTTATTCTTAAGTCAGCCACCAAATTCCTAAAGCCTACGTCGGTGAATTGGGTGCCATTATCTGTGGTTATGGAGTAGGGGACCCCAAACCTTGTGACGATGTTCCTATATAGGAATTTCTGACTTCTTTGAGCTGTGGCATTGGCCAGAGGTTCTGCCTCGATCCACTTTGTGAAATAATCCACCCCTACAATGAGGAATTTTACCTTTCCCGATCCTTGGGGGATAGGGCTGAGGAGGTGTAGTTCCCATTTTGCAAATGGCCAAGGGGAGGTTACGCTAATGAGTTCCTCTGGTGGGACATTGTGGAAGTTAGCATATTTTTGACATTGTGGGCATGTTTTCACGAATTTGGCCGCTTCTTTCTGCAAGGTCGGCCAAAAGAATCTAGCTCGGAGTACCTTATTGAAGAGGGCTCGTGCTCCAAGATGATTACCGCACTTGCCGCTGTGTATTTCTTCCAAGACCTCTTTTGTGTTAGGGGTTGGTATGCATTTTAGCAGAGGTGTCGAGATTCCTCTTTTGTACAGGATGTCATTTATGATGGTGTAATACTGTGCCTTCCGCTTCAACTTTTTTGCTTCCTTTTCATCTGTAGGGAGTGTTTCTGATCTAAGGAAGCGGATTATGGGAGTCATCCCTCCTTGGTCCTGATCTGTTATGGCTAAGATTTTTTCTTCTTCCATGATTGACGGGTTCTGGAGCGTTTCTTGGATGAGGCTTCTATTGTTACCCCATGGTTTAGTGCTGGCTAGTTTTGAGAGTGCATCAGCTCGGGCGTTTTGTTCTCGAGGTATGTAGCGGACCTTATATTTCCCGAGTTGTCTGAGCTGTTTCCTGGTTTTGTCCAGGTACTTTTTCATGGTGGGATCTTTGGCTTGGTAGCTCCATGCTATTTATGAAGTAAATACCTGTGAGTCGCTGAAGATGATGAGCTTTTGAGCTCCGACCTCCTTAGCCAGCTTCAAACCGGCCAGTAGTGCCTCATATTCGGCTTGGTTGTTTGAGGCAGGGAACCTGAATTTGAGAGAAAGTTTGATTTGGGTTCCCTGGTCACTTTCTATGATGACGCCTGCGCTGCTTCTAGTTTTATTTGAGGAACCGTCCACATAAAGATTCCATTCTGTAGGAATTTCTGGAGTTTCTGTAAATTCTGCAATGAAGTCGGCTAGATATTGTGATTTGATGGCTATCCGAGCTTCATATTGAAGGTCAAATTTGGATAACTCGACTGCCCATTGCAAAATTCTGCCTGCTAGGTCCGTTTTCTGCAAAATCCCTTTTATGGGTTGGTTGGTCCGAACCTTAATGATGTGAGCTTGGAAATATGAACAGCGTCGTCGAGAGGTTAGTATGAGAGCATAGGCGAATTTTTCTATTTTTTGATAGTTCAGCTCGGATCCTTGCAACGCTTTGCTGATGAAGTATACAGGTTGCTGCCCACTGTCGTCTTCTCAGACTAATGCTGAGGCTACTACCTAACTTCCTACTGCGAGATATAATATAAGTAGTTCTCCTTCCCGAGGTCGAGTTAGGATAGAGGGTTGTCCCATGAATCTTTTGAAATCCTGGAAGGCCTGCTCGCACTCTGTTGTCCATTCAAACGTCTTTCCCTTTCTTAGAGTGGCATAGAAGGGGAGAGATCTTATTGCTGATCCAGCCAGAAATCTGGACAAGGCTACCAACCTTCCGTTGAGTTGTTGTACTTCCTTGACACAAGTCAAACTCTTCATGTCGAGTATGGCCCGTCATTTATCCGAATTTGCCTCGATTCCTCTTTGTGTGAGCATGAAACCCAAGAACTTTCCATCTTCTACTGCGAAGGTGCATTTTACAGGATTAAGTCGCATGCCATGCCTTCTTATAGTGTCGAATACTTGGGTGAGGTCGGACAGTAGCGTCTTCTCACTTTGTGTCTTTATTAACATATCATCCACATATACTTCCATGATTTTTCGATGTGATCTATGAAGATCTTATTCATTAATCTCTGATAGGTAGCTCCTGCATTTTTTAGCCCAAAAGGCATGACAATGTAGCAGTAGTTTGCTTTTGGGGTTAAGAACGCTGTTTTTTCTTGGTCAGGTGGATACATCGGGATTTGATTGTATCCCGAGTATGCATCCATAAACGAGAGGTATTTATACCCGGAGGAGGCATCTACTAGAGCGTCGATACTTGGGAGTGGATAAGGATCTTTTGGACAGGCTTTATTGAGATCAGTGTAGTCGGTGCACATCCGCCACTTCCCATTTAATTTTTTCACCAAGACAACGTTAGCTAGCCATAGTGGGTACATGACTTCTCTTATGAATCCTGCCTCCAGTAGAGCTTGTACCTGTTCTTCCATAACTGGGGATTGTTCTGGCCTGAGCTTTCTACGCCTCTGTTGTACTGGCCGAGATCCTGGGTAGACTGCTAGCTTGTGGCACATTAACTTGGGGTCTATGCCTGGCATGTCTGTGGCCTTCCATGCAAAGAGGTCGACGTTATCTCGCAAGAACTGTATGAGTGATTCTTTTATGTCTCCTTTTAGGATTGTACCGATATTGGTTGTTTGGTCTGAGATATCTCTGATCTAGATTTTTTCTACTTCACCTTCAGGTTGTGGGCGGAGTTCTTTCCGCCTCTGAGCTCCATCGAGTTTTATTGTGTGGATTTCTTCTCCTCTGCCTCTGAGGCTTAAACTCTCGTTGTAACAGCGGCGCGCCGTCTTCTGGTCTACTTTTATTATAGCTATTCCTTCTGCAGTTGGGAACTTCATACATAGATATGGAGTCGAGACTACTGCGCCGAGCTTATTCAATGTTGTCCAACCTATTAAGGCATTGTAGGTTGAGCTTACGTCAACCACAATGTAGTCTATTTTGAGTGTTCTTGATTGATTTCCTTTTCCAAAGATCATGTGTAGTGAGACGTATCCAAGTGGTTGAACTGAGGTGTCCCCTAGTCCGAATAGGCTGTTCGGATATGCTCTGAGTTCTTTTCCTTCTAGGTCGAGTTTGTTGAAGGCAGTTTTGAATAATATGTCAGCAGAGCTTCCCTGGTCTATCAGTGTGCGGTGGAAATTTGCATTTGCCAATATGATAGTGATGACCATAGGGTCGTCGTGTTCTGGGATGATGCCGGATGCGTCCTCTTTGGAAAAAGTAATTGTGGGGATGTCAGGTGTTTCCTCTCTTCCCTCAACATGATATACTTCTTTGAGATATCTTTTGCGAGATGATTTAGAAATCCTGCCTCCCGCAAATCCTCAGTGTATCATGTGGATGTGTCTCTCGGGTGTACAGGGTGGTGGTTCTGTCTATCTGACATCTTCATCCCTTCTTCTTTTTCTGGGATCGTCTGCTCGGCTTGCCAAATACCGATCTAACTTTTATTCTCTTACCAGTTTCTCTATGATGTTTTTTAAGTCGAAACATTCGTTGGTGGAATGTCCGTAGATTCGATGATATTCACAATATTTTGCCAGTTTTCTCCATCTTTTTTGCTTTTGAGTGGTCGAGCTGGGGGTATCTTTTCAGTATGGCATAGTTCTTTGTAGACATCCACAAGGGATACCCGAAGAGGGGCATAATTATGGTATTTTTTTATCTTTTCACCGTGTCGATCTCCTTTTTTCTTGGATTATTTGTCCTTATCTTGGGAGTAGTAGGAGAATCCGGGCTTTGAGGTCTCTCCTAGTCGAGCATTTTCCTCCATGTTGATGTACTTCTCTGCTCATTCTTGTACCTCAATTAGAGATGTGTGATGTTTTTTTTATATGGATTGGCTAAAAGGTCCTTCTCGTAGGCCATTGATGAGGCCCATGATAGCCGCTTCCGTGGGTAGACTTTATATGTCTAGACATGCCTTGTTGAATCTTTCTATGTAGTTGCGGAGACTTTCTCGATCTCCTTGTTTGATTCCTAATAGACTTTGGGCGTGCTTGGTTTTGTCTTTCTGGATAGAGAATCCGGCTAGAAACTTTTTGGCTAGGTCATCGAAGCTTGAGATGGACCTGGGGGGTTGATTGTCGAACCCCTTAATCGCTGTTTTCGTTAAGATAGTTAGGAAGGCTTTGCAGCGGATTGCGTCTGTGGTGTCAGTGAGGTACATTCGACTTCTGAAATTACTGAGGTGGTGGCTGGGATCTGCCGTGCCATCGTATAAGGCCATATCCGGGGGTTTAAAGTCTTTTGAGATTTTGGTCTTCATGATCTCCTTGGTGAATGGATCTTGGTCCTTGTGGGAGCTGTCCTCGTGGGTGGAACGAGTCACTTTGGTTTTGAGATCGGCTTCGAATTTTAGGAGTTTTCCTCCAACTCCCGGCGTCGGCTTATCTCCCTTTGTAGATCCTTCCCAGTTTCCCGCTAATGTTGGGCTTCTTTCTCGAGTTGTTTTAAACGATCTTGAAGCATTTCAAGGGCTCTCGAGTTTGGTAAATTTTTGTCTTCGTTGGGTTGCGGGGTGTCTTTTGGTGTAGTATCCACATTTTTGTGTGGCGTTCTATCTTCTAGACCTGAATCGTGGTCGTTGTCATGGTCGTTCGCCATGGTAATGGGATGACTTCCAGGTTCCTCGGCAACGGTGCCAATGTTTTGAGGGTTACCTGAAACTGTAGGTCAATCTTGAACGAGATCTTCTGTACTGATCGGAGGTGACGTGTCCGGCTTATGCGTGGCAGCCGGAGCTGTCGTGTCCGACTTGTTGGACTGGTAATGCTACTGATCCTTCGTCACCAGAGGGTGGTGGTACCTGCAAGGGACTACGATGCTTAAGTTAGCAAGGGTATTAAGCAGGTTTTTAGTAGAATCAGAGTATGAGTTATACCTGGGTGCTCCAGTGTATTTATAATGGTGTAGAGCGACCTTTTTAGATAAGATAAGTTAGTTATCTTATCTTATCTTTATCTTTCAAGTGAGGTCATCTTATCTTCAAGGGAACCGCCCTTCTCTCTGTAGGCTTGAGCTGCCTTAGGTTTTGGGGCATGATCCTCTATTTGGGTCCTTTTTGGGCTTTCTTAGTGATTTGGCCGAGCTCTCTGAGAAGAGGTCAGATTGTCCTGACCTGAAGAGGTCGGTCGACTTATCAGTAGAACATCCCGGGTCGGACAGTGATGAGCGGATAATTTGTACGCTTTTTGGCATTGTTTTTAGTATGTTTTTAGTATGATCTAGTTAGTTTTTAGTATATTTTTATTAGTTTTTAGTTAAAATTCACTTTTCTGGACGTTACTATGAGTTTGTGTGTTTTTCTATGATTTCAGGTATTTTCTGGCTGAAATTGAGGGACCTGAGCAAAAATCTGATTCAGAGACTAAAAAGGACTGCAGATGCTGTTGGATTCTGACCTCCCTGCACTCGAAGTGGATTTTCTGGAGCTACAGAAGCCCAATTGGCGCGCTCTCAACGGCGTTCTGTAAACCCTAGGCTACTAGTTTTCTATAAGTAGGACCTTTTACTATTGTATTCTAATCTTCTGATCTTTGGAATCTTTTGCTCTTTAGATCTTTTGATCACTGGGAGGCTGGCCTCACGGCCATGCCTAGACCTTGTTCTTATGTATTTTCAACGGTGGAGTTTCTACACACCAGAGATTAAGGTGTGGAGCTCTGCTGTTCCTCGAGTATTAATGCAAAGTACTATTGTTCTTCTATTCAATTCATGCTTATTCTTAT
>NC_029772.3:21672956-21702600 GCF_000817695.3 Arachis duranensis | reverse complement strand
CCGTGACACTCATCATCATTCTCACCTATGAACGTGTGCCTGACAACCGCCTCCGTTCTACCTTAGATTGGGTGGATATCTCTTGGATTCCTGATACACGATGCATGGTTGATCGCCTGACAACCGAGCGCTCGCCTGACAACCGAGCCAGCCATTTCATGAGATCAGAGTCTTCGTGGTATAGGCTAGAACTGATGGCGGCATTCAAGAGAATCCGGAAGGTCTAACCTTGTCTGTGGTATTCTGAGTAGGATTCAATGATTGAATGACTGTGACGAGCTTGTTTGCATGACTAAGATTTACAAGGTGACCATAGCTTGCTTCATACCAACAATCTCTGTGGGATCGACCCTTACTCGCGTAAGGTTTATTACTTGGACGACCCAGTACACTTGCTGGTTAGTTGTGCGAAGTTGTGTTTATGCCATGGTATTGAACACCAAGTTTTTGGTTTCATCACCGGGGATTATTTGAGTTGTGAAAAGTATTGATCACAATTTTGCGCTATCAGACAGCTCGACCCAGGGTATGAACAAATGTGTATTAGGTTGTGAATAAATAATTGGAGCTTGAATATATAATGTTGACCATAGGAAACTTAGGCTAGATGACCATAGGATAAGTTGAATTTCATGTGTATATTTAATACTTAGTATCCTATTGATGGACATGGTTGGTTTGGTGCTTGTTGATTAACTGGTGATTTGGTGAATTATTGATTTGAGGTATAACTATTGTGGAGGTTGTTGTGATAATGAGGTATTTTGTGTTAAAAGCCAAGGATTTGTGAACTATGATTCTTAGTTGAATTTTGGTTGTTGGATTTGAATATTGTATAAGTATAATTGTTGATCTGAGGTAAATTTATTGTGGTAATTGTGATGATGATGAGGAAGGGTAAGTTGAATTGAAAAGAATGCAGGTTTGGACCTGAAAAGGGTGCCAAAGTCCGAATTTTAGAGGAGATGCTGCCAAAATTTTATAAAAAATTAGAGATTTTGTTTATATGATTATTTAAAAAGATTTAGAGTCAAAGGTTGTATGGTTTGATTTTGAGTTATTAAGAAAATGAGCATGTTTTAAGTTTGATTCATTTAGAAAAGAATGAATTATGTTTTGAATTGGAACTATTGATGGACAGAATGGGAGGTGTGATAATGAAGGATAAGGATTGAATATGATTGATGCATGATGATGAATGAGATGCGATTAAGAATGATGTGGATGTTGATGAATTATAATTGCATTATTTATATGGCTTATGAATTTGAATAATCTGAGATACGAGATTCCCTGGATTAAGTGTCGTGGCTTGCCACCACGTGTGCCAGGTTGAAAACTCGATACTCTATTGACCCTACGAGATTCCCTGGATTAAGTGTCGTGACTGGGCACTATATAAATTCCTGGGAATGTTACCCCCACTGAGCAATATTGATTATTTGAGATAAAGTTATGCATAGACTCTTGGGGATGCACTTCGGGGGACACTCTAATTCAGACTTGTCGGGTTGGCTGGATAACCGACAGATGAGCCTCATCGGCCATAGGACATGCATCATATGCATATTACTTGAACTACTTGCTTGTGCTTTAATTGGGTGTGCCTAGATGTATTTGCCATGTTAAATGTGTATTTGTTACCTGCAGTAATTGTAACCTTCTTGTGCTTGCCTTTATCTGTTTATTTGTCTGTGAAAATGCATGATGGAGTTGGAGGTATGGAGGAACGGCAGTATGGGACTTAGATTTAAGATTAAGTTAAGCTAGGTTTAAATATTCTTAGAAAACCACCTTCTATGGCTTCTGTTTAATACTTTAAGCTCTATAATCTGAGTGTTGGCGTTCTAGGATTGCTGGTGCACGAAATTGTGATCATCAACAATGGTGCCAAAGACTTAGAGCTCTCAAACGTGAATCACACTTTGTCACAACTTCGCACAACTAACCAGCAAGTGCACTGGGTCATCCAAGTAATACCTTACGTGAGTAAGGGTCGATCCCACGGAGATTGTCGGCTTGAAGCAAGCTATGGTCACCTTGTAAATCTCAGTCAGGCAGATTTAAATGGGTTATAGAGTCTTCATAATTAAAAGATAAATAAAACATAAAATAAAGATAGAGATACTTATGTAATTCATTGGTGGGAATTTTAGATAAGCGTATGGAGATGCTTCATCCCTCTTGAATCTCTGCTTTCCTACTGCCTTCATCCAATCCTTTATAATCCTTTCCATGGCAAGTTGTATGTTGGGTTTCACTGGCGTCAATGCTACCTCCCGTCCTCTCAGTGAAAATGGTCCAAATGCGCTGTCACCGCACGGCTAATCATCTGTCGGTTCTCGATCATGTTGGAATAGAATCTAGTGATCCTTTTGCGTCTGTCACTACGCCCAACACTCGCGAGTTTGAAGCTCGTCACATTCATCTCTTCCCAGATCCTACTCGGAATACTACAGACAAGGTTTAGACTTTCCGGATCTCAGGAATGGCCGCCAATAATTCTAGCTTATACCACGAAGACTCCGATCTTTCGGAATGGAGGCTAAGAGATACACGCTCAATCTTAAGTAGAACGGAAGTGGTTGTCAGTCACGCGTTCATAGGTGAGAATGATCACATTCATTCAGTTTGAAGTGTGAGTGAATATCATAGGACAAGAATAAGCTTGAATTGAATAGAAAATAGTAGTAATTGCATTAATACTCGAGGAACAGTAGAGCTCCACACCTTAATCTATGGTGTGTAGAAACTCCACCGTTGAAAATACATAAGTGGTCTGGAGATCCAGGCATGGCCGAATGACCAGCCTCCCCAAATATGAAAATATGATATCCAAAATTGTCTCTATGATTCGAAGATGAAAATACAATAGTAAAAGGTCCTATTTATAATTAAAATAGCTACTATGGTTTACAGAAATAGGTAAATGATGCAGAAATCCACTTCCGGGCCCACTTGGTGTGTGCTTGGACTGAACATTGAGCTTTACACATGTAGAGGTCTTCCTTGGAGTTAAACACCAGCTTTGGTGCCAGTTTGGGCGTTTAACTCCAACTTTTATGCCAGTTCTGGCGTTTTGACGCCAGAAAAGGGCAGAGAACTGGCGTTTTAACGCCATTTTACGTCGTCAAAACTAGCGCAAAGTATGGACTATTATATATTGCTAGAAATCCCTGGATGTCTACTTTCCAACACAGTTGAGATCGCGCCATTTGGGTTTCTGTAGCTCCAGAAAATTCACTTCGAGTACAGGAAGGTTAGAATCCAACATCATCTGCAGCCTTTGTCAGTCTCTGAATCAGATTTTTGCTCAGGTCCCTCAATTTCAGCCAAAAAATACCTGAAATCACAGAAAAACACACAAACTCATAGAAAAATCCAGAAATGTGAATTTTGCTTAAAAACTAATAAAAATATACTAAAAACTAACTAAATCATACTAAAAACTATATATAAACATTGCCAAAAAGCATATAAATTATCTGTTCATCACAACAGTTTTGGCATTTCACTTTTTCCTTTGAAATTCAGAATGATTGGCATCTATAGGAACTTAGAATTTTAGATAGTGTTATTGATTCTCCTAGTTCAGTGCGTTGATTCTTGAACACAGCTACTTTATGAGTCTTGGTCGTGACCCTAAGCACTTTGTTTTCCAGTATTACCACCGGATACATAAATGCCACAGACACATAACTGGGTGAACCTTTTCAAATTTTGACTTAGCTTTGCTAAAGTCCCCAGTTAGAGGTGTCCAGAGTTCTTAAGCACACTCTTTTGCTTTGGATCACGACTTTAACTACTCAGTCTCAAACTTTTCACTTGGATCTTCATGACACAAGCACATAGTTAGGGACAGCTTGATTTAGCTGCTTAGACCTGGATTTTATTTCCTTGGGCCCTCCTATCCATTAATGCTCAAAGCCTTGGATCCTTTTTACCCTTGCCTTTTGGTTTAAAGGGCTATTGGCTTTTTCTGCTTGCTTTTTCTTTCTCTTTCTCTTTTTTCGCCATTTTTTTCGCAAGCTTTCTTATTTACTGCTTTTTCTTGCTTCAAGAATCAACTTCATGATTTTTCAGATTATCAATAATATTTCTCTTTTTTCATCATTTTTTCAAGAGCCAACAACTTTAACATTCATAAACAACAAGATAAAAAATATGCACTGTTCAAGCATTCATTCAGAGAACAAAAAGGATTGCCACCACATCAAAATAATTAACTAGTTTCAAGATAAAATTTGAAATCCAAGTACTTCTTGTTCTTTTGTAATTAAGCACATTTTTCATTTAAGAGAGGTGAAGGATTCATGGAGTTATTCATAGCTTTAAGACATAGACACTAGACACTAATGATCATGTAGTGAAGACACAAACATAGATAGAACATACAGCCTAAAAATCGAAAACATAAAATTAAATAGACAAGGAGATTAAGGAATGAGTCCACCTTAGTGAGGGTGGCATCTTCCTCCTCTTGAAGAACCAATGGTGCTCTTGAGCTCCTCCATGTCTCTTCCTTGCCTTTGTCGCTCCTCCCTCACAGCTCTTTGATCTTCTCTAATCTCATGGAGAATTATGGAGTGCTCTTGGTGTTCCATCATTAATTGGTCCATGTTGTAACTCAAGCTCTCCAAAGAAGTGTTGAGTTGCTCCCAATAATTGTGTGGAAAAAATTGCATCACTTGAGGCATCTCAGGGATTTCTTGATGAGGGACTTCCTCATGCTCTTGTTGAGTGCCATGAATGGGCTCTCTAGTTTGTTCTATCCTTTTCTTAGTGATGGGCTTGTCCTCTTCAATGAGGATGTCTCCTTCTATGACAATTTCAGGTGAATAGACAAGGTGACATATGAGATAAGGAAAGGCTAATCTTGCCAAAGGTGAGGACTTGTCAGCCACCTTGTAGAGTTCTAGAGGTATGATTTTATGAACTTCTGCTTTCTCTCTAATCATGATACTATGGATCATGATGGCCCGATCCACAGTTACCTCAGATCGGTTGCTAGTGGGAATGATAAAGCGTTGGATGAACTCAAACCATCCTCTAGCCATAGGCTTAAGATCCGGTCTTCTCAATTGAACCGGTTTGCCTCTTGAGTCTCTTTTCCATTGAGCTCTTTCTACACATATGTCCATGAGGACTTAGTCCAACCTTTGATCAAAGTTGACCCTTCTAGTGTAGGGGCGAGCATTTTCTTCCATCATTGGCAAGTTGAACGCAAGCCTCACGTTTTCCGGACTAAAATCTAAGTATTTCTCCCGAACCATTGTAAGCCAATTCTTTGGGTTTGGGTTCATACTTTGATCATGGTTCCTAGTGATCCATGCGTTTGCATAGAACTCTTAAACTATTAAGATTTCGACTTGTTGAATGGGGTTGGCAAGAACTTCCCAACCTCTTCTTCGGATCTCTTGTCGGATCTCCGGATATTCACCCTTTTGAGCCTAAAAGGGACCTCAGGGATCACCTTCTTCTTGGCCACAACTTCATAGAAGTGGTCTTGATGGAACTTTGAGATGAATCTCTCCATCTCTCATGACTCAGAGGTGGAGGCAGTTGCCTTCTCTTTCCTCTTTCTAGAGGTTTCTCTGGCCTTAGGTTCCATAAATTGTTATGGAAAAATAAAAAGCAATGCTTTTACCACACCAAACTTAAAATATTTGCTCGTCCCCGAGCAAAAGAACAAAGAAAGATGTAGAAGAAGAAGAAAATAGAGGAGATGGAGGGTGTATAGGGTTCGTCCAAGGGTAGAAGGTATTTGTGATGTGTGAAAATAAAGGGGTGAAGGGGGTATTTACAAGGAGATTGGCCGAATGGTTTGGGTGGGTTTGGGAGGGAAATGGTTTTGAATTTTGAAGGTGGATGGGGTTTTTGGGGAAAAGTTAAGGAGGTTATTGGTGAAGGGTATTTGGGGAAGAGATATGGAGGTGATTGGTGAAGGGTATTTGGGAAAGAGATATGGAGGTGATTGGGTCAAGGAATTCTTCATCCTTGCTCCAATTGGGCGTTCACAACGCCTTAGAGTGCAATTCTGGCGTTTAAACGCCAGTCTGCTGCCCTGTTCTGGCGTTTAAACGCTAGTTTGTTGCCCTGTTCTGGCGTTTAAATGCCAGTCTAGTGCCCTATTCTTGTGTTTAAACGCCCAGAAAGGTGGCAGATTGGGCGTTTAAACGCCCATTTTGCTACCCTTAGTGGCGTTTAAACGCCAGTAAGTCCTTCCTCTGGGGTGTGCTGTTTTTTATTTTTTCTTTATTTTTGTAATTGTCTTTGTGACTTCACATGATCATCAACCTAAAAGAAAATAAAATAATATAGATAAAATTAAAATAAAATTAGGTTGCCTCCCAATAAGCGCTTCTTTAATGTCAATAGCTTGACAGTGAGCTCTCATGGAGCCTCACAGATGATCAGAGTATGGTTGAGATCTCTCAACACCAAACTTAGAGTTTGGCTGTGGCCTCCCAACACCAAACTTAGAGTTTGAATGTGGGGGCTCTGTTTGACTCTGTAATTGGAGAAGCTCTTCATGCTTACTCTCCTTGGTTACAAATGAAGAACCTTGAGTCTTTACTACAAAGCATTCTTCATTCACATGAAGGATCAACTCTCCTCTGTTAACATCAATCACAGCTCTTGCTGTGGCTTGGAAGGGTCTTCCAAGGATGATGGATTCATCCTCATCCCTCCTAATGTCTAGGATTATGAAATCAGCAGGGAAGTAAAGGCCTTCAACCTTCACTAGCACGTCCTCTACTAGTCCATAAGCCTTTTTCATAGATTTATCTGCCATCTCTAATGAGAATTTGGCAGCCTGTACCTCATAGATTCCCAGTCTCTCCATTACAGAGAGGGGCATCATGTTTATCCCTGACCCCAGGTCACACAGAGGCTTTTCAAAGGTCATGGTGCCTATGGTACAGGGTATTAAGAATTTGCCAGGATCTTGTTTCTTTTGAGGTAAATTTTGCTGAACCAATGTATTCAGTTCATTAGTGAGCAAGGGAGGCTCTTCCTCCCAAGTCTCATTACTAAATAACTTGGCATTTAGCTTCACGATTGCTCCTAATTATTGGGCAACTTGCCCTTCAACAATGTCTTCATCCTCTTCAGAAGATGAATAGTTATCAGAGCTCATGAATGGTAAAAAGAGGTCCAAAGGAATCTCTATGGTCTCTGTATGAGCCTCAGATTCCTTTGGTTCCTCATTAGAGGATTCCGTACTGACCATTGGACGTCCCCTGAGGTCTTCCTCGTTGGAATTCACGTCATCCTCCTCCTCTAAGGTTTCGGCCATGTTGATTATATCAATGGCCTTGCACCCTCCTTTGGGATTCTCTTCTGTATTGCTTGGGGGAGTGCTAGGAGGAGTTTCAGAAACCCTTTTACTCAGCTGGCCCACTTGTGCCTCCAAATTTCTAATGGAGGATCTTGTTTCGGTCATGAAACTAAGAGTGGCCTTAGATAGATCAGAGGCTATGTTTGCTAAGCTAGAAGGATTTTGCTTAGAGTGCTCTGTCTGTTGCTGAGATGATGATGGAAAAGGTTTGCTATTGCTAAACCTGTTTCTTCCACCATTGTTATTATTGAAGCCTTGATTCTGTTGATCCTTCCATGAAAAATTTGGATGATTTTTCCATGAAGGATTATAGGTGTTGCCAAAGGTTTCACCCATGTAATTCACCTCTGCCATTGCAGGGTTCTTAGGATCATAAGCTTATTCTTCAGAAGATGCTTCTTTAGTACTGTTGGATATATTTTGTAATCCATTCAGACTCTGAGAGATCATATTGACTTGTTGGGTCAATATTTTGTTCTGAGCCAGTATGACATTCAGAGCATCAATTTCAAGAACTCCTCTCTTTTGAGGCGTCCCATTACTCACATGATTCCTCTCAGAAGTATACATGAACTGGTTATTTGCAACCATTTCAATAAGTTCCTGAGCTTCTGCAGGCATTTTCTTTAGGTGAATGGATCCACCTGCAGAGTGGTCCAGTGACATCTTGGAAAATTCAGATAGACCATCATAGAATATATCTAATATGGTCCCTTTTGAAAGCATGTCAGAAGGACACTTTTTGGTCAACTGCTTGTATCTTTCCCAAGCTTCGTAGAGGGATTCACCTTCTTTCTGTCTGAAGGTTTGAACATCCACTCTAAGCTTGCTCAGCTTTTGAGGAGGAAAAAACTTGGCGAAGAAAGCCGTGACCAGCTTATTCCAAGAGTCCAGGCTATCTATAGCTTGTGAGTCCAACCATGTTCTAGCTCTGTCTCTTACAGCAAAAGGGAAAAGCATAAGCTTGTAGACTTTAGGATCAACTCCATTGGTCTTAACAGTATCACAGATCTGCAAGAACTCAGTTAAGAACTGCTAAGGGTCTTCTGATGGAAGTCCATAAAACTTGCAGTTCTGTTGCAGTAGAGAAACTAATTGAGACTTTAGCTCAAAATTGTTTGTTCCTATGGCAGAGATTGAGATGCTTCTTCCATAAAAGTTGGAAGTTGGTGTAGTAAAATTACCAAGCATCTTCCTTGCATTGTTGTTTGGTTCAGCCATAATAGTTTCTTTTGCTGCTTCCTTTTTGAAAATTTCAGTGGGATCCTCTTCAGAGTTTTGTGCTTTAGCTGCTTTTAGCTTCCTCTTTAGAGTTCTTTCAAGTTCAGGATCAACTTCAACAAGTATGCCTTTATCTTTGTTCCTGCTCATATGAAAGAGAAGAAAATAAAGAAAATATGAAATCCTCTATGTCATAGTATAGAGATTCCTTGAGGTGTCAGAGGAAAACAAGAATGGAAGGATGAGGTATGTAATGAAGAATTTGAACACACAAAGAGAGATGGAGTTTGAATTGACAATGGAGGAGGAATCTTAGTGTTTAAATAGAAAAAGATGAGAGAGGGGAAGAAATTTCAAAAATAAAAAGAATAAAATTTAAAATAAATTTTTGAAAAAATGGTTGTGGTTTTGAAAAAGATAAGAAATAGTAAAACAAACAAAAAATCAATTAATTAGTTGAAAAAGATTTGAAAATCAATTTTTGAAAAGATAGGAAGTTTAGAAAAGATTTTTTGAAATCAAATTTTTGAAAAAGATATGATTTGAAAAAGATATGATTAAAAAGATATGATTGAAATTTATTTTGAAAAAGATTTAATTTTTAAAAATAGAATTAATGACTTGACTCACAAGAAATCAAAAGATATGATTCTAAAATTTAAAGTTTGAATCTTTCTTAACAAGAAAGTAACAAACTTGAAATTTTTGAATCAAAACATTAATTGTTAGTATTAATTTCGAAAAATATGAGGTAAAAATAGGAAAAAGATTTTGAAAAGTTTTGAAAAAGATTTTTGAAATTTTTCAAAAAACAAAGGAAAAAATGAAAAAGATTTGATTTTGAAAAAGATTTTGAAAAGATAGGATTTTTAAATTGAAATTTTGACTTGACTCATAAGAAACAACTAAATTTTAAAAATTTTTGACTAAGTCAATCCAAAATTTCGAAATTTATTAGAAGAATAAGGGAAAGATTTGTTTTTGAATTTTTAATGATGAGAGAGAAAAACACCAATTTGAAACAAAACATAAAAATCATGAATCAAAACAACTAATGCATGCAAGAACACTTTGAATGTCAAGATGAACACCAAGCACACTTTGAAGATCATGATGAACACCAAGAACATTTTTTTTGAAAATTTTTAAGAAAAGAAAAACATGCAAGACACCAAACTTAGAAATTTTTAATGTTTAGACACTAATAATTCTAAAATGCATATGAAAAACTAGGAAAGACACAAAACAAGAAAATCACAAGATTAAACAAAGAAAATTATCAAGAATAACTTGAAGATCATGAAGAACACATGCATGAGTTTTCGAAAATTTCTAAGAAAAAATTAAAAAGATGCAATTGACACCAAACTAAAAATTTGACACTAGACTCAAACAAGAAACAGAAAATATTTTTGGTTTTTACGATTTTATTAATTTTTTGTTTTCTTTTTTTTCGAAAGCTATTTTGGAAAAACGAAAAAGAAGAAAAATTTTTTTAAAGATTTTTGAAAACTTTTTGAAAATAAAATAAAGGTTGAAACAAGAAGAAAATTACCTAATCTAAGCAACAAGATGAACCGTCAGTTGTCCAAACTCGAACAATCCCCGGCAACGGCGCTAAAAACTTGGTACACAAAATCGTGATACACAACTTCGTGCAGCTGACCAGCAAGTGCACTGGGTCGTCCAAGTAATACCTTACGTAAGTAAGGGTCGATCCCACGGAGATTGTCGGCTTGAAGCAAGCTATGGTCATCTTGTAAATCTCAGTCAGGCAGATTCAAATGGTTATGGAGTTTTGATAATTAAAAGATAATTAAACATAAAATAAAGATAGAGATACTTATGTAATTCATTAGTGGGAATTTCAGATAAGCGTATGGAGATGCGTTATTCCTTCTGAATCTCTGCTTTCCTACTATCTTCATTCAATCATTCATACTCCTTTCCATGGCAAGTTGTATGTTGGGGATCACCGTTGTCAATGGCTACCTCCCGTCCTCTCAGTGAAAATGGTCCTCTACGGTTTCTGTATGGCTAATCAACTGTCGAATTTCTCGTCTCGGATGAAAAATACTAGGCACAGCTACCGCATGGCTAATCAGCTGTCAGTTCTCGATCGTGTCGGAATAAGATCCAATGATCCTTTTGCGCACTGTCACTGCGCCCCACAGTCGCGAGTTTGAAGCTCGTCACAGTCATCCCTTCCCAGATCCTACTCAGAATACCACAGACAAGGTTTAGACTTTCCGGATCTCAGGAATGCTGCCAATTATTTCTAGCCTATACTACGAAGGTTCTAATCTCAGATTCAGATGCCCCATTGTCAGAGGGGAAACAATGTGAATCGTTGATTAGGGACCCAAGAGATATGCATTCAAGCTTGTTTTCATGTAGAACGGAAGTGTTTGTCAGGCACGCGTTCATAAGTGAGAATGGTGATGAATGTTACTTGATCATCACATTTATCATGTTCTTGTGTGTGAATGAATATCTTGGAATAAGAATAAGCTTGAATTGAATAGAAGAACAATAGTACTTTGCATTAATACTCGAGGAACAGCAGAGCTCCACACCTTAATCTATGAGGTGTAGAAACTCCACCGTTGAAAATACATAAGTGATGAAGGTCCAGGCATGGCCGAATGGCCAGCCTCCCTAAAAGTCTAAGATAGCATAAAAATGATCAAAGATGATCTAAGGATAATCCAAAGATGTGAGTACAATAGTAAAAAGTCCTATTTATACTAAACTAGTTACTAGGGTTACAGAAATATGTAAATGATGCAGAAATCCACTTCTGGGCCCACTTGGTGTGTGCTTGGACTGAGCATTGAAGCTTTCATATGTAGAGACTTTTCTTGGAGTTAAACTCCAGCTTTTATGCCAGTTTGGGCTTTTAACTCCAACTTTTATCCTGTTTCTGGCGTTTAACACCAGAATAGGGCAAGAAGTTGGCGTTTGAATGCTAGTTTGCGTCGTCAAAACTCGGACAAAGTATGAACTATTATATATTGCTGGAAAGCCCAGAATGTCTACTTTCCAACGCAATTAAGAGCGCGCCATTTGGGTTTGTGTAGCTACAAAAAATACATTTCGAGTGCAGGGAGGTCAGAATCCAACAGCATCCGCAGTCCTTTTTCAGCCTCTGAATTAGATTTTTGCTCAGGTCCCTCAATTTCAGTCAGAAAATACCTGAAATGACAGAAAAACACACAAACTCATAGTAAAGTCCAGAAATGTGAATTTTGCTTAAACACTAATAAAAATATACTAAAAACTAACTAAATCATACTAAAAACTACCTAAAAATAATGCCAAAAAGCGTATAAATTATCCGTCATCAGTTATCTTATGTTTAATAGATATGGTTTTCTTAGCAAGAAATTTAACTCGTTCCTTGAGCGTTGCGCTTTTATTTCGCGATTTTTATTTCCCCTATTCTTCAAGGCTCCTAGCATATTATAATTCTTCTACTATTATATGTACTCATTTTATTTTAGAGGTTGTAATACCACACCACCTTCGTTTTACGACTTAAGCGTAAAGTTTAGTGTGGTGGGGTGTTACATTGCGAGCGACTGGTCACGTACTCAAATGCCGAGTCACATGTACGTGTGGGCCACGTGTACGCATGAGTGTACGTTTTTCAAAAAATTGGCGTAAGTCTAAAAGGCTGCAGAATTGCACCATTTTTAATCCCAACTTCCGATGCGCATAATTTTTCCATTTTAAATTATTTTTCCTCCATTCTTCGAACGGCGTAAACTTCATGGACCCAATTTTCATATAAAACTAGTTTGAAATCATTTGGAGGTCCGGAAGGCAAGTTATAGGTTACCGAAGTTCGGCTAAAATCCATATTTCACAGAAACTTTAGAACCTCATTTTCTTTTTAAAACTCATTCCAACCCAACTCATCATACCTATAATCATCAATATAACATACCTTTATCAATATCATAACAATCTTTACAATCCTACCATTTCTCAACATCTCACTTCAACCTAAACTTCACAAGTTTGTCAACAAACATCAACACACCAACCTATATATAGATATTGCCATGATCACAAGTTCTTCAAACATCATCACATCATCATGCATCATTCCAATACCAACAAAATCAAGTGAACACCACACATGCTCAAATCATATCATTATAACTAAACATTCAATACACATAATCATTCCAGCTTATCCTATGGTTCTCTAGACTAAGTTTTCACACGACATTATATATTATATACGCGAAACCTAAACCATACCTTGGCCGATTTCCACGTCTGTCCAAGGCAACCCACTAAGCCAAACACAGCTCCAAGGTCCAAAATCACCAAAGCATCAACACTAATCCTCTACCAAGCCTTTCAATGCCCAAAATCAAACTCCAATATATGTATACACACCTAATTTCACATACCCATATATAAAATTCAATACTCATACACTAACTCAATGAATTAACTAGGGTTAATAATCCTTACCGTACCCACAAACCAAGAGAGCCAAGTCCAACAAGCTCCACAAACTAGATTGAACCTAGAGAACCAAAATCAATAATTTCTCAACTTGAATTCTCTTTAATTTCAAAATTTGAGGGATAGAGAGGCTAGGGTGAGATTGAAGCTTACCTATGAAATTGATCTGATAGAATTGTAGAGCTCAACGCGGTGGACGCGTGACCGTAAACGATGCAGCGATTGGAGCTCAGAGCAAGAAGTTATGGTGGATTTAAATCATAATGAGGGTTTTGGAGCTTACCACAAGTTCTTCCCCCTTCTTGGCATCTTCAACATGTTTTACATGCTGAAAGGGGAGGATATGAGCCTTAGCTCATATGTTAAGTGATTTGGTTGGGCCAATAGGTTCGGTTTGGGCCCGGTTCAACCAATTCGGTTCGTTCAGTCCAATCTTGAGCCAAATTCTTCGAAATTAGTGTCAAAATTCTTGTTTTAAAGAGATCTATCCTATTTTAATATAATATTCACGTTTTTAATTTTTTTAAAATTTAATTTATTGACTAATTATTTACTAATTTAGCGGAGTTTACATTTTTTAGCTTATGATTGTGGATGTTGTTCTTTATATTTTTTTGGAAGAATTGTTGGTTATATATGTGAGCAAATTAATAACACCTAATCTAGTCGAATCAATGAATGAATAGAACAAACTAGTTCTTATTACAAGATTTCAAATACATCTTTCTTCATGGATGATCTTTTTATAGTTTATAAATGTTTCTTTTTTTATTTTGTTAGAAGGGATTGTTTATGACCCATGTGATTGGGTTAATAATGACTACTTCAGTGCAATGAATTGATTAATAGAAGGGACTAGTTATGGTTTTTGGTTGTTTTTATTAGATTTTGCAATTAGGTGTTGTAACACATAAAATCGTAAATTCATTATGAGGATGTCTCTTTTAGAGTAACACAAAAGTTTCTTTTACAAGACTCTGAGTCTTTGTCTCTTGTCTTACGGGTAAAATCTTCGAGCATTTTTACGTGCTATATCTTGTATGATGTGCTTCTAGGTGTTACTTTCCAAACAGGGATGCATCACCGCTAGCAAAAAAAAGGGCAAGTTAGCCAAAGTCAAGCATGTAATGGCAAAATAAAACCATCATTAAAAGGAGAACACTCACTGCACATAGAAAAAAGCTTCGGCGACTGCCAACGATGATGACAAAAACAATGGTCCTATAGCAAAGAGAATGTACTGCCTATTTCAGTACACGAGAACAACACAACATTGTAGCCCGAGGGTGATAAGGAGAAACTTAACTAGTAAGAAATACTTGCAAAATCAATTGAGTCCAACGTACTCAATCCAAACACCCCCTCAAAAAAATAATGACATATACAGACTGAGAAGATGTGTCTCGTGAAATTGAAAGGCAAGTTTTGCTGCCAAATATATCATTTCTAAATATTTGAATTAGATTTTTTTATCAATTGAAAACCTAAGAGCTACCTTGAGACAAAATACTTAGGGTCAAAGACGTCAAACATCTTTTTTTGGCTAAATTGTTAAGTAACTGCTTCCAAGGTCATACAATTTGGAGTTGAGTATTTGATTCTTGATTCCTAAGTATGCAAAACTCATCAAGATAAGAGAAATCCGCATATAATTATGAAGATTATTGTAAACCCCACTTTTACTTGGACTGTATTTACAAACTCTTCAATTCTTTTCATTAAGATAAACTCTATTTACTCTTCTTTTTGCTTGAGGATAAGTAAAGTTCTAAGTTTGGTATTGTGATGTCTAGGCATCTTTAGTAGTTTTGATGCTTTTTTAATAGTTTTCTTAGGTTTAAATCAAATTTCTTACATTTTTAGTGAAGTTTTTTTTGACTAATCATATGTTTGGAGTTATTTTAAATTGATTGACACTGACAAACGGTAGTCCATGCCTGTAGGAACACTAACCACAAGTAAGAACGTACAACAACTATAGAACAAAAAGGCTTTCACACATAAACACACGTACTTTTTTCCCTCTATGTGGTATCAAACGACATCCCTTGCCATAATATTTATACATTTTCCTACGCCTTGCATCTACCCAAAGTGTAATCCTTAACTTGTAACCCCTCGTTAACATCTATTGCATAAAAGAAGTTTTGGTTGATCTATTTCATTTGCAGAAAATACTCTAACATCTTCTTAACATCTACATTATGGAGTTTACCTGTAATGTAATTCTTCACCTCCTTTTCTGAGTAACTCACGTTCGATGACCTACCCACCTCATTAGCCAGTGCAAGGTAGGTCTTGTTAGGTTGTATGTCAATCTCATCATTATCCTCAATCACATACATAGCATGTATGGTCATCTCTCTATACGCATGATAGTGGACAAATTTTTCAGCAGAACAGGGATGAGAGTGCCTTAATTTTAACCTTGACAACATCCAATTTTCCTTTTCTCCATCGAACATCACATACATCCTTGCTATGCATCTCGTGGCTATTATCTTATTTCTTCGAGATGTTGCCCTCACTCGAGACTCGCGATAACTTTTCCGATTGCAATGAATCGATTGGTTAATTGATGTCTAGGCATCTTTAATACTTTTGAGGTTTCTTTTTTAATAGTTTTCTTTTGTTTAAATCAAAGTTTTTATGTTTTAGTGAAATTTTTATGACTAATCATATATTTGGAGTTATTTTAGAATGATTTTGTTTTCAGGACATGTTTAAGTAAATCGGGATAAAATTTATAAGAAAACACAAGTGCACTTTTAGGGAAGAAATACAAGGTTGGCACCAGGTTTCAAACTGCTAAGCCCAGCCCTAGCATAGGAGAGCCCAATGCTAGAACAGGTGTCCAACTTTAGGTCCTCCAAGCTCGACATCCCTGCTCCCAAGCTCAGTGACCCTACCTCCAAGCCCAATACACAAATGGGTGCCCAACTCCACTCCCTGCAAGCCCATCACCTTCATGCCCTAAGAAGGCTAAAATGGGATGGTGCCTAACTTAGAAAAGTGGTGCCCAGCACCACGTAACTTCAATGTACTAGGTGCCCAGTACCCAATCCTGGAGCCCGACTCCAAGTGATTTTCCAACTTTCAGTGGTCTAGAATTCATCAAAAGCCAACACTAAGTCCATAGTCCACTCCCAGAAAAATCTAAATTCAACCAAAGATTCAAGATTTAAATTATTAGTTAGCAGTAACTTCTTCTAAAATAGCAAAAATTAGTTGTTAGGATTTATCTTTAGATTAGATTTAAATTATTATTTTAAATTTGAATAAGTTGTTGTCTTATTCTTCAGAGAATAAAAGATAAGATTAGTTTTAAATTTCAATAGTTAGGGAGCTAGAATATAAATAAGTGAACAAGGTTCACAAAGATGATCGAACAATAACTGGATCCATCCATCACCTCATTAGTTTTAAGTTGTTTTCTTTTCAATCATGAGTAACTAAACCTCCTTTTTAAAGGTTAGGAGCTCTATTTGATTTTATGGATTAGTAATGTAAGTGTTTTCTTTATTTTGATTCATGCTTTTCTACGTTTTCAAGATTAAGTCTCGTTCTTCATCTTTAATGGTTAGAAGCATTGAAAAATTATTATAATTCTATCTTAGATTCTGTTATTACTTTGGGAAATTTAACATTAAAATTAGCTTAAAACTCTTTCTCATAATTTTCAACTTGACTAGAAATAGTATTTTGAAAGTTGTGTGGCTTTAAATTGAAACCGTGCTTAACCTCTTCTTTTAATTAGTTAAACAAGAAATTGGCAATTAATTAAGTTAAGAGAAATTAAATTGGCAAGGACTTGGAATTTGATTATAAATGATTTGCCATGAAAAATTTTTTGTATGAGTCAAAGTTGGAAAACACAAGCAATTACTTTTTCTAAGAGTTAAACATTTCTGAAGCCTTTAACATCTCATTCTCTGATTACTTCTCCAAAGTTTATAAGCATTCATTCATTCACAAATGCACTCTTCTTCACTGTTCTTTACTTCTACTTCAAGATTCACATTCCTCTTACTAATGTTTGGTTGATCTAATTAGAGATTTAATTAGAAGTTACTTGATTTAATCCGTTAATCCTCGTGGGAACGATGTCCACTCACTGTGGTATTACTTGGAGCGATTTGGTGTACTTGCCAGTATATAAGTATATCAATTTTGGCTCATTATTAACCCGTATCTTTAATTCTTTCCTCGTCTTGTCAAAATTTGTGTTCTTAACTTTAGTTACGAAACCAACTTTCTTTGCATAATTTGTATAAAATTCTTGTGCCTGCTGCCACGAATTAAAACCCAATCCTATACTTGGAATTTTCTCATCACAAATGCTAGTGTGATTCGACAACTGTAGATCAATTCAGAATAAACAACATTCAATGCCACTAACACTTAATACTAGTTTTCAATAACTCATTAGTGTTATCATAATAATAAATTGGGTAAAGTATACTTTTTGTCTCTGAAGTTTGACAAAAGTTTCAAAGTTACTCCTAAGTTTTATTGTGTTTTAATTTTGTCTCAGAAGTGTTCGATTTGCATCAAATATATCCTTGACGGTTAATTTTTAAAAAATTTAAGACCGATTCAACAACAATTTCATAAGAACAACCCTCAATACAAGTAAATCAACATAATTTTCATGCATTATTGTTAGATTGGTCTTAAATTTTTTAAAAAATTAACCGTTGATGGTATATTTGATGCAAATCAAAAATTTCTGGGACAAAATTGAAACAAAATAAAACTAAGGGTATTTTTAAAACTTTTGCCAAATTTTAGGGACAAAAAATATACTTTACCCTAATAAATTATAGTTCACACCTCATGACTTAATTCCGTGTCATCACTTCCCATTTCAGCATTTAAAACATGTTTTTTCCTTCTCCTTCCAATGTATCTCCTTGAGGCACTTCTTTTCTCCATGATGTTTGATGAGATAAATTTTTCTTTTCTCTTCTCTTCTTCTTTCTTTGTACCTTTGGAGAGTCCTAACTACTCTCATTCTCAAATCCAAGAGGAAGAGGCTTGTAGGCTTCTTCTTCGGCACTCTTGTATGAATTAGATAATGATTATGACGATGATGATGATTTTGAAGATTCTGTCACCACCACAACAAGGACATCTTCACAAAATACTTCATCCACCATAGGATCATCTTCATTAAAGTTTGGATTATCAACTGCATGCTCGAAGTAAAGGTAGAATTCACATAGATTGTTTTACATAGTGAAATCACACATATCTTTGATTTCCTTGTCAATCTCTTGAAAAGTTCCTCCAAATTTTTCTTATTAACAAAATTCACATCCATTGGAGAAAATTTCTCCACCTTTCCACCTAAGTAACACAACTTAGCATTTGTAGTTCTTCCAAACTTTTCACTATAGTTAAACACTGGAATCACAAAAATAGACATATGCAACAAGTTAAACCTAAAACCCCTTAAAGTTTTTTCCTAACACACATCAACGACAACTATGAAAACCAGGACTAAAAACGCTACATTGTATCAATAACTTGGAATATTAACTTCTTTTCTGAAATCATGAAATTAATGAATCTTAATTGAAAACAATGTTCTAAGGTATCACAGTACATGGACTACTCAGATTTAACATAAAGAAAGGAACGCAGTTCATGCAAGCAGTTCATTCCTCAAAGACATGCATGCAAAAGAAATATATTATCAACTAACATCAGAGAAACCTAAACATCACCATCAAAATCCTTTAACGTTAGTCAACGACTCGTAACCACGCCAATAGTTGTAATGTGTTCACTGACTTTTAGAGGAAAACCTTGGTAGAAGAAGATGTGTTAGGATTTTTCTATAAATGAGTAAGGAGAGGAAGGAGATTAATGTAAATAAGGCTATGCGACGACGTTTGAAATGCAGGCAAGGGGATTTTAGTTTCTCTAACAATTTAGTTTTGCCACCTAGCATTGTGGCATAACACATTAGATATCAACGGACATGTTAAATGGACAATCCTTTGCCAATCGGTCACATACATCGATATGTACATTTCCTTTCATGGATAGGGGCTGGATGAGCTTTTAGGATCATCAAGATTCGCATTATCTCATGAAGAAAAAGTTAGGGGCCAAATAGCTCTTTATAAAGTAAAGGACTGATTGTTTTGTAAAAATATTTTTTGTTTTCGTTTTTTATTTTTATTTTTTAAAAATAATTTTCATTTTTAACTTTTCACATTTTAGAAAATGCGATTGGTTTGTAAAAAGAGAATTCATTTCTAAACATAAAAAATAATGAAAATATATTTGGTTAGTCTATTTTAATTTTTATTTATTGGTACTTTGTTAATTGATTGTTGATTAAACAAATTATTTTCATAATAAATTATTTTTTTATTTTGTTAAAGAAGAGACAGTCACATTATTAGTTAATCAAAAATAAACTTTAATATTAAAAGATAAATATAAGGTATAAGTACAAAATAAGTAAAGCATATAAAATAAGGATATGGTTGAATTTAATTTTAAAGACAAGAATACACTTAAAAATGATTTTAAAAATGAAAGTACCATTGAAAAAAATGGGATTATATTGAATAAAAAAACACATTAGTTTTGATATTGAATATAAATACAAATAAATCTTTATTTCTCTTGTCAATTATCGTCAAATTCACTCTTTTTTTACATATTTTTTTTATTTTGGGATTTTGAATTAAAGAAAAAATACCAAAAAATGTACTAACAAAAAAAGAACTGAAAGACAAAAATTATTATATTCTGATCAAATTAAAAAATTAAAAAGGAGTCACAAAAAAAAATTAAAAATAAAAATTTAAAGAGTCAACTATAATATAAGCTAATTCAAGCCAATTTATTTTTATTTTTAGTTTTAAAATTTAAAAAATTAGAATAATAGGAAGTTATTATTTTTTTAGTAATAGACTTATTTTTCATCTAGTTTTTAATTGGTTACACTTTTAGTTAGTCTCTAGCGGAATTCAATTAAAAAATATACTTCCACACAAATTTTAAAAAAAAAAAATTGAAAGACATCGAAGATAGAAAGGTAGAGAAGAAAGAGTTTGAAATTTAAAAAAAAAAATAAAAAAGAGATTCAAATGGGTGGAGTGGTTTTCAACAAACAGGAAGAAGGAGCTGTTAAAAAAGATATCAGGATGAGTGAAAGGAGGTGGAGTGGTCTTCGACAAGGAAGAAAGAGCAGTGAAGTGGTCTTCAACGAGTAGGAAGAAGGAGTTGGAAAAAAAATATATCAGGACTCATTTTATGTTTTTTACTGAGAAGAAAATGGAAAAAAGCTATCGGAGTTAAAAAGATCACCAAAAAAATCAATAGAAGAGAGTAGAATAAAGATTGGAAGAACTCATTTTATGTTTTTTATCATTTTATGTTTTTTATTGATATAAGTGAAGGAAAGAACTCGCAGGAAATCACAGTGTTTTAGATTGAAAATTTTTTATTATTTTTAACCGAAAAAATTAAAAACAAAAATATTTTTATTAAAAATAATATTAAAATATTTAAATAAACATATTTTTTTAAATCTTATTTCATTTTCATTAAAAATGAAAATAAAAATGGCCAATCCCAACGGCCCCTAATTTTTCCCTCCTGAAATCACTGGAACGAGTAAAAGAATATTAGAGAGCGTTGATTTTGGATGTTCACCAACAAAGCAAAAATAGTAAAACAGCGTGTTTCGGTACCCGATAACCACAGGCAACCAGTCAACTACGCCTCGTGGTCGCTCACAATTCACTCTGCCTTAGCTTCTCAGCAATGGCAGTACAACATTTTTTCACCACACTCTTCTTCTCTCTCTTCATCACCTCCCTTTCTTCCTCTTTCCAACCTCTAGCATCATCATCGTCGCCATTCAACCATCCCCCGCGGTTCCCAACCACAACAAATCACCCCCGGTCCCAAGCCCGGCCCAATGAGGCCCAGGCACCAGACTACCGCTACGAAACCCGATACTTCACGCAGCAACTTGACCACTTCAGCTTCTTGGAGCTCCCCACTTTCCAGCAGCGGTACCTCATCAACACCGAGCACTGGGTGGGCCCACAGCGACTGGGCCCCATCTTCTTCTACTGCGGCAACGAAGGGGACATAGTATGGTTCGCCGAAAACACCGGATTCCTATGGGAAATCGCGCCACAGTTCGGCGCCATGGTGGTTTTTCCCGAAGTAATTTTTCCTTCTTTCTGTTATTATAGTTATTTTACTAACTCTGTAACCGTTATCATTGGGAGATTAAGTTTTATTTTATTGGTGGCATTGGCAGCATCGTTATTATGGTGAGTCAGTGCCTTATGGGGGCAGAGAAGAGGCGTATAAGAATGCGACGACGCTGTCGTATCTAACGGCTGAGCAGGCGCTCGCTGACTTTGCTGTTCTGATCACTGATCTGAAGCAGAACCTTTCGGCCACGGATTGTCCTGTTGTCTTGTTTGGTGGATCTTATGGTGGAAGTAAGATACTCCTTCCTGTTGTGATAGAGCTTGATGATTATTAAATGATTTTCAAGATCATTTTTAAGTGAAAATTATGTGGAATTGGTGGGAGACATATCCTCATCCTATCATTATTTTTTGACATTTCATACAAGAGAGGTCCTTATTATGGCTCCTGATTAGGTGCATGTCTATCACTTCTTTTTTTTCTTTTTAATTTATAAAGAATAAAATTAACTTGATCCTCTTGTATCAACTGTGAAATAAATTTTTAACTGGATCCTGTGGAGGTGCATATACATTGAAAAAAGAACGAAATATTCTTCAGGAAGTGTTAAGGAGGTGCTGAGTGCAGTCCAAAACAGCACACTTTCAGTGGGCATTCGTCCAACGAACCGGGGTTGGGGACGTGATGCTTAAGTCACTGTTAGTCTAAGTCTAAGAGATATAAGAGTTATGGCTAGATAGCATACCTTAGCTATACATTATATCCTTTATTTATGGTGTTTAAATGAAAATGCGAGTAGTAGATCCATGCTGGATCTCATGTGTATATGATCCAGATTATGCCGTTTATAGGTGGTGTGCCCCTAGAAGAAGAAGGTTCTTGGGGTAGCCATCACCTTAGGCCCAATTTGGGAGATGAGCCAATAGCAATTTCATGTTTTATATATGTAAATCAATGTTTGATAGGTGCCTATTTCTGCTAGTAAAGAAATACAATATTTTAACAGAATAAATGATCATTTCTAACCATGAAAGCTTTGACAATTCTAACCGTAAAATATGTTAATCAACTAGATATCTAGCAAAGATTGAGAGTTTTGTTGAACTAATCTAATCTTTAATGGTATGGAGTTTGTTTGTATCTTTTATTGTAAATTAACTATATAAACTTTTAGGATTTTTAGCATAAGTGCACATCTCAAACATTGATTTGCATCTGAATGCCTAAGGTAGGAAGCTGCTACCTAAGAATTTCTATAGGAATAATTCCCCTATATTAGTGGATGAAGAGTTTTTCTTGCCCATCAAAGCATTATCACCCTGGGATAATTATTTGGAATCCACGTATAAATACAAAATATAGAAATCCAATGGCCAAGGCACTCCACAGAAGGAACATTTTCCTTGATATCTGACCCAAGTGATACTTGAAAGTATTATTACACAAAGGGAACCTAGTTATATTGTAAAAAGGAGGGTTTTCAATATTCTGCTTTGATGAATAATGTGTCTTTTACAGGTTGTTAGTTGTAGTTGGTGGACTTCCAAATCTTAACTATGGAAACAAAAACTGGTTGACAACTAATAAGTTATTAGTACAAAACCAAAGCATTGTTCCATTACGTATGTTTAGATAAATAGATATATGGATCAAATGATGTTAGTGTTCTAATGAGTTACAGGTACCAAGGATTGGGGAAAATAGCAAAAAAACTTAATAGTATTGCCGAGTGGAAATTTTGGATTTTTATAAGCATTGGTTGTAGTTTTTATTTGATTGTTGGTTATATTTCTTATCTTTTAGTTTTTTCATGGATAAAGTGACAATTTTTTGTTGGTTTATCTCAAACATCATCTAAAACAGTGTTAGCAGCATGGATGAGACTCAAGTACCCTCATATTGCTATTGGGGCACTTGCTGCTTCAGCTCCAATTCTCCAATTTGAAGACATTGTGCCACTTGAAACGTTCTATGACATTGTTTCCAGTGATTTTAAGGTAGGTTAGTGAATCAGTAGTCTTGTGGTTATTACTATCTTATTTTGTCCATTTTATGAATTTGTGTACGACTAACATTTTTGCTTTCTTGTTTTTATCAATAGCGTGAGAGTTCTACTTGCTTTAACTACATAAAACACTCGTGGAATGAGATAACATCAATAGGTCAGACGCGTAATGGCCTTGTGCAACTGTCCAACACTTTCCACTTCTGTCAGTAAGGATTTCCTTCTTTCTCTTTTCTTTTCTTTTCTTCTTTTTTTTTTCTCGGAAAAGAAAAGAAGAGAAATATGTGTCCCTATTTCCAATATATGATTGTGGTGAATGATGATATTGATATTGCATTATTTCTTTTGTGTGATTTTCCTTAACTAATTAAAGGCAATTTCCAGGCCATTGAATAAGACTGATGATCTATGGAACTGGTTGGAGTCTGCATATAGTTATTTAGCAATGGTGGACTACCCGTATCCTGCTAACTTTATGATGCCTTTGCCTGGACACCCCATCAAGGAGGTTAGTTTGATTTCGTAAAATAAGAAGAGAGATCTTATTATTCCTACTAACTTTATAAACATTGTTTTGTTTTCCAAGTTCATTATTTATACTACCTATCTTTTTTACAGAAATCCCCTTGCTAGTTTGTGATGCAACTGGGAAATTGATTTAACTAATGGTTGCATAAGGAATGGTATTGCAGATAGGATTAAGGAGTTAGTTTATAGGCAGAGACCACTCCTAATTTGGAGTAATATTAGTCCCCTACTAAAATTTGAAACTGTCCATGAGACTGTTTTCTAAAGAGGGCTTGAGTTTTTTAATTGCAAATAGTCTTTTATTCCATTCTCCCATATCCTCTGGAACAGTCACATTTTTCCTTGAGAATTCAAATAGGAGCTGCAGGTTTTGTGTGTAGAGACCTAAATAGTGATAGTGCTGAGACATGGAATCAGTGGGTGCAAACCCATTTCTTGAGTTTTGTTCAATGCTGCTCCGGGTGGGTACTTGGCAGCATCAGCCTCATCAATCGGCATCATTTATTTCATCAATATTTGATGCCCTGAATTATTATTTTTTGCTGCATTAATGATTTTAAATGACTATGCACATGAATACATGGTTATGTTAAACGTCTTTAACAGATAAGCATTGCAACCTACTTTGATCACTTCTTATCACTGTGATAGGAGCAATTCATTTTGGAAAAAAAAAACTTATATGTTGAATAGTTGAGTCCTATTGTTTCCATCTGCACATCCGAAGAGGCTTTTCGTCCAGTTCCACTTCTCCAATATGTGGCTTTCTTCTCTCTCAGTCCCTTTTCCAAACCTTCATGCACTGGTTTTTCTGCATTGTCCAAACACCACCTCTGATCAGTTTTCCTTGCTCTCCAAACATGTCACCAACCACTGGTAGCAAAGGTACCATACAACAAATAAAGTATAGGAATTCATCTTCAAATTTGTTAGAAACAACAAGAAATGCAGAAAAGTGTGTGTATTAAGTGGGGAATCCCTGGGAATATGTCAAGAATCCTGGATATGCAAAGGGATTTTTCTACTCTCCTCTGACGTATGTTATATCCTAAAAACTCTCAGGTTCTGTTACAGAAAATGACAGCAACAATAGTAAAATTCTTCTCATCCTACTTACATCATTTCCCTCCAACTTCTCACTAACTGTTTCTTCAGACCTCAGCACACCAGCAGCGCTAACTAACTCTGCTTCTGTTCTCTTCGCCGAGACTGTCCTATTCTGCCCCCTTCCCTTCTTGTATTATATACTAGCCAATCTTACATTCTTACTGTTAAAAGGCTGCTACCGAATTTTCATAATTTTACTGGTTGGAGTGGTGAGAGTAGGGGGTGCGGGAGACTAATGGTACTCTAAGCCAGGAACTAACCAATTCTTTTTCTAATTTCCATTCCATTCTAACCAGGAAGGCTCCTGATTGTCCTTATATATCACCAAGATTGTATATACTTTTTTCATAGGTTTGCAAACAGATTGATGGCCAACCTGCTGGGACTAGTCTTCTGGAGCGCATCTATGAAGGAGTGAATGTCTACTACAATTATACTGGAGAAACTAAGTGTTTTGAGTTGGATGAAGATCCTCATGGCCTGAGTGGTTGGAACTGGCAGGTTTAGTAGAGTTTTAAGGGATGCGTTTCTTTCTTTCTTTATTGATTTATTTATTTATTTTTCAAATTTCCTTCTCTGTCATAGCATGTAGAATGTCGTAACAGCTTATGAAATGCCTCAACAAATAATATTGGTTACTTCCATCTTTTCCCATTCATGTTGTAGGCTTGCACTGAAATGGTTATGCCAATGTCTTGTGACCCAGAGTCCAGCATGTTTCCCCCGTATAAGTTTAATTACTCTGATTACGAAGAGGGATGCGTCAGAAATTACGGAGTGAAGCCAAGGCCGAAATGGATTACTACGGAGTTTGGTGGACATGTAAGGGAACGGCTATAGTTAAATCTGACGTGCATTTCCATTATTTTGTATATTCATACAGACTTTTATACCTTCATTTGATCTTTTCTTTGCAGCATAATGTGCACTCTATCACTCCTTGAACATGTTTATTTTGATTAATTTTCATGATAAATTAAATCAGTATATTCTTCTAGTATTTATTAATGTAAATATAACTATTGTAGGCGGTAGCAACAAAATGTAGATAGTTGTCGGAGGGTGTAGTGGATAATCAGTAAGACGTGGAGGATTGTGAAAGGGGGGAAATTGTATAATCTATTCCAGCAAATGAAATATGAAATAAATGTATTATGCTTTGAACTATCCTTTCTTTTGTTGATTGCATTTGGATACATTGTATGAAGCATGCTCAGCTCCTTAAAAACTTATGTTTTGCTTCTATGCTGTTTTGGCTATTGTTTACTCCTTTCTTGCTATAATGTGTTGCAGAAAATTGATGCCACCTTGAAGAAATTCGGAAGCAATTTGATTTTCTCAAATGGCCTATTGGATCCATGGAGTGGTGGCAGGTGATAATCTTGTTTAATTCACTAATAATAAGTCACTAATCTTTGACTGATGATAGCAAAATTTGACATGCAAATTGTTGTTGTTGCAGTGTTTTGCAGAATATATCTGAAAGTGTTGTTGCCCTTGTCACTGAAGAAGGTAAGAAGTAATTTGATTATTCTATAAGCTATATCTGCTGTTGGTTTAATGTATAATAACTCCCTGAAACTTTTTCATAAAATTCTCAGGTGCACACCACCTAGATTTGCGTGCTTCGACACAGAATGATCCTGATTGGCTTGTGGAGCAGAGGGCTACTGAGATCAAGCTAATCAAAGGTTGGATCACTGAGTACCATCAGAAAAATAAGGTCATGTTCGATATGTTGTAGTGTAAAACTGTAAATGTTGAATTGCATTATCACTGTTCTATATAGCTGAACGAAAAAAGCATACGGCTAAAAGAAACTTCTATGTATCAAAAGCATGCGATTTTTTGTATTAATATTAAAAACAAATGCATGTAATTCAGAATGGAGAACAAATAGTTACAACTTACAGTCACCAAAAAATAGTTACAACATACAAGTCACAAGTCTGATCAAGTTAGAGTGATTGTAAATAATTTTACAAATGCCTAAAACTTAAAATGCTCGCTAATAAATAGTTACAAATTACTATTTTTTATTTTTTTTAATATAAGAAAAGAAAAAGTCGGAAGTTACAATAGACCTGAATTGATTAGAAAAAGAAGTCTGTTTTATTTTTGTCCATAGCTTGTTTCAGATCTTAGTTTTTTGTTTTTTTGTTTTTACGGCATCTTTTAATTTAACAAACAACAACAAAGCCTTGTCCCACTAAGTGGAGTCGGCTACATGAATCAAACGACGCCATTGTGCTCTGTCATGTATCATGTCTACAGAGAGACCGTTTACATGTAGATCTCGTTTGACCACCTCATGGATGGTCTTCTTAGGTCTTCCTCTGCCTTTCGCCATTTGTCCATCTTTTATTTCATTCACCTTCCTGACTGGATGTTCTATCGGTCTTCTTCTCACATGTCCAAACCACTTGAGACGCGATTCAACCATCTTTTCTACAATGGGTGCTACTCCAACTCTCTCCCTTATATCTTCATTCCTTATTTTATCCAATCGCGTATGACCACTCATCCATCTCAACATCTTCATCTCTGCCACACTCAGCTTATGTTCGTGCTCCCCTTTAGCCGCCCAACACTCCGTACCATATAGCATAGCCGGTCTTATAGCGGTGCGATAGAATTTACCTTTAAGTTTTAGAGGCACTTTTTTGTCGCATATAAAACCAGATGCACTCCGCAATTTTGACCAACCTGCTTGAATCCTATGATTTACATCCTGTTCAATCTCTCTATTATCCTGTATGATGCACCCAAAATACTTAAAACTTTTAACTTTTCGTAGGATATTTTCTCCAATCTTCACCTTTATATTGGGGTTTTCCCTTCTCAAACTGAACTTACATTCCATATATTTCGTCTTGCTACGGCTTATACGCAGACCATACACTTCTAAAGCTTCTCTCCATAACTCCAACTTCTTATTTAGGTCTTCCCTTGACTCTCCCATAAGGACGATATCATCGGCAAAAGCATGCACCATGGCACAGGCTCTTGGATGTGCTCTGTGAGTACTTCCAAGACTAATGTGAAAAGATATGGACTTAAGGATGATTCCCTGGTGCAATTCTATACCAATAGGGAATTTATCTGTCACACCACCTTGAGTCTTCACACTAGTTATGGCCCCATCATACATGTCTTTAATTGCCCGAATATATGCGATCCTTACTTTCCTCTTTTCTAAAACCTTCCATAAGACCTCCCTTGATACCATATCATACGCTTTTTCCAAATCAATAAACACCATATGTAGATCCCTTTTATTACTACGATACCTCTCCATCATCCTTCTTAATAGGTATATCGCTTCAGTGGTAGATCTGCCTGACATAAATCCAAATTGGTTCTCTGTTACTTGTGTCTCTTTTCTCAACCTTCGTTTTACCACCCTTTCCCATAACTTCATAGTATGATTCATAAGCTTAATCCCTCTATAGTTTCCGCAACTTTGTATATCCCCCTTATTCTTGTAGATAGGTACCAAGGTGCTCTTTCTCCACTCATCAGGCATCTTCTTTGACCTTAAAATCTCATTAAAAAGCTTGGTTAACCAGTTGATGCATTTTTCTCCAAGACTCTTCCAAACCTTAATCGGGTTATTATCAGGTCCTACTGCCCTACCATTTTTCATCTGCTTTAGAGCCTCTTTTACCTCGAATTCTCGAATCCTTCGATAGTAGTCAAAGTTTTGATCTTCTTCCCTTGTGCATAATCGACCAAGGCTCGGAAGAGTCTTCTATCCCTCATTAAATAACTTGTAGAAGTAGCTCTTCCACCTTTCATTAAACTTCTCCTCTTGAGCCAACACCTCTCCATCCTTATCCTTTATGCACTTAACCTGATCCAAATCTCTCGTTCTTTTTTCCCTACTCTTTGCGATTCTATATATACTTTTTTCTCCTTCTTTCGTGCCCAAAGACTGGTAGAGACCCTCATATGCTCTTGTTCTTGCTTCACTTACAGCCACTTTTGTCTCTTTCTTAGCCGCCATATATTTTTCCCAGTTATTTGCATTGCGGCATAAAGACCACTCTTTAAAACATTCCCTTTTTATCTTTATCTTTTTTTGTATACTCGCATTCCACCACCAGGACTCCTTGTCTCTTGGTCCTATTCCTTTAGATTCACCAAAACTTTCTTTTGCTGTTCTGCTAATAACTTCTGCCATCTCCCTCCACATCTCTTCTGCGCTTCCATTCCCATCCCACTTTGCCTCTTCTCCTACCTGTCTTAGGAAGCTTCTTTGTTCCTCACTTTTCATCCGCCACCACCTCGTCCTTGGGTTCTTCGTATGATGTCTTTTCCTCAACTTTTGCTCAACGCGAAAATCCATGACGAGCATCCTATGTTGTGTTGTCAAACTCTCTCCCGGGATAATTTTACAGTTGATGCAAAATTTCCAATCGACTCTCCTCAACAAAAAGAAGTCGATTTGAGAGCTTGTCATGCCACTTTGATAAATAAAAAATTATTAAATTAATTTATTGTGGATCAAGTTTTAATAGTTTTTAGTCTGTTATTGGAACCTACTTTTTTTTAAATAAACTATCAAAATAGAATTCAAAGAATTTACTATTGCTACATATAGAAGTCTTTTTGGCTTATAAGTTTTACAAGTTGGACTAAATTTAACAAAAACTACATTCACCCACTGGAGTGTGATAACACGCGCGTCACTTAGGGGTGGCAACGGGGCGGGTAGGGACGGGTTTTTGCTCTACCCGACTCTGCCACACTATACAACAACCCGC
>NC_029772.3:21658787-21672741 GCF_000817695.3 Arachis duranensis | reverse complement strand
GCGCGGGGTGGGTACCCGCGGGTTCAGGTGGTATTGCCATCCCTAGCGTCACTCAACCGTTTCCAAAGCGCGCTCTCACTCACCATTATGGAAGATACTTCTTCTTCACGTTCCTTCTTCTCCTCCTCCTTTTCCTTCTTCTTCTTCTCCTTTTTTTTTGCGTTTCTCCTTCTTTTTCTTCGCGTGTTTCATCTTCATCGTTATTTTTTATTACTGTTGTTGTTGCTGCATTTTTTTTCTCCTCTTCTTTCTATTGATTTTGCAACATTGGATGAAGAGGAGAAAGAGGAAGAGTTTTAAATTATGCAGAATTTATCAGAATAAAAATACATCCAAAAATTCTTAAAATACACCCAAATATCTTCGTGTTACACCCAAATTTGCTGCAAATATAGAAAAATATTTTCTCTAATGCTGCGGTTTTTTTTTCTTATTTCTTTCTTTCTTTTAGTTAAATGAATGTAAGTTCATCCTCTTCCAAGTAATTCTGCAGCATTATGTATTTTTTCTTCTTCTTTGTTTGATTTTTTTATTTTTATTCAGTAAAACAAGAAGAAACTTGAGAAGGTAAAATAAAAAGAAAAAGATGAATAAGAAAAAAAGAAGAAGAAGATGGTGATGATGATAAAAAAAAGAAGAAATAGTAGAAGATGAGAAGGAAAAAGATGAAGAGTTTTCAATCATGCAAAACTTATCAGAATAAAAATTCATCCAAAAATTCTTAAAATACACCCAAATATCTTCATGTTACACCCAAATATCTTCGTGCTACACCCAAATTTGTTGCAGAAAAATATTTTCTCTAATGCTATATTTTTTCTTCAAAACAATAATCAATTTCGTTCTGGTTCAATTGACAATCTGAACGTAAATTTTTTATTATTTTTAACAACGAGATAACTGATGATGAAGGAGAAAGAGAAAAAGAAAAGATGAGAAGAAATTTCAATAAACAAAAAGAAGGAGGAAGAGGAGGAGGAGGAGGAGGAAGATGTGGTGTTGATGACGACGATAACGAGAAAGAAAAATTACGAAAAAGAAGAAGAAGAGGCACAGAGAAAGAAGAAGAAAAAGAGGCACGAATAAAAACGTGAAAGCGTGTGAATATAAATGATTTGTATAATTTATATGGAAAAATGCTTGTACGTGAAGAATAATTCTTTACTATTTAGATGCTATAAAAAAATTAAAAAAATGAAAGAGAACAAAAGAAAAAAAAAGATCAAAGAGAACAAAATGATAAGAGGCCCCTAAAAATAATAAATAATTGATAGAAAGGTGTAATTGTCAAATAAAGTAATTTTTGTAAGTACCCAAAAAAAAGTTATTTTGCTAAAAAAACCCGTCAAGCAAAGTAAACTAAGGCACAATAGAGCAGTTGTATTTCATTGGAATTTTTGAACAAGAAAAGAAACAACTAAAAAAATAAAAAAATAAAGACATTGCCCAAAGTAAATTAAAACATAATAGAGCATTTATATTTTATAAATCAAAATATCTTAAAAGAGATTCATATTCTAACTTTCTTAATTTATAAGTTTTCAAAAGCTATTAGAATTTTTTAACCCCAATTGCGATTTGAGGGTGGCAGCAGAGAAAAGGAGGAAGAAAAAACCAATAACAATGGATGTTCCTGCAAACCCTGAGAAACAATGATAATACTATTTATATGAGATTAGGGATTGGATTTGGAAAAAGGAGAAACTGAATAAAAAATTTTTTAAAAAAGATGCAAGGTATTTTACTTAATTTTTGATAACTTCGATAGGGTATTGAATCAAATTTCTATTAATATCTTAATTTGGGGATACGACTCTTTTGAAAAAAGAGTGGACTCGACTCAAAATTTACTTGGTGTAAGTGTCAAAAGTAAATTGTATAATAAAATGTAAGGAATAAAGTTAAATCAAAATAAGAAAACGATGCAGAAAACAGAATTAAAAATACTAAAAATATAAAAAAAATGAAAATAAATAAATCGAAATATGAAATTCAAATAAATAAGTAAAAACAAAGTAAAGACAAAGAGAAAATAAATAAGTGAATTTATGCAAAAGAAATAAACATAATTAAATTGAAATTAACAGAAATTAAATAGCTGAATAAAAATAAAGAAAAACAATAAATGTTGGAAAAGAAAAGAAAACAATAAATTGAACAAAGAAAGGAAATTGACTCCAAACACTCATTTGCATTGATTTTCGTTGTGTTAGTGTGATTGGAAATTTGCAGAATTTTGTTTGATTCTGAAGTGATTTTAGTTGAAATTTTTTAATTCTTCTAAATTTTTCTTATTTATAGACTACATAAGTAGACTGCAGAATGCTTTTTAGATACCAGATGAACCATCTATTAAGGTTCGTTATCGTGCCAGACTTCATCGACACAATCTCCCTCCCACAGAAGTATATGTTGTAAAGCTTCTTCTCCTTCCTCTTCTTCGAACTTGAAGCATTGCTACAACTTTCATCACTTGCAGCAGAATTAAATCTACACAAAAACATTACGAGGGTTACAACGTTATTCTTTTTTACCGTGGGTGCACTTGAGACTATATAAAATTCAATAAATTTCAATTTTTGGGTTAGGATTCAAATTGGGAAAGATAATTTGCTAGGGTTTCGATTTGATAATTAGAACGTTATCAAACGGTCATATACCAACATAGCATTTCACGTAAATAGGGATTTAGAAGATTGGGGTGCCACGTAGATTCGGATAATAAGAAAACAAGTGTATAATTAAAATAGAATACTTTTATCTCACAGAATGTATTTTTCGTAAATACAAAATCAATTTTAATCTATTATGAGTACATATGTCAACGTTCTCATTTTTAATAAATACAAAAAATTATTTATTTTTTAAAAAAAATTGTCACTCATTTCTATTGCAAATTGTGTGCCAATTTACAAAAAAAAATTAGCCCAATTTTGTTAAAGGGAACTCTGAAATATGTAGTATTTGTGTGAAAAATTTTACTCATAAATTCACATGTCCTTTACGGGATTTATGAGCAATTTTATTCTAAAATCAATAAATCATATTTCGGATGAATCTCTTTTACATTTTGAGTATTTTTGAAATGAAATAATTTTATTTATTTATTTATTTAAATAAAAAACCGAGATAGACTTGTATATTATATAAAATAAAAATTACTGTACTATTAGGAATAAAGTCAAAATCAAAATAAAAATATTCCATCGACCAAAGTAGGAAAACAATAAATGGAGAGACGTTTATGTTTATCCCTTGAAGCAAGAGAAAGGAAAATCACAAGGAATTGATTTTGTTTTTGCCTTTTAGTACAAAATTTAATTTAATTCCAAGTTTCCAACGTCTAACCGAGTATCTCTACAATCCTATCTATCCTCTATTCCTATCTTAGCTTCGTACAGTAAAAAACGCGCCTACAACACTTGAATGAAGGTCAAGTAAAACGACGTCGTTTGACAAGGCGTCGGCAACACTTCCAGAGTGGAAAAGAATAGAGACCAGCCCAAATACAGAGTGTACTGAGTAAAGTGCGTTTCTTCCAACTTTCAATTCTTCAACACTGTCCCACCCACTAAAGCCCAAAAGCAGATTAAAAACTCAGATTAGCGTTTTAAAGAAGCAGATAAGAGATTCCAACGGAGTGTAGGAGATGGAGGTTTCCACGCCTCGGTCAATGGCTACTCCCATTAGTTCTACGAAGCACTTATCCATAACGCCGGGTTCTAGGGTTTTGAGAAGCCCTCTCAGTGATGAAGAGATTTGGAAACGCCTCAAGGAATCTGGATTTGACGAGGAATCGATTAAGCAGAAAGACAAAGCTGCCCTTGTTGCTTACATCGCCAAGCTCGAAGCTGAGGTTCGTAAAATTCTTCATTATAATTTTTTTTCTATTATTTTGATTTTAGGTAGTAAGAAATCGTGGGTTTATTAGGGATTTTGGACAAACGAGTTTGCATTTCTCGGTTACACTGAGCAGAGTCATAATTGTATGAATATATTGGGTTAAATTGTTTCCGGTTTAAGATAATAGGGATGAAAACGGCCTTGTTTTCATGGTTTTTATATTTGGGTGTATGTTCATTAATGATATTTTGAGAAGGCTTAGATCACTGTATTTTCCTTTAAGACGTACTTTGATTCCAGAAGATAAATGCCACTTGATATGGCATCTTGTCAATTCTTTTCATGTTGCCTGTGTTGCTTGTCAAATATAACCTTAATGGGTTGATGCTTTGCCATGTTCTATATTGGTAAATAGCTAAATAACTAGAAATGTTGATGTTATGGTTGTTTAAAAAAATTTAGTTTTTTGGATTATTAGTGGGATTTTGGAACCTGAGGATTAATAGCCATATGTCTTTTTATAGAATGCTTTGAAGTTTGGATTGCACGTTCTAAAGTTTGGATTTTGATATAGGGACCATGTAACTAAAGCGGTTCAAATTTGAATTTTTAGCTTCTCAGCCTAAGAGTTCTAGGAAGTTAGATCACAGAGCTCTGAGTTGAATAGTTTTGTTACTGCTTACACCAAATCAACTTCTGCCCCTCACTTAATTATCTATTGAATTGATTTTCAAGTGAAAACTCTGAATGATGTTTGATGTATTTCATTTCAGTGAGAAATGTATGGTTTGAGGCCTTATACAATTGCCTAGAAAACTCATTATTCATTTCTTACTTTTACTTTTTATCTAACCTGCAACTTTGATGTAGATATATGATCACCAGCATCACATGGGCCTTCTCATAATGGAGAGAAGGGAATTGGCTTCCAAGTATGAGCAAGTTAAGACCTTGGCTGAGTCTTCTGAGTTAATGCATAAACATGATTCAGCCATGACTAAATCTGCTTTAACTGAAGCACGACAACGCGAAGAAAGTTTGAAGAAGACAGTAGGTGTCAAAGAAGCATGCATAGCAAGTGTAAGCTTGTTCAATACTTTCTCTCTCCCAACATAAGAAAAAGTTTGTTCTGCCCAAATGTTATTCTAACGTCTAGAGGGTTATGTTTTATTGATTTTGGTAGCTTGAGAAGGCGTTACATGAGATGCGTACTGAATGTGCTGAAACCAAGGTTGCAGCTGAGAGTAAAATTGCAGAAGCACACCAGTTGATAGATGAAGCTCAGAAAAAATTTACGGAGGCTGAGGCGATGATGCGTTCGGCTGAGTCTTTGCAAGCAGAGGCTAACCGATTTACTGGTGTTGCAGAAAGGAAGCTTCGTGATGTGGAAGCACGGGAAGATAACCTAAGGCGGCAAATCATTACTTTCAAGTCAGAGTATGTTATTTTCTATATAATTTACATTTTTTCTTTTATCCCAGAGTCATTTTAATTATGATATTGATTTGCTAATTCCCTTGTTATTGGGAGCATGTACGAATAGATGATGCAACATACCTACCTGTGTTGTCTAGAAAGGCTTGTTTAGGAGGATACCTAACCTTTCTTTTTAATACACAAATCCTGTAGTTATTCAGGAGACTGTGAAAAGCCTAGAAGCAAGATTGATTAATGAAATTTGTTATTCCTTTGGGTTGAAATCTTCTTTTACATAAAAGATTTACTCAATTTTTGGAATTAGAATGCTGACAATAATCAGATCATGAATGGTGCAACTCACAGTCAATGTTAAATTTCGTATGTTGTTAAAATTTGATTGTTTAAAAAGTATGATGATCTGTGTGTGTGTGTGTGTGTGTTTCAGTTGTGATGAAAAGGACAAGGAGATCATACTTGAGAGGCAATCCCTTTCTGAAAGGCAGAAGGTTTTACAGCAAGAACAGGAAAGGCTACTTCAATCACAAACGTTGCTCAATGAGAGAGAGGATCACATTTTTAGTAGGTCTCAGGAACTAGATCGTCTTCAAAGAGAATTAGAGGATACAAAAAAGGAGTTTGAGAAGGAACGTGAAGCCCTTCATGATGAGAAAACCAATCTAAAACTGATGGATGCCACTCTAAGACAAAGAGAAGAGGTTTGTCTCTGAAAATTCTTGGTCTAGATGAAATTAATATGAACTATATACTATCTTTCTGTTATTCATGTTTGGATTTGCATTCTGTAAATATAGGTACTTGCTAAACGGGAAACCGAGCTGAACAAGAAAGAGCAAGAGTTGGTTGAATTTCAAGGAAAACTTGCTAGTAGAGAATGTGTATGTTCTCTCACATTTATTTTACTTTAAAATTCTAAGTTTTTTCTGTACATTAATTTAGCTTGATTGAAAATGTAGGATGAAATTCAGAAAGCTATAGCTGGTCAGGAAGCTGCATTGAAAACAAGAAAACATGAGTTGGAAACTGAGCTACAAATGCACCGGAAATTGGTTCAAAATGAAATCGAGACGAAGAGAAGAGCTTGGGAATTGAAGGAGGTTGATCTTAAACAAAGGGAGGACCAAATCTTGGAAAGGGAGCATGATTTGGATGTTCGGTCAAGGTCACTGAGGGATAAGGAGAAGGAACTGGAAGATCTGTCAAGTACTCTTGAAGAAAAAGATAAAAGCTTGAGAGCTGCTGAGAAGGAATTTGAATTAAATAAAACCCTTTTGCAAAAGGAGAAACATGAAATTGAACAAACAAAACAAGATCTGCAGAAGTCTTTGGCATCTTTGGAGGATAAAGGAAGACAAGTTGATAATGCAAAGGAGTTATTTGAGGCCATGAAAAGTGAAACAGGTGACCTGTCAATTTTTGAAATGAAACTGAAGGAAGAGATTGACCTTGTAAGATCCCAGAAATTGGAGCTTTTGGCCGAAGCAGATAAGCTTAAAGCTGAGAATGCAAAGTTTGAAGCTGAGTGGGAGCTTCTTGATGAAAAGAAAGACGAGTTGCAGAAGGAAGCCGAATTTGTTGCAGAGGAGAGGAAGGCTGTTTCCACTTTCATTAAGAATGAGCGTGACAAGCTAAGAGAAGAAAAAGAAAATATGCGGAATCAGTACTCCCAGGACTTGGCATCACTTGCAAGTGAGCGGGAAAGATTCTTGAACAAGATGGCACTTGAACATTCTGAGTGGTTTACCAAGATGCAGCAGGAGCGAGCAGATTTTTTGCGGGACATTGAGATGCAAAAGAGGGAGCTGAATAACCTAATTGAGAAGAGGCGCGAAGAAGTGGAAAGTTATTTGAAAGAAAGAGAAATGGCTTTTGAGGAAGAAAAGAATAGGGAACTCCAATATATTAATGTTCTTAAGGAAAAAGCTGTAAAAGAGTTGGAACAGGTTTCCTTTGAGATGGAAAGGCTTCAGAATGAGCGTGCAGAGATAAATCTGGATCGAGAACAGAGAAACAGGGAATGGGCCGAGTTAACTAACTGCATTAAGGAACTAGAGGCTCAAAGGGATAAGCTCCAGAAGCAGAGAGAATTGTTGCATGCTGATAGGATTGAAATCAGTGCTCATATGGAAGAATTGAAGAAGCTAGAGGATTTGAAAGTTGTCTCCGAAGACATTGCTGTTGTTAAATTGCTTAATTCCGACATGGAATCTAACCGGCAGAAAATATCTGCAAGGAAAAACTTGAAGCAGATGATTCTTCAGCAGAATGTTGATAAGACCAGAAATGAATTAGTTGCTTCACTTGTGAAGAAATCACCTGCTTCTCCTGGCCCTATTCTCTCGTTGCTTAAAGCCTGCACACAAAGGTTTTCCAGAACTCCAGACAAGTCCATTATGGCAAATGAGGGTACGCACCTCATATCTGGTACCAGTAATGGTAATGTTAGCAGTGGACAGCGGCATGTTGAAAATGACAACCCACCTGGTAAATCTAGCCATAGCCAACAAACAGGATTTTCTTTTGGAGAACCAAAAGTAATAGTCGAAGTTCCTTCTCGGGTTGAAGATGCCAGCAGAGCAAGCGCCATTGAATCTGAAACTAAAGATGTGAATGGAAAAGCTGCTTTATTTTCTGGACGACGGAAAAGGGGAAGTTCCAACATGAACAATAAAGCTGGTGATTCGTTTGTAGATCTGGGACAGAATAAGAGACCAAGAGCAGAAGAGAAGACAACCAAAAGTCCTTCTGACTGGTACAAAATCATTACCTTGAATCATTTATATTTATTTATTTATTTTCTATATACATTTTTGCTTGATAATCTTCTGTCGAAGTTAAGTTTATATAGTTACATGAAGTGTGTTTATTGTTTTCACTTTCAGTGTCTCGACCCAGTCTGTGGGTACATCATCAAATCAAACCCAAGGGACCACTGAAGAAACTCGTGTGGTAATGGTAGATAAGGTCATTCATGTGTCACAAGTGGCTTCTGAGAAAGTTGATGTTCTGTCCAACCCTAATGAGGAGCCTGGAGATAATTTGCAGAATCCCAGAGCAGATCAATTCAATCATGACGAAATAATTGATCAATTGAATTCCAAAACTATACAAGAAGATATTTTACTTCATGATTCCAGTGCATTGGGAAATATGGAATAAAAAGGGATATAATTTTCTGAGCAGTGTTAACTAGTTACTTGACAGTAAGTTTTCCCAACATGGGCTTTTGCTTTTTCTGCAGGATATTTCTTTTTTGCCCTCTTTCTTATTATCACCTGTTACAAATTTTTTCAGGGTGTGTTTGATTGTGAAGAGGGATGGCATAGTGTGGATAATACATTAGTAAATATATTAGGAGTTTGTGAGGTATATTGATGGGATTTATTCTTCTCATTCAATACAGGAAACTGAAGATGTTTGAAGGGTGCTGTTGTGTGTAGAAACTATCATAGTTCGTAAATGGGGATGTTTTATGAACTCAGTCCATGAGAGAGAGAAGAAAAAGTAGAATAGTTAGAACTTAGAAACGGCTGAAGGGTGAAGGGACATCCTTTAGCTTTTCCCAAATATAAGCTTTTATCATTTTGGGGGTGGTTTGGTTTGTCGTTTTTGGACCATGCAGGTCTAGTGTTGGATTTTATCGATTAGCTGAGTTAAAAAGATCTTAAATTTTTTGGTATTCTTTGTCTTTTTGGACCCCCTGAAATTAGTCCATCCGCCTCAAAATAATTCTCCTATATTATGTATAAAATTTAAAAGTATTGACATTTAATTTGCGTCAATTTTGTTGTTATTGTCTTAAAATTCTAATTCTAACTTTGAAGTAAATTTGAGTAATCGATACTAAATTCATACTAAACTCTTTAATCTTTATTCAATAAGAAATTTTAATTTGCTTATCATGGTCTGATGAATCTCATTTCCTGATGTGTAGCATACTAGCTAGCATTCATGACAAATTCAACGTAGGGAAATGATGAAAAAGGTATATTTAGATTATTCGTAATGTTGGATCAGATAAAACAACCCATAGCTTTATTTTGTTTTAGCGAAGTCACATTATTGGTAATTTAGATTTTAAAGTAATCCAACTTAACTGATACATTCATGGTAATATAAGTGTTTACAAAATTTTAAATGTTTCATCCTTGTTAAATGACAAAATAGTACATAACTACATATATGAGTAAAAGTGAATTCTCATGTAAAATAAAAATTTATTTCTTTTATTTATTGAAATAGGTAATTTATAGGCTATTTATATTTTTAGGTGTTATTACTTATTTCGTTTAAAGTATAAACGAATTAATTATGTACGTATCTTGAGTACACTAAAAATGAGATAAGACACGTATATCGATAAATGTGTTGCGAGTGCAGTAAATAAGATATGTGTATAATCAATTTATTTATAATGTAAATAAAATAAGTAATAAAACTTAAAAACGTAAATTATTTTTAAATTATTTATTTCTGTAAATAAAAAAATTAAATTATCTATTTAAAAAAAATCCAAGAATTTATAGAACTCTACCCAAGATTGTCATCATTTTTAGCCATATTGTCACATGATTGTTACCTTCTGTTTCCTTGAATTGGCTTCGGAGTTTCAACGGGAATTAAAAGAAAAATATTTTGGAAACTGAAATCCTTAATATTTTTCATCAATAATACTCAAATTCACAATAGAAAGATTCAACAACATCATTATGCATAATAAGGATAAATAAGTTCTTAATGTTAGAATCAAAATTGGTACTGAAAAAAAAAATTTTGTTATTATTTTATTAGCTTAGATGTAATATCGACTCATCTCAATAAATTATTAATAAAATCTAACAAAAGAAATTCTTCTCTAAATAAAGTTAATCAACTAATTGCAGTAAATAAATAACAATCATAATAAGTAAAGTAAGATATCAGTTAATATTTTCTTTTAAGTTAGAGAAAAAATATGAATGATTCCTAACTTGCTGATCAAATTCTTAAACAAGGTAGGCTGCACAGCTTTTGTTAAAATATTAGAAAGCTGATGTCCTAACTTCACGCACCAACTTCACGATACTGTCTTGTACACATTCTCAAGTAAAGGGGCAATCCATTTCAATATGTTTGGTACGCTCATGGCAGGTGGAATTCTCAGCAATATATATTATAGTTTTAGAAGATGAAAAGCGGATCAACTTGTATCTCAAAATTCCGAAGTAACCTCATAATCCACACAACTTCAGCAATGACATTGGCAAGTGAGTTTCACCCGCGAACCTCAAAACGGTGTCTTGTTTCTTCGACTTTTGTGAGATTAGACAATCGCCAAAGAAAACACAATAGCCAGTAGTGGATCGTCTGATTTTGGCACAGCTCCCCCAATCAGCATCCCCATATGCCTTGACCGATAAAGAGAAAAAAATTGAAAAAAGCAAGTCCTGTCCAAGTGCAGACTTCAATTATCTCAAAACATGATAGATAGCATCCAAATGATTAGTGCGAGGAGAAGACATGTATTGGCTTAGTTTATTCACAACAAAGCAAATATCGGGTCTTGAAATAGTGAAGTAAAATAACTTGCCAATCAATCTCCTATATTATCCTGCATTCTCGAACAAATCCCCATTAGTGGGAGTAAATTTTATGTTTGGATCCAAGAATACAGAAGTAGGTTTACACTAATTCATCTTTAACATGACACTTAACCATTATATTATTACTCTAATATGACACATAAATAAGCTCTATTTTGTTTTAACATTGAATTTTATAGGAATATCACGTTGTCTAATGACATCTAAATTTAGAGACTAATTTATTTTATTTTATTTTTCAAAAATTATATAGCTCTTCAAAAAAGGAATGAATAGGGAATAAATTGGATACTCAAAAAAATTATCCTATTTGTAAAAGTTTCTATTGAGTCAAAAGTTAAATATTGACCCTTATGATAACAAATATAATTAACAAATCCTATTATAACAATTTTTTTATAAATATTGTTGGTATTAATTGAAAGACAATCAAATAGTCACATAAAACAATTCATGATTCATGCAAAATAGTTCATGATTGATTATTATCTTCAATAATCATATTACTCTATGTAGAAAAAGCTGCCGCACTTTGTTATGAAGCTAAATAAGGATGTTATACTCAATCAAACCTAATAGCTATGTCCTTGATGAGTGCAACGGTTGCTACAATAAAAGAAGAAATGATTTCTATATTGAAGAAAAGATTAAGCTGCATATATATATGAGGAAATCAACCAAGAAAGAAGCAACCAATTCGGATTGAAAAAACTCAGCCTTTACTGCAATAGTATTTTTTTTTAGTTATTGAGTGTGTTCCAAATTCTCTGTTGTCTAGATTAAGCTTTAATTGAAAGATACAAAAGGTAAAGAGAGTGAGATCACACAAAAACTATTTTCATTTTTGTTTGAGTATTTTGATTTGAACTTGTGTTAGTTAGAGTGCATTTTGTTCTCCTTTCTTTGAATTGGGTGAACTCTTTGAGGTGTTATTAAGGTAGGAGTAACTTAGATAAGTGCAAGAGTGGTAAGACTTTTTGAATTGATATTTATAATCAAATTGCCATATTTTGTGGCCTACTTTACAAGTTCTACATAGTTAGTTTTATAAGCTACAAAATGTGGTTTCTTAATTCTATTTCTCTTCTCAGATCACTTGGAAACTTTAGTTTCAAAATGTCACAAGTTTAACTTTAATGTAGTGATAATATAAAATATTTTATATAATAGTCTAAATACATTTGTCTATTTGGATGACTATTCACGTAATTAATATAAAAAATAGTTATTTTTTACTGATATATAATTTGATGCACGTGTAAAATTGACTTACGCCAATAGTGCATCAAAATTAAATTTATATCACAATCGAAAAAAAGCTTCAAATTAAAATATCTTATTTATTAAATGTGGTATTAATTCTTTTAACTATATTACATATATACAAAAAAAACAACTATTAAATGTGGCATTAATTCCTTTAATTATGTTATATATATATATATAGTAATTACCCAGATCAAGTTTCTAAAGATTTTAGAATCAAACATTTTAGTCCCCAAGAAAAATTAATACATAGATCAATTCCCAAGGTTTTACTCCAGCAGACAAATCAGTCCCCAGTTCATTTTCTGGCAGAGTAATTATCCAGATTAGTCCCCAAAGATTTTAAAAACGGATATTTTAGTCCCCAAGAAAAATTAATGTACAAATCAATTCCTAACATTTTTCTTTATTAGACATAATAGTCCTCCGTCCAAAAATAAAATAAAATAAAATAATAATTATTATTATTATTAATTGCACAATAATATTGTACTATATTTTTTGGACATAAATAATGATAAATTTATTCATTAAATTCTTATATATGTATTTCTGATATAAAAAGTATATATATACACACACATACATAGTCACTCAACAACAACAACAACAACAACAACAACAACGATAATAATAACAACAATAATAATAATGAAATAGCTATGAGAGAGCGAGAAAACGTGAGGGGAAAACACTAGCGGTGATCGAAGTAGGAATGATCCTAGAATTTGGAATAGAGAAGCATATCAACGGTTGGAACATGACTATTTCTTTGTGTTTGTGGATAATCTTCCGGAGGATATCTCAAGAAGTGAATTGTATCACTTGTTTTGCTGGACGGAAAGGATTAACGACATCTATCTATGCAAAAAATAGAAGAGTGGAATGATTTATCTGTTTGCTTTTGTCTGGTACACGACCAAAGGGGGTGCGCTGAAGGCATTGCAGAGATGAACCAGTGGAGACTACGAGGGAAGGTAATTATTGTCGGAAAAGCTAAGTTTAGAAGGCAAGGAGAGACGAGGGATCGACCGGTGAATGTCGAACTAAGGTGCAAACAAGGAGGAGGGCCAGGAGAATCTTATCATGGGAAAGAGGTGGCTACGACTGAGCCAGGAGTCGTGAGAAAGCCGGTGCAGGAACAAACGGCAATCAATCAGGGTCGGGCTGATTCGAAGAGACTTGAGGTGCCCATAGTCAAAGCAAATATGGAATGGCTGGGGAGAAGTTTGGTGGTAGGTACATATAACATAATTATTGTTATGATTATATTTTATTATTGTAAAATATGATTAGCCTTCAAAATATCTAATATATAAATTACAATACTAAAATAGTAATTTAAATAATAATATATAATTTAAATTTTTATTATTTTAGGTTTTATATTTTAAAAAATTAAATAATTTTTCTGTTAACGCTACCATCAAAATTTCTCTTTTTATATATATTACTAAATAATTATTTAAAAATTCACTTCCTAACACAATTAGAAGTCGACTCTTATTTACATTTATAGTTAAAAAAGTTCTTTCAATTAATACAGTTGCTATGCAAAAATTAAAACTAATTTGAAAAGAAGATAAATAATATTCTTTTGAGTTGATTTTTAAAAAAGAACATTAATTTCGTTTAAATTTGAGAATTGATCATTCTAAGTTCTAACAAATTTCTAATATAAAATTTTTAAATTGACGATTAAATACCAAAAGTTGAGTAAAAATTTATTGTGCAGTCAAATTTAATAATCTAATAGGGGCAAATAAATATTATTATCATATACTACTCAAAAAAATTTCAAATTGTAGTGAGGCGCTTGCCTCTAT
>NC_029772.3:21633495-21657506 GCF_000817695.3 Arachis duranensis | reverse complement strand
AGATCTAGAAAGTCTAAACTTTGTCTGTGGTATTCTGAGTAGGATCTGGGATGGGATGACTGTGACGAGCTTCAAACTCGCGAGTGTTGGGCGCAGTGACAGTGCGCAAAAGGATCAATGGATCTTATTCCGATATGATCAAGAACTGACAGATGATTAGCCATGCGGGAAATTGTAGAGTACCATTTTCACTGAGAGGATGGATGGTAGCCATTGACAACGGTGATCCACCTACATACAGCTTGCCATGGAAAGGAGTATGAATGATTGGATGAAGGCAGCAGGAAAGTCGAGATTCAGGAGGAACAAAGCTTCTCCATACGCTTATATGAAATTTCCACCAATGAATTGCATAAGTATCTCTATCTTATTTTATGTCTTATTCAGCTTTTAATTTTTAAAACCCCATAACCATTTGAATCTGCCTGACTGAGATTTACAAGGTGACCATAGCTTACTTCAAGCCGACAATCTCCGTGGGATTGACCCTTACTCACGTAAGGTATTACTTGGATGACCCAGTGCACTTGCTAGTCAGCTGCACGGAATTGTGTATCACGATTTCGTGTACCAGTAACACACTACCCTTTTAGATAGAGAGAGCCTTTATCCAGATCTAGAGATAGGGACGGCCCTTCTCCAGGAGAAGGAGGAATCACATTATCCCCCGTCTCGAAGGACGAGCCCAGCTGTGTGGAATAGGTAGGCGTCGACCGATTCACGCTGAACGCCGAACCATCCCCTGAAAGCATAGAAAGGATTACACCTCTACGCTTGCTCGAATATTCAACTCAAAGCCCACCCACTTGCTTATCATAATTAGTAGATTAAGGTTTTCCTTAACCTTATACCATTCGATGGTCGTTAGCTAAATTGCTAAGACATAGTGAAACTTGCCTAAATGGTAGGGTTTCACTTGTTGTTTTTACAGCGGCAATGATGGTAAAAGCTGCGGCAATAACAGTGGCAAAAATTGCAGCAGCAACCATAGCTACAGAGCAACCAAATCTGAAGCCATAATGTTGATAGAGGAGGTGGCACGACTTATGAGCTTCCTACGACAACTGTAGCGGCAATGACGGCGGATCCGCGACTGAAACAATAGTTACACCGACAGTAGAGAATTTATGATTTTGTCGATCGTCATTCTCTTCTCTCCTCTCTACCACGGTGATGAGTTTTGAAAACTCAATAGTATGTAAAAGAGGGTTTTTTTGGGGGTTAAGTTTAAATTTTATAAATTAACTATTAGAGGGAGTTTTATAAATTACCATAAATAAAATATATTTTGGAAATTTTTAAAAATTTCTCCTAAAAAATTCTCTCAATTAAATATAAATCTTGTAGTGCACCCTGTATTCCATGTCTCTTTGTCGAAAGAATACAAGAGTGAGCCTTTTAGCAGTGTTGTTGTTCTTGATCTTCCTCTGTCACTCTCATATGAATCGCTGTTGGTAGCGATCATTAATAGTCTAATTCTAGAGATTGATTATGAGACTAAGGAGGTGCAAGTCTTGATTGAATGGCAGGGGAGTCCTCACGAGGAGGCCACTTGGATGAGCTGGGTAGATCTTTCTCGGATGCTCTCTAATGAAGACTTTGAGCACAAGGTTATTATAAAAGAGTGAGTGATTGATGCAAGCCTAATGATTGGCACTAGCTCTGGCCCAACAAAGGAAGTTGGAAGTGAACAAGAAATAGTTGGACTGAATGAGATAGCAGCAGAGCAAAAGAGAAAAAGAGCAAAAGAGTGAAGAGACCACCAGTATGAATGAAGAACTATAAAGTGTAAAATAAGAATGGTACACAGAAATAATTTTCTGGTGATGATAGCACGCAGAGTTAGTTACGTAACAACTTAGTCGAAAAATGATTTAAACTGAGAAAAGAAAAATAATAGAAGATATGAAAGAAATACAATGTTAGGGTGGAGTCATTTACTTCATTCTCTTCTCATTGATAATTCATATACACCACGATTCTTACTGAAATTCATTTGGTTATGTGAATTGTTTGTGAAATTGTCTCCGCTGGCCAGGGCTAACAAACACCTTCAACAATTTTGAGAATCTTAAATTATAGCCCTTTGCTTCTCTGCCGTCATTTATAGGGTTAGGATTTAGAATTTTTTAATATATATATATATATATAATATGAGTATTTTAGTTATTTTCTATAATAAGATATTATAATCATTTTTCATAAAAAAATATTAATTTAAACCGGTTTAAAATTTGATTCATCACTTTTTGGTTAAACTAATTTATCCAATCTAATTATGACAAAAATAATACTTTTTAATCAATTTTAATTGTTAAAAAATATTAAAAAAAAAGACATTTTAAACGTTTTTATTTGAGTATCTCTTAAATAAAAAATCATTGCCTGCTTTAGACGTCTATTTTTTCTAGTGATGAAAAACTAGGGCAATTTACCAATTTAAAACAATTGGGAGAATCCTTTACCAGATTACAACAATTGAAAATTGCATACCTTTATGTCTTGTTTCATTTTATATAAAAACTGTGGGATCTAACCACGGTTTTAGAATCAACATAAACCGTGGCTGGTAGCCAGGTTTTATGATGATATGATTTTGAATGTAAACCATGGTAGGCAGCCACGGTTTACGTGAGGAGAGAGCTATACATAAACCGTGGTAGGCAGCCACGGTTTATGAAGGAAGTGATTCGTGCATAAAACTCTAGAGGCAGCCATGGTTTATGAGTGTGTAGTATAAATAGGAAAGCCGTGGCTGGTGAGGGCGGATCATTTGTGAGCTTTCAAAATTAGGAGAAGGTTGGTGGGTGAGAGAAAAGATAGTTCTTTGGCTTAATAGTTTGTTTGAAATTTTGAACCAGCTGAGTGGCGAACCAATGGAAGAAGAAGCTCGGATGTATCGGTTAAATGGCGTTGCGCATGTGGCTGGATTTATCGACCAAGAGGTTGGTTAAAATGCCTTTTTATTATTATTTTTTGTTTAATGTTGTTATTATTAATGGTAGATGTTATATTATTATTTTAAAAGTTATAATAGAAATTTTTGCTGTTATCATCAATGTGAGTTTTTTTTATTTATTAAATTTCTAATTTTTGTTATTGGTAGAATTAATTTTTGTCTTAGGTGTTAGTAATATTGTTAGTGTTATTTTCGCTGTTCTTGTTATGGTTAGGGTTTTTATTGATATTAGTTTAAGTTGTTACTATTGTTGTGTGTTGAGAGTTCGCTATCTATCTTTTTGCAGCCTACTAGGGTTATTAGCGGTGTGAGAAGACAACAGAATATGCCTTTACACGAGCGTATCATACCGTATCTAGAGACCGCGGGCTTATATCACTTGGCTAGGCTGAACAGTTAGTGGTTCTGGGTTGATGAGCCTCTACTTAGCGCATTCATTGAGAGGTGGCGTCCTGAGATCCACACCTTTCACATGCCCTTTGGGGAGTGTACGGTCACCTTGGAGGACGTGGCCTATCAGCTGGGTTTACCGATTGATGGTGAGCCTATGAGTGGGTGCCTTAGTGAGTTTGAGAATTTCATGGAAAACGGAAGACAGGCATGGGTGTGGTTCCGCGAGTTGTTTGGGGAGTTACTACCGCAGAATAAAGTAAAGCAGATGACAGTATGCTACACATGGTTCCATGAGCGGTTTTGGGTTTTGCCAGCAGATGCTACTGACGAGATAGTGCGTATATACACGAGAGCCTATATTATGATGCTGTTGTCATCTCAGCTGTTTGCGGACAAGAACACCAACTGTGTCCACCTTCGCTGGTTGCCTTATGTGGCATCGTTGGAGGACTTAAGTAGATATAGCTAGGGCTCGGCCGCGCTAGTATGGTTGTACAGATGTCTTTGTCGTGGAACAAACAGAAACGTTGTCAACTTGGCTGGGCCACTTCAGCTTCTCAAGTGCAGCCTTGATGCCGTTATGCCTATCTGAGATAACAAGGATACCCTCTTGTGGCGTCACATGCATTCTTAAGTTGGACAAGAAAAAAGACCATGACTCGTCATTTTTCCCCTCCACAAGGGCGAATGCTATCGGGAGGATGTTTGAGTTCCCATCCTGTGCAATCGCCAACAGTAAGGTGCCTCCATATTTGCCGTACAAGTGGGTGCCATCAATACTCACAAGCGGCTTGCAATGCTGGAAGGCCTCAACGCAAGGTGGAAATGTCCAGAACAGATGATGAAAGTACACTGTTGACTCATCAATCTGGTCCACAACTCGAACAGGAGAGGTCTGCAACACAGTAACTGTCCCGGGCATCGTCAACTGCACTCCTAGCATCCAACGTGGCAACTCGGCATAAGACTCTTCCCAATCTCCATATATTTGTGCAACTGCCTTCTGTTTTGCTTTCCAAACCTTCCGGTAACTGGGCTTGAACCCGTAATCAGCTTCAGTTGCTTGTTGCAACACCTTGATTGGTACTGCAGCATCCGCACTAACCAACGAAAAAATCCTCGCACAGATAACGTGGTAATCAAGCTGACGGTGATCACTAGAAATAGATGTGGCTAAGCAAGTGTGGGGACTGTTATACCTCCTTACCTCCCAGGTGCCCTTTCGTGCACGGAGCGAAATCCGAATCGGCCAACTACAAGTTTTGCCGAAATCCTTGCACTTTCCATGATACTTCAGATGGTCCGATTCCAACACTCGGTACTCAACACCTCGACGGATGCTATAGTCCTTCACACTAAGAATAGCTTCATCTTTACTCTGGAAGGATTGCCCAATCTGAAATTCTGTTGACGAACCGCCAACTGTAGCAACTCCCGCCGGGTGTTCACCCAGAGCCTCCAAGTTTAGCGTCGAGAAGTGTGGAGGGTAATGCTGTGTGCCAGAACTTGAAGGATCTTGTTGTGCATGTGGATTAGCACCGGTGTCATCATCGCTGTCCCCAAAGATATTTACAGGCTCCTGGTCAGAGTCATCGTCCCGCATTGCATTCTCTACTCGATCAGGTTCCCCAAAGCCTTGAACTTCATCATCTGTGGCACGACCGGATTCCCCCTGAAATGCCTGCTGTAGGACCCCTTGATTTGGGGAAGGTACAGTACGAACTGCCTCCGTTTGTACCAAATCAGCCGCAAAGGAAGGTGAGGCAACCTGCGGAACAGATGGCCGGATCGCAGGCACCGAGCAAGACGCACCGCCTGCGGCAGTCGAGCTATGAACAGGAGCCGATGCCCCAAAACTATCTAGAGTAACCTCCAACTTCGCATACAGCTCGTGTATTCTGACCTCAGGAAAACTCCTTACGCAATGAAACAGAACCCTAATATCTTCGTCAGCCGCTAACACCAATGTATCATACATGACACTGCTTGAGACTACAACGATGGGAATCTTGTAGAAGATCTTCTTCACAAACTTGCTCCCAAAAACCCCAAGCTTCTGCAAGATGCTGCTCTTCACATCTGACAAACTGTTTGATGAACTAACAAATACACTCAACGGTTCTCTGTCAGTGAACTTCACACCATATTTTTTGTTTTTTTTTATTTTTCCAGAGCAATGCACTAAGACAAGAACACACTCTTCCTCACTTGATATTGTGATAATGATCTCCTCACCAGCTTGAATCTCACTCAACTATATATAGATTTTCAATCTACATAAACCGTCATAGGTTATAGGGTTTTATACCCATTGGACGTCCTTCATAAACCGTGGTTGTCAGCCACGTTTCATGCATTTCTTTCTTCGTAAACCGTGGCTACTTCCAGCGGTTTCTTACTTTCATTCTTAAAGAGTAAACCGTGGCTACCTACCACGGTTTACGTTGTGCTTTTCTTCCATGTAAAACCTGCCTGCTAGTCACGGTTTATGTGTAGCTTGAAACCGTGGTTGGCTCCCACGGTTTACATAGATAACGAAACAAGACATTCAGGTATCAATTTCTCTATTGTTGTAATCTGGTAAACCTTTCTCATGTTTATTTTAATTTGGTCATTTGCTTGAAAAACTAAATTACATTATTAATATTTTTATTGTATTTATTTTATATTTAAAGCAAATTAGTCAAATTTTCACTTTTTTTTTTCTACTAAAAGTATTGACTTTTTACTAACATCAAAATTAAAGATTATAGAGTTTATAATTTCATGATACTGAAATTCTCTTTTTTTTTTAGTTAATATAGATCTATTTCTAAATCTTTAGATTATAGAAATTTTAGCATTATCTCATAAAATCACTTATTCCAAAATTTTAAGTTGATAAGAATAAATACATGAATAATTTTATCTTTAACCTTTAGTACGTAGTATTATGATTGATGTCTAAATGAACACCAACCACTTTGGTGAATAACTAATGTTGTTAATCAAATAATGTTAATTGTTGTTCGTTGAATATATAAAAAAATATTTATGTTGGTATATTTTAGCTGAAAAATAGTCATCAAAAAAATATTTTAACTGCAAAAATAATGTTTATATAATTTATTTTATTTGAATTTTAATTATAAATATTTTTATTCGATAAAATTACTATAGAAAGATATATTTATAAATGGTATTTGATATATTATATGTCAATTTAGTATAACAATGTTTGTACTATACAAAGCGATCAAACTAAAATGTTCAATACTTAGATTTAAATTGACCAAAAAGTGACCTAAGCATGTTTCTTTCATAATAAAACAGCTCTATTTTTCCTACTTGGAAAAAAGCTATGGTTTTTAATTAGATTTTCAGTTCTTTAGGCATAATCTTTACTTTGAGTCTTCTAATTAAATAATGTAAAAGTCGAGAGAAAATTTTAATTAGGGTAAGTAAAAGATTTTAATATAGATTTAAAATATTTTTTTCCATTAAAGTGGATTAACTAGTTATATTTAGTTAGGGTGAAACTTTTTAGTATGAATTTATAATGGATTTTTTCATTAAAATTGATTAACTAGATAAAATTTCTGTATATGAGCCTTTTTTTTTTTCAACTTACGAAAAGAAATATATAGGGTTAAGTACGATTTTGGTCCTTAAGGTATATGTCGAAAATTTTTTCGTCTTCAACTTTTTTTTTCATATAAAATCATTTTTAAGGTTTAAAGTTAAATTTTAAAATCATTCTTTTAACTTAAATATTAAAATTTTGGATTAAATTATTCAAAATAAAAAAAATATAAAATAAAAAAAATAAGAGAAAGAAAATATTTTTGCTACAACAAAGGAGGAAGGAAAGAATAAGAAGAAGGGGAAAGGGAAGAAGAAAAAGAAACTATCTACGATTCATCTTTGCCTTCATTTCTACCATCACTTTCGTACGATTTTAACCCTTAAAATAAGGACAATTTTAAAAGTTAAATCTTAGAGACAATTTTGTATGTAAAAAAAAATTCAGAATAAATTTTTTTTTGACCTATATCTTAAAAGATCAAAATCGTACTTAACCCAAATATATACTAACCGAATTTGTAAATTGCAATAAGTAACTATTGGTTCAATATTAATGCATTATACAAATTTTCTTTTCACGTAGAAATTAATTTCTTGAGAATTAACTTAGAACGATAATGAAAGTAGATTACAAGAAAGTTTATTTGGTCCCAAAAGGGAAGGCAGCTCGAAAGTACAATGCTCACAATTAAGAACAAACGAGAAAAAAACAGTACTATACACCGCCCTTATCAAAACAAGAAGGTCGGAAAATTCTTTTTCAATTAGATAGTTTAGTCAAAATCGTCAGCTTCAATTCAGCATTGATGAACTTATACTAATTCTTCCTATGTACTTTAAGATGATGAATGAATGGATGAATAGACTTATAGTAGTATAGCTATCCTCCTTGTTTGTATTTGTAAATTATTGACGTTGATCGATCATGCATGCATGTCTTATGGTCAAAGTGGCAGAATCTGAATCACGATCATCAATAATGCGTCACCTATAAATAATAAAAATTAAAAAAAAAGAAACCATCTACCTAGCTAGGTTCATGGATAAAACTGCAAGAAAAAATTTCAAATGTATTGATACTGATATTTTAATAATTTTTAATTATTAATTTTAATTATAAAATTATTAAAATATTAATACACTGATATACTTAAAAACTTTCCAAAACTGCATGCGATGCTCATGTGGAATAGTTAACTCAAATAATGGACTCCATGTATCTCCTTAGTGGGATCATACAAAAAGCATAGCCAACAAATCTGATTTGGATTGAATCATTCATATATTCTTTAGTTAAGTATCTTTTCCTTATAATTAATAAAGGCTATTGTATCTTTTGTGATCATTCGGCCCCTACTTTGTGTTTCTTGAGCACGATGATGAATCATTTTTGTAACGTTAATTATATATCGAGAATAGTAAGAGAATGTATTCTCATGCATTGTTAAGAGATCTATGGAGATATCATTAAATGACATACGTTGTGGGCTATAGTTTTTCTAAAATTTATAAGGTTTGAGTAAAATATTAGGATTACATTGAAAATTAAATAAATTGTATGGGTGGAAACAAAATATTCTTTTCATGTTGATGGATGCAAAGGTAACTTAGTTAATTACATACCATACAAACTTGTCTCTTACTATTAAAGATATAATTATTCATATGTCTCCTTCTATCAACTTTTTTAATTAAAAATCTAAAATTTAATTCTTACATTAGTGATACCAAAAAAAAAAAAAAAGAATTTCAGTATGAGTTAAATAAAAATTTGCGCAAACTTATAAAAAAATTCTTGCATGAAAAAATGTGTTAAAAGAATAATTTATGTGCATCGTTCTATCAATTTAAGTTTTTAAAAAAAGTTGTATAATGATATGTGGTATAAAAGTTTTTATGATTTAAAAGCCTGGTGTTCAATCCTTATTCATCCTAAAGAAAAGAGTTTTAGTATAAGGCAAAAAAAAAAAAAAAGAAAAAAGAAAAAAAGATCTATGCAAAAGAAAATTCACACATTTAAAATAAAATTTTGTATAAAAGAATGTATTAGAGATGTAACCATTTATATACGGTCTTTTATCTGTTTAAATTTTTGGTAAAGTGGTATATTATGACATATTGGTTTTATGATTTGGACATGTTCCAGCATGTTGAATCACACACAACTTTTGTGTTCTAGGAATGTTTATGATTGGCGCTCTTTGTCTCAATATTTTTAGATGTGGTTTAGTACATAAATATTAAGATTGAAAATAGTTTGTATGTATCTCTAAATAGTGTATACCCGCCTTTTCTTATTGACAGTTTCTAATTTTGGGGAAGTGTAGGAGTATAAATTTGTAGGTTTGTTTCTCTAATTTCAACTATATTATTAAATCATCAAACCTTGCCTTCTCAAGAAGCTTTAGCAACCGATAATTTTGGTTTCAAATTACAGCTTTTCTTGGAGTAATCAGATGTTATGGAGATTTTATCATAATTACAAAATTGGCCTATAAATACTAAGTTAATTAAAAATAATAATAATTAATCTAGGTGAACGTTTTACTCTGTAAAATTCTGTTAACTATTATTATTAAATATCATATGGTTTAATTACTTGATTATTCCAACAATATTAACCTGAGTGTTACTAAGACAAGATGATTTTAACAATAGTATATTCTAGTTCTGTACAAGTAAGGATCGGATCTAGAATGGTTTAAATTTAATTTCATTATTTATTATCTTTAGTTGCCACCAAGATAGAGTTTTGATTTAATTATTAGTTAACCTTGGATCCTAATATTCCCCCCGAAATCATCAATTAAATATTAATCCTACAGTGGTGTGTACACGATTTAGAATATTAGATCACATAATGTTCTAATATTCCTACCATAAAATCCTGCAAATCTGTATGTCAAAAAAAGTGAAAAATTTGCATAAGATCATGTTTGTGCTTTACACAACATCTAGATTAAAACCATGCTTATAGGTGGATACTATTTTTAATCAATTAGTCATCAATGCAAGCTGGCGATTTTTTTATATATTATTTTAAACTTTAAATGAAATTAAATATCATTTCAAAATATACTAGTATCAATGGGTTATGTTAATTGACATGATAATTATTTTTTTAACAATATTTTTAATTTAATAGGTCAAGAATTAATATATAGCAGTCTAACAAATTTAAATTCTATTTAAATTTTGTTGTTGACCAATAAAATTAATAAAATTGTTGCATGCACAACAAGAAATTAAATTCTCGATATTTGCTTAAAGAAGACAGGTAAAATAATTAATTTATCAATTCATGGTGATTAATAAGGTAATTAGTGTAATAAAATTAAAGTAGCTATGAATGAATAGGTTGCCATTGATCAATAATCATTTATTTAGCAAAACATGATCATATTTCAAACTCTGGTTGTGTAATTGACGAATCATTCATAATCACACTAGGCATGGATTATTATCCAAAGCAGAGCAATGGGACCCAAGATTTTAGGATACTAAAATTGTTGTATGGGTTATGGGTGAAAGAGCATTATTAATTTATGTGAGAAGCAAAAATTAAAAAGGCCATGTTCCTTTGACCCTCCATGTCCCCATCAACAAAGGAATTGATCAAAGGCCTTTAATTTACTTTGCTACATAGCTCCTTCTATAAGGAACAACCAAATCCTAATGCCTAAATATTTCTCTCTCTTACCCCCAAATTAATGAACTTATTCAAATTTTGCAGGTGTTCTCTGTTCCCTTACATGTGCTAAATCATGTGAAACCCACATGTCACCCATATCACGTAATCTCAATTTTTTACAACATTTTTGCCCAAATATCAAAACTACAATTACTTGGAAAATTTCCTATTTAGCTCAGTTTCGGAAACAGGTTTTTTACCAGCTACTAATAAAAAAAATATAGAAACAAAATATTAATAATAATAAATAAAAGAAGTGAGGCAAAAAAAATAATAGAAAAGAACGAGGCCACGGATAATTGCTTTATACTATAGAATATTGATTAACCACTTTTTGGCAATTTAAGATCATAATGTTGCATTTTTAGTATAGTTATCAGAGTCAAATCGATAATTGATTCGGTCATACGACTGGGTTATTGTGTTAACTAGTGAGTCATTGATTTATCCGGTTAATCTGGTCATAATTAAATAAAAATATAAAATTATAAAAATAAATTTAAAAGTTATATACATATTTTCAAAAATATATTAATAACAATCAAATATCAATTTTTAGATATAATTTATGGTGCAAAATGAGATAATAAATTAGTCACTAGTACAAAATACTTTCTCAATTTAAATGAATAAGAAAAAAAAACAAAAGATAACACAATCAATATCAATATATTAATATGTTTATATATTATCTGTTGTTACTTATTTGGTGTTTATGTCAATCCATACTTAAAAAGATAAAAAAATTCATTTATAGTTTATTATATATTTAATTTGTCACCTATTATACTGAGAAGCATGTTGGCGCAGCGGCAAGAGGGGAGGCGTGTTTGTTGGCTGCTTCGTGTTCGAATCTCTGCTTCACTCATTTTTGGAGTAAATTGGACAGGAGTTTCTACCATGGTTCGGTGGCGGGCGGGTCTAGTGGAATATGGGGTGCGAACTGGCCGGTTTTCAACGAATTTTACCACCATTGATCGATTCAATTGTAGGACCGGTCCAAATTACTAACCGAACCGACCAGACCACCGATTTACTGGTTTTTCAGTCGAATCGATCAGTCCAATCCGATTTTGATAACTATGATTTCTAGATGTTTAAAAAAAAAATATAAATTTCTTAAAATTATTTGACTTTTACATTCTATTACTTATGTCGTTTACGTTGACAACGAAATCAAATCATTGGACAACTAATAAAAAGTGTTTGTAGTACGATTTAAATTAATTTAAAAAATAAAATAGATAAAATTTACTACAATTTGAATTGTATCAGTTTGATTTTATTTTTAATCTAATTTAATTTAATTAAAAAAATTATAATTTGTATTGTATTAATTTGATTTGATTTTTTAATCGAATCCTATTTAAACTACTAATCTAAAATTCCACAACATTGCCATCTAACCTCCAAACTTCAATATAACGAGTCATATCTTTTTTCACAATGCTCTTTTAGCATCTGTTCTTTTACGACATAAAACTAGACATAACTAAATTTTTGACAAAACAAATTCTGCCTCAATCTAAGCCCCAATGACTAAGTTATGATCACTCAAAGTTGGGTCAAATTTTACAAATTTTGCAGAATTTTGGTGTTCTTTGTTCTTCCTATGTAACAGCCCAGACCACCCGCTAGCACGATATTGTCGCTTTGTCACACAAGACCTCACGGTTTTGTCTTTGACGATAGGGATGATAGCCGAAGCCCACCACACTCACTCGTAAAAATGCGTCATGCTAAGGAGAGGTATCCACACCCTTATAAGGCATGCTTCGTTCCCCTCCCCAACCGATGTGGGACCTTACAATCCACCCCCCTAAGGGAGCCCAGTGTAACACCCCAATTACCCTAAGCCTTACCTTTAGTCGTAAAGTAAAGGTTAATCAAAGGTTACGACCATCCTAAGGCTTATACATATTTATATATATAAGAAAATAATATCTTCTAGAAGCCTGATGAAGGATTAAGCTCAAAGACATAATTACATAAGCGCAAAACGTTCACACGAAGCTAACACATAAGATGTAAGGTATAGATGCAAGAGAATAAAATATATATATAAAACAGCTTATACAACTTATCTCTCAAGTAAGCCTCTAAGGCCATAAAGTTAAATATACAAAGGGTGAGAGAATACTACGACAAAAGTAAAGCAGAAATATACAAGGAAAGAACCATACTCCGCTCTGTCACCATGTCCGCAATTTCACCGAGGTGAATTATGACCTGCATCTGAAAAATAACAACAAAGTATGGAATGAGAATCGAAGGTTCTCAGTATGGTAACAGTGCCCAATATGTAAGATGTAAGGCTCCAGGACGCCAAAGGCAATCCTAGAACTTCGCATCAAAACGGGTATTCAAGCTTAGAATAAAAATTAAATAAATAAAGAACTTAACCATAAACAGGGCTACCTAAACTTAAGAGAATTCTAACTAATACTAATCACACCGCTGTATCTCACAGCCTTCGTCAACCTACCCTCTGTGAGATCCCATCGCCACCACCTACCTGACCTCCTCAACACCAGACAAACACAGATAATGCAAGCAAGGAAAACACAGGTAGTATCATATATAACAAGTAATTCAAGAAGCAAGTAGGCATATTATACAATTAGAAAAACTAAAGTAATCAAAGCAAGCAAGCATATAGAAGATGCACATGATGGATGTCTGTCCTATTGGCTATGATATCATATGTCGGTTATTGTGCCAAACCCGACTGAAAATCCGGTCAACAACTCCCAGATTAGTCTCTCTATTGCGCATAAGGAAGAATAATTTTGAGGGATGAGTACCCTACCACCTTCTCCTTTCAGAGGGAAACATTCCAAGGGAGTGTGCCCTACCACCTTCCTCTGGTTGCCTTATAATTCTGTGGGTTAGTCCCCTACCACATTGCAATCAGAGAGAAATCGCATTCTCAAGAAGGATAATTCCGAGGGATAAGTGCCCTACCACCTTCTCCTTTCATAGGGAAACATTCCGAGGGAGCGTGCCCTACCACCTTCCTTTGAAACGACAAGTATGAGTGAGAAGTCCAGCTTCAACTCTCACATCTGAACGTAGGCGGGAGACTGCCACAGCCCCTATGATGGATAACAATGCATATCATAATCAAGTATTCAATCTCAGATGCCAGTGCTCATAGCACCCTTCCACTCATACTCATTCCATTAACCATAATCATTCATTTCCAAGTCCTCAACTCATCACAACCATCATCAATTCATCATTTCCATTCATTCCGAACTCATTAGTTGATAAACTCCATTTTTAGGGTTTATCTTGTACTTAATTTAAGGGATTTTATCATCTTTTTTTAACATTTATTTAATGAAATAGCATGGTTCCATGACTTTCTCTTAATTTGTGCTTAAGTGTAAAAACATGCTTTTTAGGCCTTTAATTTGCTAGTTTTAATTCACCTTTGATTCCACTAGATGCCTTGATATGTGTGTTAGTGATTCCAGGTTGAAAATGCTAGGAATAGATCAAAGGAGTAAAGAGAAGAGCATGCAAAATGGAAAAACATGGAAAATCAAGGATTTGGAGTGCACACATTGATGCGCACGCGTGAATGTGAAGCCGCATGGCGACACGTACGTGTGACATGACGCGTACATGTGGGACGAAAAATTCCAAGCTACGTGTACATGTGACCCACGCGTACGCGTCACTGTTCGCCCGTGACCTCATTAAAGTGAAAATGCTGGGGACAATTTCTGAGCTTCCCAGGCCCAAATCCAACATATTTCTGAGCCTATTACATGCAGAATTCAAGAGGAGTCAGGGGGATCATTCACACACTTAGTTTGAGAGAGAGAGAGAGAGATATATATAGAATTATAGAGAGGGAGGCTCTCTCCTCTCTCTAGATTAGGGTTCTTAGTTTTACTCCTTTTAGATCTAGATCTCATTTTCTCTTTTGCTTTAGTTTTCCTTTACCTTTATTTGTTCTAGTACTTTACTTCTCTTGTTGTTTCCTTTATATTGTCAATTTTAGTTTATGAACTCTCTTGTTGATTTCTATTTCCTTTTTAATGCAATTTGTTATTTCCATGTCTTCTTATATTTGCTTTAGTTCTCTATTGTTGATTTCTTGCCTTTGTAGTTATAGCTCCTTTAATTCTTGCAATTTATGATGTTTACCTTTTATGCCTTCCAAGTGTTTGATAAAATGCTTGGTTGGGTTTTAGAGTAAATTTTTCTCCTCTTGACTTGGGTTGAATAATTGGAGACTCTTGAGTTATCAAACCCTTTTGTTGATTGATAATTGGAAGTTGCTAGTTGACTTGAATGCCACTAAAGCTAGTTTTTCACAATGATTTGACTAGGACTTATGAACTCAAGTTGATTGTATCCACTTGAATTTTCTTCATAGTTAGAGATTAACTAAGTGGGAGCAATGGACAATTCTTATCACAATTGATGATGATAATGAGGATAGGACTTCTAGTTCTCATCACTTGCCAAGAGCTTTCTTAGCTATTAGCTTATTTCTTTTGTTATTTACATTTCTTGTTCCTTATTACAAAAACCCCAAAACATTCCTTCATAACCAATAATAAAGCACTTCATTGTAATTTCTAGGGAGAACGACCCAGGATTAATACTCTCGGTTATTTTTATTGGGGTTGAACTTGTGACAACCATATTAAATTTGATGTGAGGATTCATTGTTGGTTTAGACTATACTTGCAACGAGATATTTTTTGTGAAAATCTATACCGACAAAATTCTCCTCATCATTAGTTCAACAGTTTCTCATTTCATATATCTTTCTTCCTTCACACTCTACCAAACCCATCCTCAGTACACTGATGCGTGAGCATCTTGTCTATCTTTTCCTAATGAATTTGCATCTAATTTGTTGAGTTTAATAAAGAATTAATTATATTTTAGCCACTATGGATGCTATTTTTAGTTTTGTGAAATTTTATTTATTTTAGGTAGCATTCGGAGGGATTTGATGAAGTTTCTGCAGAGAAAAAGAAGAAACCAAAGAGATGACCAGCGAAGACCGACGCGGACGCATGGCTCACGCGACCGCGCGGAATGGAGAAATTGCAATGACGCGATCGCGTGCCTGACGCGAACGCGTGGACTGGAATATGTACAAATGACGCGAATGCGTGGACGACGCGGACGCGTCACATGCGCGGTCTGCAAAAATACAAATGACGCTGGAGGCGAATTCTGGGCTGTTTTAACCCAGTTTCCAAGCCCAGAAAACACAGATTAAAAGTTGCAGAATGGACAAATCAAGTGATCCCCACCCATCAACTGAAGATCTGTTAATTAATTCAAATTTAAATTCAAATCTTATGTTTTGGGAAAATATATTATTTTTAGTTTTAGATATTAGATTTTAAATTAATGAGGATTAGTTATAAAAAGGGGAGACTTCTCTTCTATTAGGTACATTACATTAGAGGGATTCCATTAGGAAATTCTATACAAATTTACATTCTACATTCCATGAGCAACTAAACCTCCACTGTTAAGGTTAGGAGCTCTGTCTATTTGTATGGATTGATTTTATTACTTTTTCTATTTCAATTTATGTTTTGGATTTATATTTAAGAATTGTTTTCGTTCTTTATCTTATGAATTTGGGTGGAACGGAAGTATGACCCTCTTTCTATTTGAGTTCTTGTATAACTTGAAAAAGCTCTATACTTGAACAACAGCTTGAAAACATATTCTCCTGAATTCTAATTATCTGGATTTAACGGGATACGTGACATATAATCCTTTTATTCTTTGGGTAATTAGAGTTTTTGTGGCATGCAAACTGGAATTTGATTATATACCCTTAAATTGAAATTAATTGACCAAGGAATTGGCAGTTAATGAATTTTAGAGGAGACTAGGAAGGTCTAAGGAATTAGGGTCTAGTCACATATAGTTTGCCATAAATTAAATCCTACATAATTAAAATAGTTAGTAAGAAAAGTTAATCCGGAAAAATAGATAACTCTGAAGCCTTAACTGTTTATCCATATTTTATTTTTATTGTTTATACTTTTGATATTTTGAATTCGAACTTAAACCTTTTGAACATCTCAAAACTAATTTCTGCTTGCCTAACTAAGCCAATCAATCAATCATTGTTGTTTGATCCATCAATCCTCGTTGAATCGACCCTTACTCACGTAAGGTATTACTTGGTACGACCCAATGCACTTGCCGGTAAGTAGTGTGGGTTGTAAAATACCACACCAAGTTTTTGGTGCCGTTGCTGGGAATTGACTGTGATTAAAAACTATTAGTTGTTTGATTGTTTAGATTATGCGTTTTAATTTTAATTTTATTTTAAAAAAAATTGTTTTATTATTTTTCGAAAAAAAAAGAAAAATAAAAAATTTCCTCGTTTTTTTTTTTTTTGTTTTTCTTTGTTCATAACCCCTTCCCCATTTTATTTTCCTTGTTTGTTTTTGTTTTATTTTTCATTTTTTTCTTTTGTTTACGTCTTTTATTTTTTTCATTTGTTTTTTTAAATTGTTTACGTTTCTTTCTTTTTCGTGAGTACCTTTCCCCTGTTTCGTTTTCTTTTTCTTTTCTTTTAATATTTAGTTTTTTTAAAAAAAATAAAATATATATATATTTTAGTATTAATATTTTTCCTTAATTCCTGAAATTAAATTTGGTGTCTCCGTAGTAATTTTTTTTCTCTAAAAAAAATTGTTCTGTCTTCTTTGCTTTCCTGTTTACCATATGGTGCGTTTAATCCTTTTTGGTGTTTTGTACTAAGGAAAAATAATGGAGAGAGTTCACATAGATTACTACTCACACCCAAGTAGTGATTCATATTATGGTGGATGGAGGAACTATCCAAATTTTGGTTAGCAGAGTCAAAACCAAAGAAACTTCAATGCTCCATGTTCCAACTATCAAGAGCCACCACCTCCATATTCATACCACGAACCACCATCTCTATATTCGTACCAAGAACCACCACCTTTCTATCCATATCAAGAACCATCATCTTTCTACCCATATCAAGAACCATCATCCTTCTACCCATATCAAGAGCCACCATCTTCCTATTCATCTCAAATACCATCAGATCTTGAGCTCCTCATGAAAGAATGCTTACACGATATAAAGACAAGTGTTAAAAATATAGAGAACTATGTGTAGGCAATAATCAAGTCACAGGAAGAGGAGCAAGCAAATTCCTTCCCAAGAGATATAATACAAGATCCTATGAAAAAAAGTGAGGAAATCAATCAAAGGAGTTTATACTCTAGTGAACTAGAGAATTTTTCATCCTCACACATGGAAGAAAAGGAAGATGCAAAAGCAAAGGAGGAAGATGCACAACCTCCCATGCCTTTGGTAAGCAATAAAGAAGAGATTGAATTAGAAGATAGCTACCAAGAGGAAGAGGTTGAAATTGAGAAAGCTTGCAAAGAGGTAGAAGAATTCAAAGAAGAACACAAGGGAGTGGAGCTTGCAAAACCACCATCACCATCCAATACAACATTTAAGTGGGTAAAATTCCTATCCTTAACCTGTACTTTCCCAGTTGAATATGGGCTACTAGAGACGGATGGTCAACTTAGAGCTCTTTGTGGCATTAAGAGTAAGAGGAAGATGGTTAGTGGTAAGAGTTGTCAAGCAAGGTTCAATATGGTTGCATGCTCTAAATTGAAGTACAAGGATTGGTGTAGAGCTCAATTGAATGGATCTAGAAGGTTGTTTGGATGTCTCTGTGAGAATCCAGATTGCTTGCCACCCGGTGGGAACAATGGTGATCCACAAGAAGACGGATGTAAAAGCAAGGTTTGGACCCTGTAATTTTTTCCCACAATCAACACTATTGGGGCCTTGTCACTTACTTCAACTTGCTCAAAGGTGTTATGCGCCTAGTTTGGGATCCCAGTAGCCATTGGAATTACAAACATTAGTGGGGTTCCTGGATCAGTACAAGCATAAGCCACCATGACAAGGAGCTCACCACATGTCCAACTTAAGGACTTTAACTAAAAGTGCTTGGTGGGAGACAACCCACCGTGGTATGATAATTTTTTTTCATTTTTAGTTATTTTTCGTAGTAGTAGTTTTCTTACTTAATTGGTTTTTATTGAGTTCTTACTAATTTTCTGATCATGTAGCTATTTTAGAATAGGAACCGGATAATTAAAAAAAAAGAGAAGAGGAGCACATGACGCGCAAGCGTCGCTGACGCGTACGCGTCATATGCATGTGCGTGAAAAATAACATTTAACAGAGAGATGCGCGGGAGTGGCGCAGGAATGGAGCCTTTCGCACAAACGATCCCACACGTTCGCGTCATTTGTGATTTTTGCCATTCACGCGGGCGCGTCACTGACACGGACGCGTGACCTGCAAAATCGACGTAAAAGAGTGTTTGGGCAGAGAGTTGTGCTGGCTTGGGGCAAGAAGTGTGCTAAAAGCACAAATTTGATCACGCGGACGCGTGACTGACGCGTCCGCGTCAATTGCACATATGGCCATCCATGCGTTCGCATGCATGACGTGAACGCGTCGTATGAAAATTTGGCTCCCAAGCCATGCGAACAGAAAGTCGCGCGGGCACGCGGCTGGCTTCGCACAAATCGCAGAAAACCCAGGGCACGCGGACGCGTGCCTGACGCTTACGCTTTATTATGGAAATTTCGCGACCCACGCGAACGCGTGCTGCACGCGTTCGCGTCGCTTGCGCCACACTAATTTGCCGCGCAGTTTTCTTTCTCTCTCTCTCCCAATCCTAATTCTCTCTTATTCTTTTATCCTTTTATTTTTCTTTCCTCATAATATTTATCTCTTTCTATTTTCAGTTCTTATTTGCTTGAGGACAAGCAAACCTTTAAGTTTGGTGTTGACGCTTCGCTTAAAGCTTTTCTGTTTATTCTTATGGCACCAAAAGGGAGGCGAATCATCTTCACGGAGGAGCACAACCTGAAGAATAAAATGACCGCTAGGATAACTAAGGTGGTTGAGTTCCTTTCATTTTTATTCCTCCCCTCTTTTTTCTATGTTATGTTCTGGCTTTCTGCTATTTTGCTTTGTTTGTTGCATGATCTTTTATTAGTTAGAATTCTAGGACTTGTTTTTTTTTTAATTTCTTTAATTCTGAAAAGATGTTTCATGTACCACTCACTGAACTTGAATCTAAAAAGAAAAGAAAAAGAAGTGATGTATTGCATGAGAAATTGAGTTTAATTCTAAGAATAGTCTTATTTACTTAAATATGGTGGTATTTTCTGTGATTTTTGAATGCATGATATGAACAGTGCATATTTGAATTTGAATCAAGGGATGTTGATGTATAAGGAACAGGAATTTAGAGAATTATTATGATTTCTCTGAAATAAACAAAAATTTAATCCTTGAAGCAAAAGAAACAGCAAAAGAAAAAATCATTATATAAAAAAATAAACAATAATAAAAGCAAGGTCCAAGGCTCTGAGTATCAATGACTAGGGAGGTCAGACATTATTAAAAGCTCAAAGAGTTGTTTCCCTAGTCATATGCTTGTGGTGTGATTGTGTCAAGTAATCCTTGAGACAGAACACTTAGAGTCGAGACCAAGTCCATTTAACAGAGTATGCCAAAGGCTTTGAGCACCACTGTCTGGGAGTAATTGAAAGAAAAATCAGAACTCAAAGAGAGTTTCCCAGTTAAGTGCTTGTGGTGTTTATGTGTCAAGTAATCCTTGAGACAAAACTTTTAAAGTCATGGCTAGGCTCAAGGTGTAAAGCACCAAAGAAAAATAAGTTAAACTAAATTTTGCTGTGTTCAAGGATTAAACTGAAATATAAAAGATCAGAGAATTCATAATATTATCCGGATTCTACTTCCAGATAACAGTGACATCCTTCTGATTTAAAGGAGAGTGAGATGCCAAACCTATCCAGGATTACAGTTATAAACCCCACTATAAAAAGAGACATGAGCTTAATCGAACACTCATTCTCATGGAAATTCACATCCTAAGCTTATATTAGTTTTGGTTTCTTGAGGACAAGCAACAGTTTAAGTTTGGTGTTGTGATGCGTGAGCATATTGTCTATCTTTTCCTAGTGAATTTGTATCTAATTTGTTGAGTTTAATAAAGAATTAATTATATTTTAGCCACTATGGATGCTATTTTGAGTTTTGTGCAATTTTATTTATTTTAGGTAGCATTCAGAGGGATTTGATGAAGTTTCTGCAGAGAAAAAGAAGAAGCCAAAGAGATGACTAGCGAAGACCGACGCGAATGCATGGCTCACGCGACCGAGCAGAATGGAGAAATTGCAATGACGCGATCGCGTGCCTGACGCGAACGCGTGGACTGGAATATGCACAAATGACGCGAATGCGTGGACGACGCGGACGCATCACATGCGCGATCTGCAAAAATACAAATGACGCTGGAGGTGAATTCTGGGCTGTTTTAACCCGGTTTTCAAGCCCAGAAAACACAGATTAAAAGCTGCAGAATGGACAAATCAAGTGGTCCCCACCCATCAACTGAAGATCTGTTAATTAATTCAAATTTAAATTCAAATCTTATCTTTTAGGAAAAGATATTATTTTTAGTTTTATATATTAGATTTTAAATTAATGAGGATTAGTTATAAAAAGGGGAGACTTCTCTTCTATTAGGTACATTACATTAGATAGATTCCATTAGGGAATTCTATACAAATTTACATTCTACATTCCATGAGCAACTAAACATCCACTATTAAGGTTATGAGCTCTGTCTATTTGTATGGATTGATTTTATTACTTTTTCTATTTCAATTTATGTTTTGGATTTATATTTAAGAATTATTTTCGTTCTTTATCTTATGAATTTGGGTGGAACGGAAGTATGACACTCTTTCTATTTGAGTTCTTGTAAAACTTGGAAAAGCTCTTTACTAGAACAACAGCTTGAAAACATATTCTCATAAATTTAAATTATCTGGATTTAACGCGATACGTGACATATAATCCTTTTATTTTTGGGTAATTAAAGTTTTTGTGGCATGTAAACTGGAATTTGATCATCACCCTCTAATTGGAATTAATTGACCAAGGAATTGGCAGTTAATGAATTTTAGAGGAGACTAGGAAGGTCTAAGGAATTAGGGTCTAGTCACGTATAGTTTGCCATATATTAAATCCTACATAATTAAAATAGTTAGTAAGAAAAGTTAATCCGAAAAAATAGATAACTCTGAAGCCTTAACTGTTTATCCATATTTTATTTTTATTGACTATACTTTTGATATTTTGAATTCGAACTTAAACCTTTTGAACATCTCAAAACCAATTTCTGCTTGCATAACTAAGCCAATCAATCAATCATTATTGCTTGATCCATCAATCCTCGTAGAATTGACCCTTACTCACGTAAGGTATTACTTGGTACGACCTGGTGCACTTGCCGGTAAGTAGTGTGGGTTGTAAAATACCGCACCATACACCAGAAACCTAACCCTCCGTTTGCTAACTTTTCAAAATAATACTAACTCGAATTCCTTAGGTCCTATCCCATGTTCAAATATCCAAAACTAGGACCATGAGTCTTAAAATGGTGTTATAGAAGCTTACAACCTTGTTGGAAAGGTGTAATAGTTGAAAACAAAGTTAAAATTTGAGCAACAAGGCGTGTGCATATGCACAGGGGTGTACGTGCGCACGCCCAAGAGAGTTTTAAAACATGTGCGTACGCATAGGAGTGTGCGTACGCACAGGTACCAAAATTTGCAATTCTGTTCGGTCGCCCAAGGCATGCTAACGCCCCTAAGGCTGCGTTTATTTTTAGAGACAGGACAGAACATGACACTGAAACGGAGACAATAGGACGAAGACACTAAAAATTATCTTTTGTGTATTGTGTTTGGATACGATGGACAAAATACTAATGTAATGTCTAGTATTATGTTTGGATTCACATGGAAAAGACTAAAATATTATATGAAATGACTAAAATAGCCCTGTGATTCCAAATTTTCTACATCAATACAAATTAATTTAATAAAAAATGAGAGTACATAGGAGTACAGACGGAACTTGAAAAAAATATTTGAAGAGGCAAAAAATTTTATTAAAAAAATATATTAGTATTTATATTAAAATAAAATTTATAAATATAATTATTTTATTTTAAAATTTATTATTAATATGTAGAAATACATATAATTAAGATTAACAAAAAAATAAATCTGAATTTGATTAATAAATAAGCCAAATTAATTTTAAATAAAAATTAATTTTTAAAAAAATCCATTTTTACATGAAAAAACAATAAAAACTGATTTTTTTTATAAGAAACTAATTTTTCTTTAAATTATATAAAATCAATTACAATTTATAAATTATTTTTTAGCATTTTAAAAGATCAATTTTACTTTTGATAATATTTATCTTTCAAAAGTTTCAAGATTAATTATTTTTGTTATTATTTTTATTACAAATCAAATAAAATAATATAAGGTTAAAATGGTATTGAAGTAAAACGATAAAAAGAAAAGAATTATCTACCCCCAATAAAAAAATTCTACAGAAAGGAGAGAGAACCTGGAAAAGAAAGAGATAGAGAAAGAATAGGAAGAAAAAAGTATATCTGAACAACGCAATAAGAAAAATAAGAAGGGGTAATAGTGGAAAAAAGGAAAACAAAATTTATAAAATTGTCCGTGTCCACTCTTCCAAATCCCGTGTCCATCATTGTCCTTCGTGAAAGAGTGGACTGATGATTGAATTTTTGCCGGTATAGAAATTATCGAGTAATCAATCGTAGTATAGTCTAAACCGATGCAAAATCCATCATCAAACAATTCTACAATCTATAACCGAGAGTATTAGTCCCGAGTCGTTCTTCCCTAGGAATGCTACAAGGATGCATGTTATTGGTTAAGTGGTCTTTTGTGGCTTGAGGAGTGTGGCATAAAAGTGCTAATAAAAAAAAAACAACAATCAATCAATATTAAAAGCCTTGGCCAAGGTTGAACATTGGAAGTTCCATCACTATAGCTTCCTTCAATTGTGATAACAAAGGAGTGTTGCTTCACTTAGTTAACCCCTAATTATAGAGGAAAGTCAAGTAAAAGTAACTAACTTGAGTCACAAGTCCTAGCCTTACCCTAGGGAAGTCTAGCTTTAGTGCACTCTAAGTCAATTAGCAATTCTCAATTCTTAATCAACAATTGACATCCATTATTCAAGTGTCTCCAATGACTCAACCACTAGGCCAAGTGAAGGGATGCTACTCCATATCTAAAGTTGGAATTTTCTCAAACATTTGGTGAGCAAGAATGAAAGACATAGTAAAATTGAGAAGAGGTTTAGAATCAAAGTGATTCAACACAAGAGATTAACAACAATCAACAATGAACAACAATGAAAAATAAAATCTTCAATGAATCAATAGAATCCAATAACAACAAA
>NC_029772.3:21629014-21632754 GCF_000817695.3 Arachis duranensis | reverse complement strand
GATTCATGAATCCTACCAATTCGAATATCAAAATGAAGTTCAAGTAGACTTGCGAGAAGAAAGCTCATGAAAGCCGGGAATCAAGGAATTGAGCATCGAACCCTCACCGGAGGTGTTTGCACTCTAGTCGCTCAAGTGTGTAGGGTCGATTCTCTCAATTCTCCCCTAATCATGCTTTCCAAAATTTGTTTTTCATCTAACAGTCAACAATTATTTCACGCATGCATACAATTATCATGAGGTCTTATCTTTAGGTTGTAATGGGGCTAGGGTTAAGGTAGGGTCATATATGGCTAGTGGACTAGGGTTTGAATCTTTGATTAACCTAGACCTTCCCACATAACCTATATAATGACCTAATACAATTAAGTACTAATCTAACTACCCATTTTTCACTTTTTCACATACTCATGCATTTTCTTTTCATTCCACAACACTTATGCATTGATTCTTATTGAGCTTCACTTTGGGGCATTTTGTCCCCTTTATTGCCTCTCTTTTTTCTTTCTTTTTCTATATACATTTTTTTTCTTTTCTTTTCTTTTTTTCTTTTTCACTTTTATTTCTTTTTCTTTTCATTTTTTCTTTTTTCCTTTCAAACTATACACAAGGACATCAATGCATAAGGTCTATACATTTAATCAATACATGAGTATGTACCAATTCCCCAATATAAAAATACAAAACACAAACACCCTTTTATCCCAACCAATGTCCCAAAGTTTTCCCACTCTTGAATGACACTCACACTCACTAGCCTAAACCAATCAAAGATCCAAATAAAGGACATTCATTGTTTTCCGCTTTAAGGCTTGTAATGTGCTAAATTAAAGAACAAGTGGGTTAAGCGTAGGCTCAAAATCGGCTAACAAAGGAGAGTAAAAGGTAAGGCTATCTGGATAAGTGAGCTAATGAAATGATGGCCTCAATCATATAAATGCATGAATACACAAAATAATGGACATAAAGAATCAAACAAATCAAAGATTACAATCATAGAAAGAGAATAATGCACACAAGAATGGAAAAATAAGTGGTTATAAGATGTAACCACACCAATAGGCTCAAAACTCGCAAGCTTGTGTTCTTAGCTCAAAAACCATGTTCCAAAATACATTCTTTCAAGCAAGTTCAACAAAAAATTTTCAAATTGGTAGGTTGCCCTAAAACGGTTTCTTGGGAAAGAAATCCTCACCCTAACCAAGTAGTCCTAATAAGAAGAGGGTAGTAAAATATGTACAAATTCTAACTAACATGCAACCTAGCATGAAAATGCAATAACTAACTAACATTGGTGTTGAAAAAGAAAATTGTTACCCATGGAGATCGGTCGAACGACCTCCCCACACTTGAAGATTGCACCGTCCTCGGTGCACGCAAAGAAGAGCAGGGTGGATGGGTTGCTACAATTGATGGGCTCCTTCAAAAGATTGTGTGGATGACTTGTTTGTTGCCCCATTTAAAGCTATTCATTTCTCCCTTCTTGGTGGCCAACCTAAAAGGGGAGGAAAGAAGAACGACAATTAGGCCTATAACAAAGATATCAAAACAAGTATAACGTAGGCCTAGGCTAATGCCAAATAAGAGTACGGTTCTCACTACATGTTAGCTACGCATGTAGGTGAGAAAACAATATAAGCTAATGGCATATTAACTAATACTTGATGCAAGAGTAAAATCGAAGCATGAAGAGCATATGGCACATCAAGTTCGCATAAGAAGAAGTGGGTCATGAAAGACAATATGAGGTCATGTCAATGCACAAAGACATAAGAGTCATACAAGATGAAGCATTGATTTAAAAGTTTCATCACCCAACAATATCAAACAAATCAAGAAGCACCAGAATAATGCAAGAATTTCTCAACAATTGAGTGTAAGAATCCAACACCATTATTGAAATGACACTTAGGAAAAAAAAACTGAAAACATGCTATAGAAACAAAATGAAAATGGAAAGAGTAGAAGTATGCGAATGCAGTGAACAAAAGAAAATGGAAGATGAGAAAGAAAAAAAAAACTTTTTTTTTTACCGACGCGTGCGCGTCATGCACGTTTACGCGTCGATGGGTATATTGGTCGAAGGACGCGTACGCGCCAAGTGCGCGCACGCGTGCATCGAGTTAGGCTGTAGGCATAGTGTCGGCCCAAGTCCGGCACAACTCTCGGGTAAAAGTACCGGGGGTGCAGATTGTGCAATCGACGCGTGCGCGCACAGTGTGCGTGCGCGTGCATTGCGAATTTAAGATCATGTGCGCGTACGCGCCAGGTGCGCGCACGCGTGCATAGACTTGTGCCTCAGGCCCAATGTTCGCACAGTGCAGGCCTAACTCTCGGGTTTTTTGGCTGGGATCGAATTTTTGCATCCACGCGTACGCGTACAGTGCGCGTGCGCGTGGGTGGTCGAAAAATGCTCAGGTGCGCGTACGCGTTATGTGCGCGCACTGATGATTGGATTTTTGACGGTTTAGAATTTCTCAAATAAAATCTCGTCGAAGTATAGTTTCTAAACCAAGCAATAATCCTTTCATACAAAAAGTTGTTTGTCACTAAAACAAACCCCTAAATTTATAAACCGAAGTATTGGACCTCGGGTCGTTCTCCCTAGGAATTACAATAAAGTGTCTTGTTATTGGTTTGAGTTGTTTTGGGGTTTTGGATAAGAGGCATGAAAGTAAATGGCAATGAAAATAAACTAACAACTATAAAAGGCTCTTGGAAAGGTATGAGAACTAGAAGTTCTATCCTAGTTATCCTTCTCAATTGTGATGAGAATTGTTCATTGCTACCACTTAGTTAACCCTTACAAAATAAAGGAAAGTCAAGTGGATGAATTGACTTGAGCCACAAGTTCTAGCCAACTCCCAAGGAAAGACTAGCTTTAGTGCACTCCAAACCAATTAGCAATCTTTCCAATTACCAATCAACAAAGGCATTAGATAACTCAAGTGTCACTAATTACTCTACCTAGGCCAAGAGGAACAAAATCTATACTATATCTAGAAGAGGCATTTCAACAAACACATAAAGTGCAATAGAAGTGAACATTATTAAATGCAAGAATTAAAGGAATCCACAACTACAAAAATAAGAGATCAACAATAGAAAAGTAAAGAAGAACAATTATTGTGAATTACCTCTTATTGAATTGAAAGAAAATGGAAGGAACAATAGTAGATCTACAACAAAATATAAGAACAATATAAAGGAAATTACAACAAAGGAATGGAAGAAGAATGAATCTAACAACAAGGAATTGAGATGTAGAAGTAGAAGAAAGCAAAGATTAAAATCTAGATCTAAGAACTAAACCTAATTCTAATCCTAATCCTAGAGAGAAGTGAGAGCTTCTCTCTCTAGAGACTACTTCTAAAACTAAACTATACTAATGGTTAAAAGTTCTGTTGATTCCTCTTCAATCCTTGGCTTAAATAGCATTAGAAATGAGTTGGATTGGGCCCACAAGGCTTCTAAAATCGCTGGCCACGTTTTGCTTCAATTGGACTAGGTGGCAGCAACGGCACGTGCGTGTACTATGCGCGTGCGCGCCACCATACATGTAGCAACTATGGCAAATCTTATATTGTTTCGAAGCCCCGGATGTTAGCTTTCTAACCCAACTGGAACCGCATCATTTGAACCTCTGTAGCTCAAGTTATGGTCGTTTAAGTGCGAAGAGGTCGGCTTGACAGCTTTCCGGTTCTTTCATTTCTTCATGAGTTCTCCAACTTTTCATGCTT
>NC_029772.3:21628551-21628736 GCF_000817695.3 Arachis duranensis | reverse complement strand
GTCAAAATGAGGTTTGTCACGCACGCGTGGATGGTGTTCTGTTTTTCAAAAATCTTTTTCTAAGTTCTTACACCAATCCAAGCCTTTCAATGCTCCAAACAGCTACCAAAACACCCTAGAACCTTATTCAACATACTATACTACTAACTAAACTCAATAAAACAATAAAAACAAGAAAATAAAAT
>NC_029772.3:21607539-21628454 GCF_000817695.3 Arachis duranensis | reverse complement strand
ATCACTTATTAAGCCAAATTAAAAGAGTATGGAAAGAGTTTACCATGGTGGGGTGTCTCCCACATAGCACTTTTAGTTTAAGTCCTTAAGTTGGACATTTTGATGGAGTCCTTGCTAGGGTGGCTTATGCTTGAACTCTTCTTCGAAGCCCCACCAGTGTTTGCACTTCCAATAGCCTCCGGGATCCCAATTTAAACGTACAAGGCCTTCAAGGGGGCCTAAGCATGTAACAAGGTCCCTAAGTTGGTAGTGGTCTATGTATGTTCCGAGATCCCATACTTTATCTGTCAACCCCTTTTTTTCTTGATCTTCATGCTTCCAATAGGGTGACAAACTTATTGAATTCTCTTTGTAACTCATACTCATCATCCTAATTCCATTGAATTTGGCTTCACTCCACTTTTGAAACTCAAAGTTTAATCTTCCATTCTTTATGCACCTTGATTCAAATTGTCCACCAACATCTAATCTGTTCTTACTCTCTAGCCCACAAAGAGTTCTAAGTTGACCGTCCGTTTCTAACAACGCATATTGATATGGGCCAAGAAAATTAAAGGATGAGATGATTACCCACTCAATTTGTAATTGGGACGGCGACTTAGCAAGGAAGATATCCAATGGTCTTGACAATGTAGGTTCCACTTCCTTTGGCTCCTCCATGATGATTTCCATCTTTTGATAACTTTCTTTAAATTCTTCTTGTTTGCTAACTTCCTCCAAACCTTTATCATTGATCAAGTCATGTGTTGGAGGTTGCGCAACCTCCTCAACATCGGTTTCACATTCGATGGGAGAAGCTTCAACAAGATCACCATTGTCACTTGATGTAGAGTTATTTTCGTTGATGGAACTTCCTTCTTGTTCAACCTCCTCTAGGTCTTCTTCCACTTCTTTATCTTCAACAATCTTCATTTCCTCCGCTTGTTGCAACAAATACTCCATTTCCTTATGCTCAACTTGAGACTCTAAAGTTTCCCTCATACCTCCCTCTTTGGTTGCTTTTTCACAATCATCCGTGAACTCATTTCGCTTGTGATATGAATCCCAAGAATCCATCTTTTGACGGATGGTTGCTTGAAGCCGATCCATTTCTTCCTTGAAACGATCCCTTAATTCTTGTTCCGCTTTACTAACATAAGTAGGATCATATTGCTCTTGGATTAATGGACATTGATATGGTTCCATGGAGGTTTGTGGCGGAAAGGGGAAATCATGATATAGTTGGAAAGGAGATTCATCAAGGTTTTGAGGTGGGAAGTTATTTTGGTTATTGGTAGAGGGTGGCATTATACGGGACGTAAATTCTTGGAGGGTAGAGGTGAAACTCGTGAGTGCGGTTTGGAGCTCTTCTTGCTCTTGAAGAATGATACCAAGTGTATCATTCATGGGGACTTGAGTTGGAGGGTAAAGATGTTGGAGTGGTGGTTATTCAAAGGTTGCTTGTTCATAATCATCACAAAGGTATGCATAGGGGGAATATAAACTTGGATCATATGTAGGCAATTGGTGGAAATAAGATGTGGGTTGAGAATATGGTATATAGAATGATGGTGGTTGAGTGGTATAACCATGATAAGAATCATCATATCCGTAGGAATGATATGCATTATAGGAAGGATTACCATCATAGTAACTTGAAGGGGAAGGTTGCCATGATGATTGCTCATATGGATATGGCTCTCTTCCTAAGAATTCATCTCTCCCATAATGTGAGCCATCATTCAAGTTTTCATCGCCTACAACATAGTCATAGTTATATCCGAAATCACAAGGACGAGAATTCATAGTGGCAAATAGGAACAAAACTAATGGAGATCTAATGGAAACTAACAAATAAACAAAAGACAAATATATCTACAATATTCACATATTTACATTAACCAAAAACATGGCACTAATGTGCATTCCCCGGCAACGGCGCCATTTTGATGATTGAATTTTTGCCGGTATAGAAATTATCGAGTAATCAATCGTAGTATAGTCTAAACTGACGCAAAATCCATCATCAAACAATTCTACAATCTATAACCGAGAGTATTAGTCCCGAGTCGTTCTTCCCTAGGAATGCTACAAGGATGCATGTTATTGGTTAAGTGATCTTTTGTGGCTTGAGGAGTGTGGCATAAAAGTGCTAATAAAAGAAAACAACAATCAATCAATATTAAAAGCCTTGGCCAAGGTTGAACATTGGAAGTTCCATCACTATAGCTTCCTTCAATTGTGATAACAAAGGAGTGTTGCTTCACTTAGTTAACCCCTAATTATAGAGGAAAGTCAAGTAAAAGTAACTAACTTGAGTCACAAGTCCTAGTCTTACCCTAGGAAAGTCTAGCTTTAGTGCACTCTAAGTCAATTAGCAATTCTCAATTCTTAATCAACAATTGACATCCATTATTCAAGTGTCTCCAATGACTCAACCACTAGGCCAAGTGAAGGGATGCTACTCCATATCTAAAGTTGGCATTTTCTCAAACATTTGGTGAGCAAGAATGAAAGACATAGTAAAATTGAGAAGAAATTTAGAATCAAAGTAATTCAACACAAGAAATCAACAAGAATCAACAATGAACAACAATGAAAAATAAAATCTTCAATGAATCAATAGAATCCAATCTAAGACTTATGAGAATTGAACAATTACAACACTAATGGAGATTAGAGAAGATGATCTACAACATGAACAAAGTAAATCGAGTGTTGTAATAGATCTCACCAAGGGATGGTTGAGAATTGAGAAAATGAAGATGAATCCTAGAGAGAGGTTGGAGTTTCTCTCTCTACAAATGTAACTAACTAAAAATATCTAAGAAAACTTGTAAAATGAGTCTATGGATGTGAATGTGTGTCAATCCCCTTCAATCCTTGGTTCTTATATGCAATTTGGCGCCAAAGTTGGTTGCTGAAACCTTCCAAAATTGCCAGGCTCGTGTTGCAATAACAGAATCACGTGCGGACTACGACGCGTGCGCGCACGGTACGCGTGCGCGCACGGTACGCGTGCGCGTCCCTGGCTAATTCTGCGATGTGCGCGCGAGCGCCTTGTGCGCGTACGCGTGCTTGGCCGAGATCAATTCTTTGGCTTTTTGTGCTTCCCTCCACTTGCATGCTTCCTTCCTTGCTTCCTTTGATCCATGCCTAGCCTATTTCACCCTGAGATTACTAGGAAACACATCAAGGCATCTTATGGAATCAAGGATGAATTAAAATTATCAAATTAGAGGCTTAAAAGCATGTTTTTACACTTAAGCACAATTAAAGGAGAAGTTATAAAACCATGCTATTTCATGAATAAATGTGGGTAAAAGGTTATAAAATCTCCTAAATCAAGCATAAGATAAGCCCTACAAATGGGGTTTATCATGGACACAAAAGTATAAAAAACTGTCTCGGAGACAATATGTCCACTGTCCATGTCTCTGCTTCCAAACACTTTTTAAACAAGTGTTGTCCATGTTTCCGTATCCTGCCCCCGAAAACAAACGCTACCTAATAGACTGACCTTCCCAACGTGTGCGTGCGCACAGGGCTGTGCGTATGCATAGGTTACAATTGCTGTGCTAGTGCTGTAAACAGACTGCCTGCCTCTGCGTGTGCGTACGCACAGGTCTGTGCGTGCGCACATGTTAAATATTTCGCAGAGGTGTGCGTACGTACAGCGCTGTGCGTGCGCACATACCAGAAATCACAAAATTCTGCAACTCTGCAGAATTTTAGATTTTGACACCAATCTTTGAATGATCATAACTTCCTCTAAAAGAATCTCTTTTCCTCAAACTTTATATCGTTTTAAAGCCCTTGAAATCATCTTTAATTTAAAAAATTGCAATCAATTTTGAAAACCGAGGCCCAAATTATGATCTGTCAAAGTTCACCAAAAATCTGTTTTTACCCAAAACCTCAAATCCTCAAAGTTAACCAACTTTCAATTCAAAACCCAAACAATTCACAACCCAACAATACCAATACTACATCACAAGTCCTACCAATCGTCTCTCAACTCACCCATCCATAATATTCCAATTTCACCATTCTACACCATCAAAAGCATTATTCCTCAACATCCAAAATTATCACAAACACTATCATTATCAACCTACAACATCATTAACAACCAATACAAATCCTCATCAAATACATTCCTCAATTCATTCCATAGTCTCAATTACAATAATATTATTCTATATACAAGCCATATACACAAATATCATCACTCATCATCAAATCATACAATCATCATCATTATTATTATTCTAATTCCTTCCACACAACACCAATACAACATCTATCAATTCCCATCAACAACACCAATCATCACTTTTCTCATCAACATCATAATACATCATTAACATCAATAATTTTTCAACCATCATCATCAACCACCAAGATCAATAACAACTAACAATAAAAAATCATCCTCAACACCCACCTTTCAATCTCAACACCCACCAACATAACTCATCAATAATCATCATCAAACGATAAATGTATCATCATATTCAAACCCACTTATCCAACACCCAAATCATCATCAAGCATACATTTATAAACCATTAACCATACAATCACATCATTCAACCTATCTTAAGGTTAACTAGCCTAAATGTCCATAAACATTACATATTACATAAAGGAAACCGAAATCACACCTTGGTCAATTCTTAAAACACACCAAACATCAAAACGAAGCCACTAAGCTCGATCCAAAGCCTCAACCACTCCAACAAACACCAAAACTCAATCTAACATCACATATATATACCAAAATAAAAACCTAAGATACACAAAACAACTAAACACAAGGGTTTAGTGAAACCTTACCTTACCTAACGAGATTAGGGGTAAAATCCAATAATTACCCACTACTAGAGATCACCTAAATAACCAAAACCACAAAATCTACTAAAAAAACCAAACACAAAAATGCGCAGAACTAGGGCTGGGAAACTGGAGTATGAGATTCGGTTTCTTACCAAATTTTTTTAGATAGAAAGGAATAGCTGGTCAAGAGCTTCGCGTAGCCACAAACGGCTCGTCAATTGGAGCTCCGGATCAAAAGTTATGGAGCTTTGAAGGAGGAGGTGAATAGTGCTCTTCTTCTTCCTCTCCTCTCTCAAACCAGCGCCTCTCTCTTCAATTTGAAGAGAAATGAGCTGAAATTCTCATTAAATGGGCATATATATGTTGTGCCTTGGGCCCAACTTGGGTCTGATCAAATCCGTTAGCATTTTTGGTTTGTTTGGCCTACTTTGGGCCAAAACCTTTAAGATTAGTACCCGGTTTTCAATTCTAAATTATTTTCATCATTCCAAAACAATAAATCAATTTTTAAAATCTTATTTTTCAAAATACACGGTACTGGACAGACTAGAGCCGGCACTGCAGCTTAAGTGCCAGTATGCATTTTTACAAAACTTTTTGAAAAAGATACATTTTTCAACTCAGAAAAATTCACTAAAATCAAATTTTACATTTTTATTTTTAAATTAAAACTTCGAAATTTTGAATCTATTCCGGGCACTAAAATTATTATTTTTATTAAAACAGTTTTACGTGAAAAACTCTGATTCTTACACCCAGTGCCCTCGTTGGCACATCGATCCGGGCTCCGGCTCTGATACCATCTGTAACAGCCCAAACCACCCGCTAGCACGATATTGTCCACTTTGGCACACAAGGCCTCACGGTTTTACCTTTGACGATAGGGATGATAGCCCAAACTCCCCACACTCACTCGTAAAACGCATCATGCTAGGGAGAGGTATCCACACCCTTATACATACTCCACTCTAACAGATAATTCTCCTCATTCATTCACCAATAACATTATAATTAACAATCATTAATCATCAACAATACTAACAGTTTTTAACAACTACAATAATTCTCAACATTCTTCATCAACTCATTAACAAACAAACACGGCATAATACGTGACAAGCCATAATTCACTAACAAACACAACCCTTCGTTTCATGGCATACACAGCACCCCGCTATCTTCTTCCATAACTCATATCCTCATCATTAATCATAACTCATCATAATATCACCTTTCTTCATCTATAAGTTACCCCCTTCACTAGCTTCCTCTCAATAAATAAGCGTTTTACATTAATCTAAGATTTAAAGAATGAAAATGGGGTTTATAAGTTTGAAAAAAAACATCTCAAAAGGTTACAAGCTTATTGTGAAGGTGAAAGACTTGAAAACAAAGTTTTTATAAGAAACAGGGTCATGTGCGTACGCACAGGGGTGTGCGTGCGCACGCCCAGAAGTATTTTTAGAAAGTGTGTGTACGCACAGGGTTGTGCGCACGCACAGAAAGCAAATTTCCTTTGTTGAGTACATGCACAGGATGTGTGAGCGCCATCAACAGAACGCCTTTCCCAACGTGTGCGTATGCACAGAGCTGTGCGTACACACAGAGCTGTGCGCACGCACAACTTGCAAAACCTTATTGGCTGTATGCGCGCTCAGGGCATGCTAGCGCTCCCATATGAAGCCTCTTTCCTGTGTGTGCGTACGCACAAGTGTGTGCGTATGCACAGGTTCTGAATTCCACAGGGTGTGCATCCGCACAGGACTGTGCGCGCGCACACAAACTAGAAATCACAAATTTTGCAGAATCTGCAAAATTTATATTTCAGGCCCAAACTTCCAATGACAATATCTCCTTTCACAAAATTCAGATTTCCACCAAATTTAAACCATTTTAAAGCTTGTGAAATTATCTTTCTCTTGATATAAAAAGCATCAAATTCTAAAAACAATAGCTTGAGATATGATCCGTTGAAGTTCATCCAAATTTCATTTTTTCCAAAACTTATAAACTTCCAATTTCTAAAGCATACACTTCTAAACTCATTCAAAGCCAACCAAAACTAAACCTAAGCCACACCAAGTTCCAATATACTTTATAACATACCTTTTGTGCCACAAATCACCCTTTTACACTAATCAAAACTCAACCATTCACATCAAGCATATTCTAACTTCCTAATCCAATCCACAACTTAATAATTCAATCTCAACACATATTCAACATTCAAATTTCAACAAAATTCAATATCTCAAATTTCCACAACATACAAAACACTTCATCAATTTCTTATGACAATTTCATCCTCAATTTCACCACCAACATTGTACCAACAACAACTCCATTTTACTAACCATCAACATATACCAAGGCATACATATCTTGCATACAATATCTCATCAAAACTCCAAAATCAATAACCACATACATAATAATGCAATCCATCTCAACCATTCCACACATCAATAATTCAATCCCTATCCTAGGGTCACTAGCCTAAGTTTTCACAACCACATTACATTTTAGATACAGGAAACCGAAACCATACCTTAGCCGATTCCTCGCTCAACCCGGAACGCCTCCAATTTTTACTTTCCTCAGACCTTCAAGGCTCTAACACCTTTCAAATGGATCTTCCAGCCCCAAAGCCCACTCCAAGCCTTTTCAAGACTTCAATCAAGCTCCAATTTGACAATTTCAACTCTAATTCAACATAAACTCAACTAGTTCATACAATTGAATAATTTTAACACTAAGACACATAAAATTGAACAACCACAAGAGTTTAGAGTTTTCTTACCTTTATCCACTGATCCTTGAGCAATACCCACAAGGAATCAAGTCTAGTGAACCCCTAAAACATGAAAATCATCAAGGAATTGAGTTCCTCAAATCTTAAAGCCAAAATTAATGTACCAGCAGAAATAGAGCTAGACAAATGCCATTTACTTACATTTTTGTTTGGATAGAATGGAAGAGCTTGACAAGCCTGACTGGTGGCCGTAAACGGCTCGTCAATCGGAGCTCCAAATCAAAAGTTATCATGGATTGAAGATTGGGTTGAATTAGGAAAAGAGTTTCATGCTTCTCATTTCCTTTTCAGCGTTTTCAATGTTTGAGAGAGGAGAGAGGGTGCTGTGCCCTTTTCTTTAATGAGGCTTGGCTGGGCCCTGAGCCTAACATGGGTCCGGTTTGCCCCGTTCCACCCAATCTTGGGTCGATTTTTTTAAAATTGGTGTCAAAATTCTCGTTTTAATTTTCTTTATCATATTAAACCATAAAAATATCATTTCTGATTTTCTAGAATATATTTTAATTTATGGGTTAATTAGTCATTAATTAACCGGGTTCTACATCCTACCTAGCTCCTTTTATTCTCTCCAACTTAACCTCTATATCTCAACCCAAAACCAACACCATCTCTCACATTTTCACACAACAATCCTCATTCTTAAATCTTCTAAAATATCTAATTCAAATAATCAAACTTCTATTTATCCAAATTCAAACGATAACCCAAAATCACAAAAACATTTCTCCTTTCAATACTCAATTTGATCTTAAACCTCTTAAATTATATTCCTTATTTCCAAACATAACCCAAAAAACCTATAGACATCCACAACAAAAATGTTCCTGCAGACTGAATCCCAACAATATCCTCTCCCAATTAAAGGAATATTGAAATACAGAGAATTATCAGGTGATTCTGACTAAGGCCTGGACCAGTCGAACATCCGAGACTGAGGGATCTATGTACACCAGAGGGTCCACTACCTACTTATGGCTATTCAATATTATGGTTTATATATTTAAATTATGCTAAAGCTTTATCCGATATAAAATCAGCACCCATTCAAGGAGCAAGGCCTACGATAATCATGTGCCATAGATTGCATAGGCAGCTAGAGTCGTGGGACAACAAAGAGGATGAGTTATGGTCGCTCTTTGCATGCAGATGCAAAAATGAGAGGGTAAACGATGTCAGATATCTCTCTATCACTACTATTCTACTTTTTTCCGATGTTGAGTCTACTCCTAACGAACCTATTATGGACATTAGGGAGCAAGTTACCCTGCTCAACAGGAAGCTAAAGTAGGACTTGGAACAAGACCTGCTACAATAGCACAAGACGAAATACGCAGAGGTCGAGGCACACTACGAGCAGGAGTGAGAACAGTGGATGTGTGCTTATCAGAGGTACGAGGGGGAGATCAACTGCCTCCACCAAACAGTCAACAACCAGTTCTCTAATATCGACCAGTGTATGAACACGATCACCAACTTGTTTTCCTTCGTGCGGAAGAATTTAGGGAGCAATTTGTCCAGCAATGCGCCAGTCATGTCGCCTCTTCCACCTCCTGTCAGTCATTGTTCATCTAGTCCTCAGCCGCCAACGGTACCACCACCAGCATCATAGCAAGGAGATAATAGATCAAGGAGGTAATGATGATGGCAACGGCTTCATCTCAGATGATTACATGTAACTCAAATGATTTTTATTTGTAGTTGTATTTTTAGTTTTCTAAATATTTTTGTATTTATTTTATTACATGGTATTTGAATTTGTAAATAAGGTTGTACATTTACTATTTATTCAATTTCAAATAAAAGTTATTTTATATGATTGGTGTAAAATTCTATTGGCTTAATTACCCTTTGGGTACTTATAATTTTACCGGATTTTCAATTAAATCCCTATACCATATTAGATTTTGTAATTACATCCATACCATGACGAAAGCATTAGAATTAATTTAATATTCTATTAAAATAAATGAATATACCACACATTAGGCCACCAACCTTAAACGAAGAAATTTTCATATTTCTAAAATTATAAAATACCCATCATTATTTTCTCATACTCATTCCCAACCTCTTCATTTTTGGAGAGCTCTACTATGGTTTCTCTCTCTCTTCGCAATGAACGTTCCACACCTAACACTCAATTTCCACATGCTCTTCAATGCTTAATGCCCTTTATTCTCCTTCTTTAACTCCTCTCATTCTCCTTCCTACATGTTCAGAGAGAAATTTCTATATTATTGCAGAGTTTGATTTTAGAATTTTCAAGTGAATTAGATTTTCTTAGTTTCTTTGTTATATTCTAGTGCTTTTCAAGATTTTTCGCTTTTGAAGGTAGGAAATTAAGGTGAAGTTTCTTTCCTTCCCCTTTTTTCCTTCACTTCTATGCGCTAAGTTGGCATGTTTGCTATTTTTGTGCATCTACAAATAAATTTTTTTTCTTAAAAATCACACGAACTTTTGGAGCTCTAGACTTTGATGGTCCTGTATTACAAGGACGATTGTGGCCCGCTTGTTTTTATAGCTATAGTCGAAGACTGAAGCTCTGTAATGGAAAACTTTCTCCGTCTCATGCGATAGGGGAACTAGATTTAGGTAAGAAACTAAATAAAGTTAATCAAACTTGAAGCTATGTGTGTTTGATTCTCCTCATCAAAACCTAGTAGTGGTGAATCTAATTTTGATGTTCGTTTCTATCTGTTGTCTATAGTTTCTCTATCTTCTTTAGCAATTGGAGGTAAATTTTGTCTATCTTTGTTTATCTTCGTTCCTCTATAGCTACACCTTCGTTTCTTCTTTTGTTTCATGTCATTACGTATAATTATTTATCCTAATGTTATAGGTAGAATATGAGACACTTTTTGGATATGAACCCTATTAGAGATGGAATATGAATCTCATTATAATAGAGGTAGGGTAAATCAGTAAATTCACACTACATAAATGTAATTATAAAATTTGGCATATTATAAGAACATAATTGAAAAAAAAGTATAGAAACTTAATTAAAAATTTAATAAAATTATAAGAACCTATAGAATTAAAAACCAATTTTATTTATATATTGAATGATATAATATGTGTTTGAATATATAAATAATAACCCCCTGTATATATAACCCCCCAAAAAAATCAATTTTTTCGACGGCTTATACAATTTAGAAAAGAATAAAAAAAATTCATGCCATCGATAACACTAAATTACTTTTTATTTTTCCCATGCGCAATTTCACCAAGGCTTTAATTCACATTTCAATTCATCGATGGCTACTCCTGTCGATAATATTTATCAAGTTTTTTTAATGTCCAATTTGGCCACATTCTTTTACCAACGGTTCGACCATCGATAATTGAATTATTGGTAAATCCACGTTTCAATCATGAGTTAATATTCAATTTGGTCATTGAATTTGTACGCGAGTTTCAATTTAGTCCCTAAAATTTTAATTACCTCTATTTAGTCCCCAAATTTTATAAATGTAACTCACATTAGTCCCTGAAATGATTTTTGGTTCAAAAAGTTAATGGAGCATTGAAATGGACAATCAAATGCCACACTGAAACCTGTAAAGATGTAGTTTTGGTTTTGGCATTTAAATAGCTCAAAAATGATGTCACATCATTTATTTTGATAGGTAAAGTTTCAATAAACACCACTTATGATGTTGTTTTTGAGTTATTTGAGTGTCAAAACGACATCATTTTACAGAGTCTAACGTGGTATCCGCCTGTTCATCACAACGTTCTATTAACGTCTATACATTAAAAATTGTTTCAAGGACTAATATGAGTCACCTTTGCAAAGTTTGAAGACTAAATAAAGACAATTAAAACTTTAGGGATTAAATTGAGGCTCGTATGCAAATTCAGAGACCAAATTGAATATTATCTCTCTCAATCATCGGTAATTTTTTTCTTTTTTGGTCAGGTGAATTAAAAAACCTCCAATTCTAAATACCCAGTTAGATTAGACAACCCTAATTTTAGGTACCACACAACACATTTATATATTTTTCACACATTTACCAAAAAATTTTTTCTCTATTGTATTCGGTAGGATTTAAACTCCAAAACTTTTAAAATAAGGAGGAAAAGATATGCCATGTAAATTACTGGCTCATTGGCCAATCGTCGATATGGACATCAATGAAATTCCCTTAAGAATATGTTCATGTAGTAACTAAACTCAATAAAACAAAGAATAATTCCCTTTTACTTTAACCCTGAAATAAACATCTATAGTTATGTTTTATTACATCTATTATCTATTATAAAAATAACGTCAAAGTCAATAATTGCATAACCTGTTCAATACTCCCATTTTGAATTCCTAACCCTTTATCCCCCTTAAGGCTTTCGGTTTTGTTTCTTTTCTCTCAATCATTAGTGCGTGGTTCTCTTTATATATAGTCAAGTAATTTTGTTAATCAATAGTTGCAATTAATTAGATCGAGTAGCTATAAAGAAATAACGAAAATTTCAAAATCTGCTGTTAGTTGGCCTTGACCCCCTTAATCAGATGTGCAGATAATACCTAGAATTATTTTTCAACGACCTTTTATTTTATGGGTTTAGTTAATGTGTTCTAAAATATATGATAAATTTATTATTAATACAAAATTTTAAATATTTTTATTTAATTAAGATAAAAAGTACGTATTAACTAAATTCTTATTTTATATTATTGTATATTTATAGCTATTCGGATTTCCGAAAATGCAATTAGATATACTTTCTCAGTTTCATGTTCTGCTGCCGCCCAAAATCTTAGACGCGGTCAACAAATCTTAACAGAAAACCGCGTTGACATATTTTTCTGTTTTCAGTTCTAAGGGACGAGACTATTATTATTTTTTCTTTTTTTTTTATAATATTCAATAGTACTTGCTTCTATAATCATGCTCAAACCAACCAAAAACGAACATCATGACATGTTAGTTAGATGCACCCACAGTATTAATTGTTCAAAGCGAAAGCGAATTTGTAGCTAAGAAACACTATTATTATGATTATTAGCTGCTAGGGCACATGCATGCAGTTGACTAGTATGTGAAAATCGACCAAAATTCCTACAATTTAACACTTTTGTAATCTCAATATATATAAATTAAAGTTGTTAATATCATAGTTATATTATTATACTATTTTTGCTATTAATTTAATGAAGTCCTGAGACTTGCGACGCTTTTCTTCACATGTCAGGATAATATAGTGGTGCTTTGCAAATTTAGGTAGCATGAAATTACGTTAACAATGTTTAGTTTATTATTAAATAATAACTGAGTATTTAAAACAAGAATAAAGTATGTTTTTTATTTCTAATATTTTTAAAAATTTTAAAAATACTTTTAACGTTTAATTCAATTCAATTTTATTTTTAACGTTTGAAATAATTTTAAATTTTATCATTACTATTAAATTATAAACCGTCAACAATTAGTCAACATTTTTATTCCAATTTTATCTTTAAACTTTTCTTCCTATAATCCACTCTTTCTCTGCTAAGTTTCTCAAATCCAGAAACCCTTCATTTACTCTCTTCTATATATCTTTTCCATCATATCTCAACCGTCCCTCATTATAAGAAATACGCCGATTACTGTCAAATTTATCATTGAATTTAGTGGCTCACATTAGCGTTGGATTTACCCACAGTATCATGCGTGGGTTTTGCTGTGGGATTCGTCATACCAAATAGTTACTAGCGGATAATAGTTTCCGACAATAAAGTCACCGGTAAATATTTGGCGGGAACACTAGACAAATAGGCGCTAAACGTAGCGTCTCCGACGGTAGACAGGATTAATGGAATGCTGCGTTTTGGTGACTCGCAATGCATTGCCGTCAGATTTATCCGCTGATAAATCCTACAATAATCATGCCCTAAATTCGAACTGCAAACCCTCTTCCTCTTCATTTTGAATTCAATTTTCTCTCTCTAATCTCTCACCTTCCTCTCTCTCTCTCTAACTTCTCACCTCCCAATCTCTCTCTAACGCCCCTGCCACTGCAAACCCCTATCGTCACTTTTGCTCTTCTTCTTCTCGACGAGGTCATTAACTCCTGCTAATTTTACTTGTTAATTAAAGTAAGATTTGTGTTGATTATTGTAGAATAGTATTGATTATTCAGATTGCTTAGTGAAATCTCCATTAGGTATTTTTTTATTAGTGTTAATTTGTTCTTAATGTTTTACTTCAAAATCATTTTTTGGTGTTTTAATTTTGTTTTCAAGTTGTTTACTACTTTATATTAGAGAATGATTGAAGGATGATTTAATTTTGGTAGTCCTAAAATACAATTATTCAAGTATTTTGATTTAAATTTTTGGTAGTCCTGGAATAATTTCCTTTGATTCGTTATCTTTCATCTGATCTCTATTTGGATTTGAAATTTTAATTGAAAAAATTGTTAACAAAGTTAGAATATTTTAAAAAAATATTAACAAAGTTAGAATGCTTTGAGAGTTAGAATGCTTTGAGAAATTATTAGAATGCTTTAAAAAGTTAGAATGCTTTGAGAAATTATTAGAATGCTATGAAAGTTAGAATATTTTAAAAAATTGTTAACAGACTTAGAATGCTTTGAAAAGAAAATAAGATAAATAAAGTTAGAATGCTTTGAAGGTTTAGTAAATGTTTGAAACCTCTTCGTGGCTGGATTAAGATTTTAAGGTTGATAGATATTTAGTTTGGATGGAACTCTTGAAAGGGTGGAAAAATCTGAATTTTAGGAGAGATTCTGTCAAAATTTTTTAAGATTCTATTTGATCTATCATATGTACCTTCTCTTTTACTTGTTTGATTACAACCATGTCATATTATTTATTTATGTATTTAACTAATTTTTGTTATTTATACATGATATTTTTATTTTTAGGAAACTTTAATGTAATATATTTCAATATTGGAAAATGATTGTCCCTTTGCTGTGACTCAAGCTTTATTAATATAATTATTGTATTGAATGTGTTAATATGTTTTAGAGTTGGTGATTTTAATTGTGCTTTGTTTAGTGCTAATAACATATTTATTATGCAAACATGATGACGGGTAGTAGAGGTAGGTTGAGTGGGCCGGGTCACATGGTTGTGGTAGAGGGTGGGCTTCCACTGAATCTCCCAGGATTGCTTAGTCATCGACCTCTATCTCGACTACCCCCATCGACCCCTGTAACGTCACAGACAGGTATAGCAAACCAGCAATTCATCATGTTCCCAAACCCGAACTACGTGTCCCCTTCTGCTATGCCCCCTGCAGATGCAGCGACAACATCGACAGACCCACAGTGGCCGATTCCTCCAGTGCCCCCCAGTAAGATGTCCCTCTACCATCGCCCGTCATCTGGCTGAGGATTTGGCCAGATGGCAGGCAGTCGTGAGTACATACTAAATTTTATTCTTACGTTTGTTAATCTTAAGTTTATGCATTTCTATGTCTTTGTTAATATTAGGTTTTTTTCTGTGATGTTTGCATCAAACCCCAATTCTTGCACACAGGAGATCTCTGATGTCATTAAATCGATGTACGACCACCTTTGGCTGACCTACACGTAGATCCTGGCTGAGACCAGAGATCGATGGTTTCAGAAGTGGGCAGTAAGAACCCAATAAAGTTTAATTAATTAAATGTATTTGAACTGTTGAATATTCCGACTAACTAATGTTTGTGAATCACTTTGTGCAGTTGAAATTCATATCGAATGCAGAGCATAATTTCATTATCTGAAAGATTTACGACCACTAGGTAACGAAACTTTTTCTCATAATCACTTTGTATCTTAACCCCCTTAGATGTTCTAGACATCAATTCATTTAATTAAATACTACTTTCAAAAGAAAATATTTTATGCTAGAGAATATAGGATATTTGAATATTAATTTGATTGATACTCTTGTTAATGATAAGATATTAGGCATTTATTATTTGACTTTTTTTTATTTGTTTATCATCACTGATAAATAGGTGATACCTTGTATCATATTGATGGAGCATCTCTGATTATCAAATTTGTTATTCTTTAGATATTATCATAAATTCTAACGTAATAATAGAGTCTTAATATCTTCCTTGAAATTCTCTGACGTTTTTTGTTGCTCAAACTCTTTTATAAGAATATTATTTATAGTTTTTCCTAGCTTTTTTTGTTTGCCTTCAAGTTCTTGTAATTTTGTTTGCACCATGTTTTTGGGAAGTTCTATCTGCACCCAATTCCAGTAGTTCAGCCCTTTCAAGTAGTTTGTCCCTTTTGGCAAATCGTCCTATTTCCACAGTTTCATCTACATTCTGTTCTAACAGTTTATTTGTATTCTATTTTGACAGTTCTGTCTATGCGCTGTTGCAGTAGTTCCATTTGTTATTCAAATTTTTTTCTTTTATTAATTAAGTTGTAAACTCAAGTTACCACTTAAACTTGAGAGGAGATGTTAAAGAATATAAAGATATTTGAATATTAGTTATATTCATTTTGACTGACACTTTTGTTAATGATAAGATATTAGATATTTATTTTTTAATTTTTTTATTTGTTTATCACCTATAAATAGGTGGTAGCATTTGATAATTAAGTTCGTTAGGTATATACTGAAATTAGTCATCATATATTTATGTATAAATATTAAATATATGTGTTGTTTCATTCATTTTTAATATATATATAGCGGCTGATTTTGGTGGTCGATTTTAGTTTACATCTAACATAATCAACAACAACTATTTCAAATTGTATTATATGCCATTCAATTTCTTCGTTTTTTTTTTAATTTAACACTGTCCCGACGTTATTGATCACTTTGTTCTCATGTTCAATAACAGAAACCACGACCTCATCTATGGTCGCAACAAGAATCTAAAACCTTGATTAGTTGTGTATAATGTAAATACACCACCACTTGCATGATTCCATATAAATGCAGCCAATCATAAACAACAACAATAACAGCAACAACAAAATTAATTTGGATTGATCTAATAGTTAGTTTATTAGTTCACTTAAATAAGTATTCAAGGTTTAAATTCTATTTTGTGTATGCAGTAATCTATTGGCCAATGACAAACACTTAAATAGAACTCAAATCCACAATAAATTAATCCTTAATCTGCTAAGCGGAAGAATACTGTGAAAAATCAAAATAAACAATAACAACAACAGCAATTCTCATATTACAGTCCAACTGATTTTGGAGTTATTGTTAGATTCGATCGCAGTCTATCGATGATTTTGGAGGTATTAATAATTTTACAATAAATGAAGACTATTTGCATATATGAGAAAAGCTAAATGACTAGAAAAATTTAGTATTTTTTGTCAATAATAATCAAAAATATAAGCTAAAAGTATTTTATTATTAGACTAAAAATTAGACTAATAACTAAAAATAATAAATTCTGCTAATAATCTAACCTTTTTCAGCATATATTATAGAGCCATGATCAAATGATAAACAAAATATATTGTGTCAGTTATATAAATCTGTTGCTTATATATTTTTTAAAATAAGAAAAAAAGCCTCCTATTAAAAAAAAAAAGATCTGTTTTATTTCGTGAGTCAATGATTCGATAGATTGCAGTTGAAATAAGTAGGTACTAATATTATATTATTTATTTATTTATTATAAGTATGAACGCATGACCATAACTGAATCCGCCAAGAATTTCATGAATAGGAGGATATTAGGAATATTCCGTGACTTTTTTTTCTCTGAAATTGTTTTCTATTATGTTTTATATATAGAGATATTTAATCACATATCATTAGATTAATACAAATAATTTTTATCACTTATCATGTAAATAGTGTCATTGAAAAGAATAAATTTAATTGATGAATATGTAAATATTTTGTATTATAAATGAAATAAAATTCAAAATTAAACTCCATTTTCAATAAGCAAACTTCAATATTTTTTGGTTTTAAAATTAATTATGTTAGGTATATATAAAAATTTATTTTTTTTTTAAATAAATGAAACAAATTCCATATTTACCATTTAACACAAATATCAAATGATTTTCCTTTTCCCGTAGTATTTCTCAATTTCACCGCTAGTGCAATTCCGTGAAAAGAATAGAATAATTATCTGCTTATTTTTTTATTATTTTTAACGACTTATTGATATTTTTTATTTTTAAGTTAATTATATTAATTTTAAAATATAAATATTAATAAAAAATATATCATTTGTATTTAAATTAAATATAAAAAATTAAAATAAAAAATTCAAATTTTGTTTTTTAATTTAAATTTTAAAAAACCTGTGATTTTTTAAATTTATGAGTTTAAAACAAAATTATTAACAATTTATTAAATTTTATTAAAAATTATCCTTTAATTAATTAGAATCATATATTATTCTATAAAAAATCTACTCCTCTATTATTCGCAAATAATAAAATTTTGTACCGTAATCCACTCCTAAAAATATCCATCTCGCTCTTATTCACTCCTATAACTTTTTAAACTAAAATTTATAGTATATATTAACTTTCATATATGTTATATTATAGGGCAATTTATCCAAATAAATAAAGTTGATAAAACTTTTACCCAAATACACAAAATAAAAACATATTATGTGCATGTGCATTTTTACCTTTCTATGTAATAGTGGAAACAACCACGGTTTCTCATTTCTACATAAACCGTGGCTGCTATGGACGGATTATGAATGGTGAGTGTTGTGTGTAAACCGTGACAAGCCGCAACGGATTACAAAAAGAGAAAGCAAGGCATAAACCGTAGCTGGCTCCCATGGTTTATGAAGAAGGTGCAGTAAACGTAAACCACTCTAGCTTCCCACGGTTTACGTGTTAGGGGCTATAAATACATAATCCGTTGAAACTCCAATAATAATTATTGATATTCATCCAATATGTTTTCTGATCTATTAATATATTAAAATTTTAAACTTATTTTTATTTTATAACAGACCAGAACAAATCAAACTAAACAAAAATCAGACTACAGGTCTCGTCAAACTGCCTGACCTTTTCTTCACCCGTACCAATAAGGTAACTTAAGCTCTAATATTTGTACATCTCATACTCAAAATAATTTAAGTATTGAAGAGTCTTTGCAAGTACTTCCACCAATCAACTCCAAACTCCTCCAAAATAATAATTAATATTTTTTTGGGGACTACAATAATTAGGGCTCACTTTGAGTAAATAATTTAAATAAATTCTTTAAAAAAAAGCTTAAAAGTATAAGGATTTTTATTGATAACAGCTTATAAATAAGTTATTTTGTGTTTTAGATTTTTAATTATAAAAATACTTATTTTAAAGTTGTAGCGTTTTGATAAATAAGTCAAAAAATACAATTTTTTCGCAAGAAATGGATAATAACAAATGCTTTTTAATATTGAATGTTGATTTTCTATAACCTAATCACTCATGTTACAATTATTTAGGCAATTAATTCTTTATGTGCTCTCTTATTAGTTTCATTTTTTAGGTAGAAACCGGTTCTTCTACTTCATCTTCACTGATAACAGTGTTCTTGTATGTAGTAAATAGTAATAAAATTTTAATTCACAATAATCTTGATGGCAATGCCAAAGAAATTATTGTGTAGTTAGTGTTTGCTGTTTTATTGTGTATGATATGGTAGATACAAATAAAAAATAAATGTGAAATGTGTGTCAATGTATATTTTGTTGCTTCTTTTTATTTTTTTTACTTCTATTAAAATTTCTTCCTCTTTTATTTGGGTCAAGAACTTGCTATAACTAACTATAAAGATAATAGCAGCTCTATAAAAATAAAATCACATAGAAAAAAATAAAATTAAAACTGAAATTTTATACTGCACACAATGTTAAATACAAATTTAATAATAAAAATAGAGTAGTAAAAAAATGGAAGGAATATATGCAATAGGTGGTTTAGATGGAACATTATTTTAAAATGGTGGTGGAAGATCAATATTTTTAGCAGATAAATCATTACATGAAAATAATGGTGGAAAGCCACATTACGTGAAAATGATGGAAGGCAATACTTCATAAACCGTTGTAGCCCACAACGTTTTATCATCACCTCGCAGCCTTAGTAAACTGTGGTGGCTTGCCACGGTTTACACACAACACCCATCATTCATAATCCGTCCCTGGCAGGCACGGTTTATGTAAAAATGAGAAACCGTGGTTGCTTCCCACGGATTACATAGAAAGATAAAAATGCACATGCATTGAACATATTTCTGTTTTGTGTATTTGGATAAAGGTTTCACCAATTTTATTTATTTATTTATTATATATATATTGAAGGTTGAAGCTAGCAAACAAAAAATTAGATAGGGATAAATAGATATCCATGATACAAGTTAAATTGTCATTTTTAACCATCAACCAAGTATGCCAGTGCTGATTTCTAAGATAAACATTTTATCAGAATTTTTTTTTTCCTACTTACATGAATTTTGTATGTCTTTTTATTTTGGGTATATTAGTTGTTTCTTTTTAAAATAATAAAGATTAAATTCTAAATTTTTAAGTCATGAAATAAAATTCGCAAAGTTTGTATATCATAAATCATTTATCCTAAATATTTATAAAACTTAAACACAAGATATCTCTTATTAATTAAGCTTATTAATTACATCGCAATTATTAACCTAATAGAATTATGGACTATAAATTTAATTTTAAAACTAAAGGTTCTCATGTGGGTTGAGAAGGAGGTTGAATTAAGGAATTATGACTTTTATAAATTATACAGCGAATTGATAAATCAGGAGATTATTTGTGATTTTGTCTCCTGAATATGCAGAATAGAAAATATAGAAAATAAGGAAGGAAAAGTGTGACACCTCGATATATCATGGTTCGGCCACGAAATCCAATGTGACCTACGTTCAGTCTCCACCGCAACAATGGAAGAATTTTCACTATAATTAAGATAAATTACAATAACCAATTCCAAGAGATTCACACTCTTGTCAACCTCCTAGGCTATCCCAAACTTAGTACCATCGGATTTACTATTGGATTTAGCGTCGCAGAATAGCGACGGATTTACCGTCGGATTTACCATCGGTAACGACATCGAATTCGTAAGGTTAATAATTACCAGCAGATTTATGTTTTCAAGAGTAACCTCGCCAGTAATATTTGGACGAAAACAAAAATATATTGGCACATCTTTTAGCGTCAGATTTACTATCAAAAAAATTTGACAGTAAACCAACTTAGTGGAACGTTGCATTTTAGTGACTCGCAATGCATGGTTTACCGTTGGATTTTTTTATAGTAAATCTGACGATAATTGGGACATAAATTAAAAGTGC
>NC_029772.3:21547900-21607486 GCF_000817695.3 Arachis duranensis | reverse complement strand
AGCTGCCACCGCCAATACCACCACCATCACAGCCCCCTTCTTCGTCACCATCAAGCCGCCGCCGACCCCTCCCTTCTTTTTCTTCTCCCCTCTTCTCTTTTCTTCTCGTAGCACAGTACCACTCTCCTTCTTCTCTCCTTTCCATTTCACCTTTTCTCTTCTCCCTTCTCGGAACCACCGCACCACAGAGCCACCATCATTGCGTTGCGACTGCCCAGCTTTACCCCTGTCCCAGTATCCCAGCGAGTTTCTCATCCTTTAGTGCCGTTGCAACCCTTCTCTTTCCTCTTCTCTATTTCATCTATTGTCATGTATCACAGGTTTTTTTATTAAACTATTTTTTTCATATTCTGTTTAACCAGTATTGGTTCATTAGTTTGGTTTTGGTGATTTTAGTTAGATTTAATTTTCTATTTTAGTGGATTTTAGGTTGTTAAGATAGGTTAGGTGTAAATTACTTAGTCTGATTATGTTCATTTGTTGTGTTACGACTAATTTCACTTAGATATGGCTATTGGAATTAATGGATTATACTTGATTGCTGCTTGTTTTGCATTAACTGTTGTTGGTGTGCTTGTTGATTTGGAATTGGGATTGTATATTGATGCTTGATATTGATTTTTGCTTGTTTGATACTTTGGCACGCCAAGTATTCGATAATATGCCTCAAAGAGTTCTAGATGAAATTTGCTTCGATCTTTAAAAATCAATGCTTGCTTTTACATTATTAATGTTATTATGCATTGATGTGAATGTGAATGTTTCTAGTTTACCAAGTTTAGTTTGATATAATGAATTGCTTGAGATGCTATTTCTTATTAATTGAGTTTTGAGTAATGTGTTATGTACAATTTTCATGATTGGATTATTTGAAAATTGAATTTCAATAACAACATCACATACTCTAAAGTCCTTCTTTTGCATAATCCATCACATTACATTATTTTTTGATTGGCCTAAGTGATTATTGAGCTTCTTGTTGCTTGTTTTCTCATTTTTAAATCGCATTGAAATCATCTTAGGCGCATTAATTGAGTTGAATTTGAACTTTGAAAAGTGTTTGGATTATCAAATGTTGAACATAATGTTGTGGTATTAGTTATAAGAATTACATTAGTATTATTATAATTTATTGTTAATTTGTTGTTCTAAATTTCTATTAATTGGTATGCTATTTGCAGACATGACAATAGGTATGGGTGTTGTAGATTAGGTTACTGGTCGTGAACGTGGTCATGGTAGAGGGAGGGTTTCTTCTGGTACTCCTAGAAATTCTGGATCCTCTCCCTCTACTCCAACAACCCCGGTAACGTCACAAGTTGCGGGTTTATCGGACCAGCGGTTCATGATGGTTCCTAACCCCAACTATGTCCCTGATAGTGAGAATTATGGTCGGTCTAGAATTTCTCTTGATAGAAATAAGAACTTCGTTGTAAGTATAGTTTTAAACCAACTAATAATTCTCACATCAAATTTTAATTGTTTGGTTGTCACATGTACAAACCCCAAGAAAAATTAATCGAAGTATTCAAACCTCGGGTCATCTCACAAGGAATTGCAATGAAGTGGTCAATTATTGGCTATGAAGGAAACAAGGGGGTTTGATTTGTAAAAGGACAAGAAAATATAAAAGAAAGTAAATGACAATTAACTAATAAAATAAAGGAAAGGAACTCTTGGCTAGACATGGGAATTGAGATCACCATTCTTGTCTACAAAATATGTATTGACAATTATGAGGGACCAACCCATTAAGTTTACTTATATGCTTGAAGTACGTATAATGTCTACCTCAACACTTGAAGTACATCAAATAGGCTTGATCAACATCAATCCATAAGTCCTAACCTAGCTACTAATTGACTTAGTAGTAGGCTAGTGTCAATAGTTATCAAATTGACCACAAAGGATTCTCAAATCACCAATTCAATGAGACCCAATGACTCAAGGTCACTCAATTCCTTAGCCTAGGCCAAGAGTAAAGAAAACTACTCAAAAACTAGTGAAAATATTTTATCAAACACCTAGAGTGCAAGAAAAGTAAACATCACAAAATGAAAGAATTAATGAAATCCATAACTAACACAAGTAAGAAATCAACAATAGTAACTAAGATAAACATAAAGAGACATGGAAACATAAAATTTCATTTAAAGAAAATTGAAATCAACAAGAATTCATGAGATCAGAAATCGCCCCCAGCGTTTTGCCTTTAGTGAAGTCACGTGCAGCTTGTCACGCGTACGCGTCACTGGCAGAATTCCTCTCCACGCCTGCGCATGGCCTTCAGTTCAGCAAATCCTCAATTCTTCATGAATTTTCCATTTTTTCATGCTTTTTCTTCATTCCTTCAACCCAATATTTGCCTTCTAATCCTGAACTCACTTAACAAACATATCAAGGCATCGAATGGAATTAAAGTGAATTAAAATTATCCATTTTAGGGCCTAAAAAGCATGCTTTTACTTTTAAGCACAAATTAGGAGAAATTCACAAAATTATGCTAGTTCATTGAATAAATATGAGAAAAGTTCATAAAATCCCCTAAATTCAACACAAGATAAACCACAAAATTAGGGTTTATCAGTCCCTCCGTCTACGGCGACAATGCTGCTTCAAACCGCTAAGCAGCTCGCTACCACGGTGATGCCACCTCCAATAACAGAAGCTGTGGCCCTAGAGTCCTCTCACAGAAGTAAGGCAGCTGATGCCCCTCCATCACCTCACATCGTACGATTGTGATTTGACCTGATAGCGGCACACGCTAAATATCACTTTAAGTCTTCTATATTTTCTATTATTGAGTTATTAAAAGTGTCTGATTATTGATTCTACTATAGTGGATTTAGGGTTGTAGGTTTAAATGGCTAAAAGTGATTCATGTTTTCTGATTATTGAATTGCTAAAAGTGTCTAATCATTGACTCTAGTTTAGTAGATTTAGGGTTGTAGGTTTGAATGGCAGAAAGTGTTTTATATTTTCTGATTATTGAATTACTGAAAATGTCTGATTATTGATTCTAGTTAGTAGATTTAGTGGATTGAATGAATTAATGGATGTTGATTCTTGATTCTTGATTATTGCTCGCTGTTTGTTGATTGTTGACATTTGATGCTGTTTACGTTAATTGTTTATGGATAGAGTTTGTGGTGCATTCTAATTATAGATGAAACTATGTCAAAATTTTTATAAAATATCTATATATTATGGTTATTTGCTTTTGAAGTTTTAATTTATATTACCATTTTGGTATGTTTGTAGATTGTTGATAGGTTTGTGCCAAACAATAATGCATGTATTCAGGAGATGACCAATATCATCAAGATGATGTACGACAATCACTGGCCCAGCTATAAGAAGATCCCCTCTAAGACCAGAGAGCGATGGTTTTAGAAATGGTCAGTAATGAATTTTTTTTAAGTTTCAAACTTTTTTAGTTAGTTTATATCTTCTATTTTGATTAAATAATTTTAAAGTTTCTTTGTGCAGATACACTATATATGGGACACTAAGCACGATGCCTTCATTCGGAAGATATATGACCAATGAATGGATCGACGACTGTAGCAAATGTTGGAGGATATTCATGAGGGGCGGGACCACCTGACGACCTGGCTCCGACCAGAAATAAAGAAGGCTCTCTTATTTCAGTGGGAGACCGATCACGGGTTCAGGCATCAACGTCTCACGAACAGAGCTAACAGGGCATCGGCTAGGTCATCCAGGTATACTGGAAGTTCAACAACCTTCATGAAAACTAAGGCCAAGCTGGTATATAATTTCTTTAATTTTGTTATTAACTTAGTTATATTCTTTTACATATAATTACTTGGCATCCTAATCATATTATTTCAATGTAATATGTTTAGTCGAAGTTGTTAGATCACGAGACGACATTAACAGAGACGTTCAAGTACACCCACACATTGAAAGAGAACAAAGCAAGATTTGCTGATTGATGAGCGGATATTTTATACGCTTTTTGGCATCATTTTTATATAGTTTTTATTATATTTTGTTTAAGTTTTATTATATTTTCATAAATTTTAGTGAAAATTTTATATTTTTGGATTCGACTTTGAGTTTGTGTATTTTATGGTGAATTTAGGTATTTTCTGGCTGAAATTGAGGAGTTTTTACAAAGTCTGATTCAGAGACAGAGAAAGGACTGCAGATGCTGTCAATATTTGGCCTCCATGCACTCGAAGGAGCATTTCTGGAGCTACAGAAGTCCAAATAGCGCGCTCTTGATAGCTATGGAAAGCTAACATCTAGGACTTTTCAGAAATATATAATAGTTTATACTTTGTTCTGGAAATGAAGGTCTAAAACTAGCGTTCAACGCTAGTACTCCACCTTCTTCCTGGTATTAGACGCCCAAAAGGGAGCAGCTGGCATCTAACGCACCAAGTGGGCCTGAAAAGTGGATTTTTACACTATGAGACTAGTTTATCTTATTTTTGTAATTCTTAGTTATCAGATTAGTATATATAGGAGAAGATCAACCATGTTTAAGAGCTCTCCAACATATCTTATTTTTGAATTACATTGTTCCTTTGTACAGTATGAGTGATTAACCTCCTAAGGTTAAGGTTAGGAGCTCTGCTTATTTTTATGAATTAATAATATCACTATTCCAATTCAATCTATGTTTGATTCTATTTTAAGATATATCTTCGTTCTTTATCCTAATGGATTAAGAGTGTAACTTGAACTTCATCCCAATTCCACATGGGTTCTTGCGAGTCCTTGACGGGATAGTATTGAACCACCAGCTTGATTATACATCTCTTAGACGGCTAATCCACGGTTTCGTTGGGTACTTCTCGAGACATTAGTGCAGCCGAGGTGCGGGGTGATTAGGGCCTTTATGGTATAGGCTAGAACCAAAGGAGTAACATTTTCTGATCTGGAAGATCTGAACTTGTCTGTGACATTTTGAGTAGGATCACCAAGGGAATGGACTGCTAGAGTTTCACCGGCGTTCAGATTGGATGATTGCTGACTCGGCGTTTGATCTGAAGCATCAATGACTGCTGACCTGGTGTTAATCATATACAGCCTTCCATGGAATGAATCAATCAGAAGTTGGAGTAGATGGTGAGAAAAGTTGATCCAAAAGGAAGAAGCATCTTCGAAGCCTCAACACTTCTCATGCCATTGATTTCACACCTATCTAGTAACGTTTTATTTATTTATCTATTTTATGCATTTTCTCGTGACATCTATATTTTCTATCCGCCTAACAAAGATATGTAAGGTAACTATTGCTTGCTCAAACCAACAATCTCTGTGGGATCGACCATCATTCACCTAAGGTATTACATGGACGACCCGGTATACTTGCCGGTCTATCTGTGCGAAACCTGCGGAGTCAGTTTCGTGCACCACTGATCAATTGTCTCGGGATCATTATGTGTGTAAACATACATTTGATCTTCTGATATAAAATTAGAGATTAACTATATAGTTTTTGTACTAATCACAATAACATGTGTTACACAGGAGTCCTATACACAAAGACTAGAGGCTGCGACTTAGCAATCTCAGCAAAGCAGCGAGAACATCGATGGATCTGCTACTTCAGTCATCAAATCCAATGTAGTTTGGCACGAGACCACCTCAGCACCATACAAGAACTGCGTATACAGGCTGCGATCATTCTTTGCCAGCAGCCTTCGCATCTCCATGTTGAGGCCATCGTCCATCTCTGCCACCAGTTGAGCCGTAGAGCCCAAAGATTGCATGGATTTGAGGCTACAGGTGTAGGATCTCATTCGCAACCTTCACCAGCAGACTCATGACCTCTGGCTGGAGTGAAGGGAGTAGCTCGAGCGGTGTCAGCTAATAGAGGCTTAAATGAAGGTGTACCAGGCTCAGATGCGCACCGCTGGAATCATTCTTACTAATGGCAGTGGTCCTGCTGGTAGCAAATAGACATCACTGCCTTTTGCGCCGCCTCATCAGGGTCACGGGAACGACGGCGACGACGAGAACTACTTGAATCTTTAGTGATTAGTGCTTTGTTTTATTGTTTCATTGTATTTATTAGATTTACTTGACTTTTAGTTTATTTGAATATTTGATAAATTATATTAAATAATGGGTTTCTATTATTTTAAATGACCATTAATTGTGTGAAAAATAAATTTAAATAAAAAATTAAAATTGACTCTTTATTTCACAATTTTTTTTAAAAAATTTGACATTACCGTCGAATTTACCGAGGGAATAATCTGATGGTAACAGTGCGGGAAACATCATATTATAGCACCAAATTTACCGTTGAAAAAATTTGTCGGTAACCAAATAGTTTTTCGAGTAGGTAATTCGTTGCAGAATTCGACGGTAGTTACCGTTGGATGATAAATCCGACAGTAAATATTTAACGGCGAGGTTTATAATGTTTGATTTGTTCTGACGGTAACTCCGATGGCAACTTAATTACGTCGAATTTTGTTCATTTTTTCGATAAAAAATCTGATGATACTTAACGTTTTTCTAATAGTGTTTTATGATTTTCAATATGCATGAGAATAGATGTCTCTTCCTTGGATAAAATCTTTTTTTATAGAGCTTGACTGCTTTATTCAAATTTGGAACCGTTCATAATTTGATAAAGTTAGCCGTTGCACTTTTCATGCTCTTAGTTGTTCACTAAAAAAAATGGGGTGAATACTGTTGAATTTACCATTGGATTTAGCGATGGCAATTACCGGTGGATTCAGCGGTATTTTTTGCATCGAATACGAGCACGATTTCGTTCCCAGAATTAGTTGCCATTAGATTTCATATTCCTCCACTAAATCCAACGATAGTTAGCGGCGTTGAATCTTATTTTAGTAGCGCCAACTTTACACACGGATCTTCTATCGAATTTGGCCACCGATATATCAATTTAGTGAAACGTTGTGTTTAGTTAACTTACCGGTGGAAAATTTCACTAGTATATTCGACGGTAAAATTGGGATAAAATTCAAACACAAAACCCTTCTCCCTCATTTCTGCGAACTCTCTCTCTCTTTTCTCTCTCTTCTGTCTTCTCTCTTCGGCATTGGAGTTACCGCTATTATCACCACCACCACCTAGAGCTTCTGCTACTGCAGCTGCTGCACGTTGATGCCGCTAAAACTGTTGGTCACTGTTGGAGTTGTCGGCCTCGCCGTTGCTATTCATGTTCGTGACTGTTGGTTTGTGGCCATCCGTTGTGTCACGTTATCGTCATCATTGCCGCCTCCTTTCACCACCACGCCCTCACAATCTTGCAACCACCATCAAAAGTAATTTTGGTATAATTTTTTTATTTTTTTAGTTTTTTTTTTGTGAGTTTAGTGTTTTTGTTAGGAATTTTATCAAATTATTAATTAAACTAGTGCAATGATGTTTGTGATTAGGATTTGGTATAGTTTTTTTTTGTAAGTTTAAATTTGGTTAGATATTTTATCAAATTATTGATTAAATTAGTGGAATGAAGTTTGTAATTGAGATTTGGTATCGTTTTTTTCAGATTTTTTTGTGAGTTTAGAGTTTTATTAGATATTTTATTAAATTATTTTAGTGTAATAAAATTGATTATTAGAATTTCTATGTTAATTAAATATAGAGTAAAGTATCATTTTTGTCCCCAACGTTTGGGGTAAGTCCTATTTATGTCCCTAACGTTTAAATCGTCCTATTTGTATCCCTAACGTTTATAAAAGTGATTCAATGTTATCCTAGTATAAATTATACTAACAAATCAGATTATATTTTTCAATTATTCTCACTTGGATGTATTCATTCTCAATTAGGTCTCACTTGGATGTGTTCTATTTTAATATTATACCCACTATTTGTGTTTAGATTCAATTATGTCCCTAGAAAAGTGAATTATGTAAATCTTGTAGGAATTAGTTTCAACTTTTGATGAGCTATTTTTCGGAGTGGATCATCGATTCTATCCCAGACATTTGTATTCTAACTTTAAGAAGGAATTTTTAAAACTCAAACTAAAGCGTTCATGATGTGTAATTGATGGCAAGATAACATTGAATCACTTTTACAAACGTTAGAGATACAAATAAAACGATTTAAACATTAGGGACACAAATAGGATTTACCCCAAACGTTGGGGATAAAAACGATACTTTACTCTTTATAATATAAATTGAAATTAAATTAAGTTAAAGTAGGTTAAATAGGGTAAGATTAAGAGTACTCGAGCTATTGAAAGATTTTAATTAGTTTGTTGAATTAGTTTCACCTTGTAAATTTAAAAAGTTGCCTTTTTTTATTAGAATAGTGTTATTTTCTTTGAGATCAATTGGAGTTCGCTTCTTTTGTATTCTGTGCATCTGTGTTCCAGGTAGGTTTTCTACTTCTAAATATAATCAATTGTTTAAGTTTTATGCCGGACTTACTTTTTTTAGGATAGCATTTTGAGATGGAAGTGGGAGAAGGTTGCGTAGAGGGGCCCTTTCGAAACCCTTGTTTGCTGAAAAATTGTGGAGTTATAAGGGGTTGTCCATTAGAATGGTTAGGATTTGATGTGTTATTGAATTTGTATTTGTTCTAATCTATGCCTAGATATTTTCTCTATGAAAACTTATGTTAAATTTATTTGGTGGGTTGAAAAGTCATGATTGTCATGTTTTTATAGAGTTATTGCTTCCTGTCGTATTCCGAGAACTTCCTACCAACATCTAAAAATCTCTTACAGAAATAAGTTAATTTTTTAGTGATTTATGTGCTAAAAAACTTAATTTAAATAATCTCATAGTCATGGAAAAGAACATTTCAATCATACTTTGTAAGTTAGAGAGGATATTCCCTCCTAGATTTTTTGACATCATGGAACATTTAGCAATCTACCTGCCATACGAAGCAAGAGTATATTGGCTAGTCCAATTTAGGTGGATATACCCATTTGAGAAAATGATTGGATATTCAAGCGCATCGTGAAGAACAGAGCTTGGATCGAGGGTAGTACCAGCGAAGCATTCCTAGTTAGAGAAACATCTGCACTTGCTCCTTCTATTTTGAGCCTCACGTTGAGTTATGTAGAACAAGAATTGGAAGAAATGATGACAGAGAAGAATCCTCGTCAGGTGGACCAATGTATCCAATATTTTTTCGGAAGGAGTTGCAATGGGCGTGGATAGTGAATATTGGTTAGAGAAAAAGAAAATTAACACTACACATCTACATGTGTTGCTTAACTGTGACCAGGTTTTACCTTACCCGTGGTGAGTTTTTAAGTCTTCGTAACTATTGCATTTAGTAAGATACTATCTTAGTTATCTAATCAAAACTTCATTACACTGAAATTTTTTTATTTATCCTATTGTATTATAGGTTATTCCAAGAAACAAATTATGATACATCAATGAACAATTTTTTTCTTAGTTTAAAGAATACGTCAGAGTGCATCTAGTTGACACAATAGATTCGAAACTAGTTGAACATAGTTAGGATCCAATGAATAAGAGTACAAGTTACCTGATATACAATGTTAATGGATATCGGTTCCATTCTTTACAATGGTCGGTTAGAAAAAAAAAACAGATAACACCAGGGTCTGGGCTCGTGGGGAGTCAAGCAGTGGTCATTCTAACTGGTATAGTGTGTTGCACAAAATAAATTAGAGTATTTTGGTCGCACTATCTACAAGTATGTGCATATTTAAATGCCAGTGGTATGATCCAAGTTTCTGACAAGGAACACCAAAATACAAGGACTACAATATCACTGAAGTAAATGTGACCAGAAAATATAGGCTCTATGATCCTTTTATTCTATCTCAAAATATACGACAAATATACTATTTGTCTTATTAGGGGGTCATGCAAGTCTAGTTGGGTAGTTGTGGTTAAGACTAAACCAAGAGGTCGCATCGAGTCTAATAGGATAGAGGGTTAGGAACCTTTCCAGATTCATGACCCAACTCCTTCGAAAAAGGTGGTTGATACTGGTGATCCGCACCCTTAGGTCCGCTGTTATGGATGATGACATCATTGACCATAAGGTAGATGATGACACACTACCACTGGATGATGACGATCTTCAAGAAGAAGACGGGGTACGGTTGCTGGAGATGAAGAAGAAGAAGACGAACTCGATGATTAGATTTCATTTCATGTTTGCATTCTTTATATTTGATATTTTACATCATATATAAATCACTATTTTTCAAATAAAATATTAAACTATTCATTGTTAATTGAGAATTGACTATCAATTATTAACTTTTGGGATCCATCATAGATTGAAAAATAAAAAAATAATGACGCTACCGGCGGATTTACCAACGGAAAATCTCGACGGTACCAATTATTCAGATTATTTAAAAAAATATTTTTCATCAGATTTACCGTTAGATTTTTTCGACGGTAAAATGGCGCGAATGCTCAACTTATGGCACCAACGTTATCGTCAAAATTTTTCTGCTAGTAACATTCATAAGATTTTTCTCCATGAACCATCATATTTCAACACTATATCTGCCACAAATTACCGGCGAGATTTATACCGTCGGATATAATTTGACGGAACATCCGCCAATAATCATAGTTTTAGCAAATTTTTTCATTTTTCGTTGATAAATCCGATGATACTTAACATTTTTTTGTAGTGGCTAACTTTGAATGAGAATCTATTTCTTGTTTAGCTTGATAAAAATGCAATAGCTATTCAATTTTTCATGAGTTTCATTCTTGGAGTGTCTCCTGTTGTTTTGATTGTGCAATCTCTTTTCAAACTTGGCTTGATATGATATGCATATTGATGTTGATGATTTATACAATTCCATCTTGCTTGATTGATCATCTTTGATTGATTATTCTTATAATGCTTATCATAATAAATTAGTTATATTAGAAAATAATCAATTATATTTGACATTAGAGAATACAAAATTAAATTTTGACTCAACAAAAAAATATTACATGATTAATAAAATTTATTATTTTTGAATTAATATTTTTATAAATTTGAAATACTAACTAAATTTTAATACATAAAAATTTGAATTCTAAATTTTAATAATATAAAATAAGATATTAATCTAAAATATTAGTTAATATCGATAAAATAGTGATACAAAGGTTGATGCTAGGGATGGCAACGGTTTCATTGGGGCGGGGACATATCCCCTGCCCCCGCGCCCATTACCTGTCCCAGTTTCTGCCACGAGTAACGGGACCCCGTATCCGCCGGGGACTTAGGTATCTGCGGATATCCGCAGATTTTTAAAGTGAAATAAAAAAATTGAAAAAATTTAAAATTAAAAAAATAAAAAAATCTTAATTGTCATTACAAACATAATTTTCAAATTTTAATAGACTTAAATAACAATTAACAACAAACATCATCTCCATTCAAATAACCAAACATTCATAACATAACAAAACATATCCAAATACTAAATGTATTTATCACGTTCTAAAAGAAGTGTTTCATCATGCATGGTAGATTTCAATTTGTTTAAATCCTAAGTCAAAAAAAAAATAATTAAAAGTTAAATCATATAATAAATCAACAATAATATCTCAAGAATCACAAAAATAAAATTTTAGCAATCACAAAAAATTTCAAGAATCACAGAAATAAAATCGCAGCAATCGCAGAAAATTTCCGAAATCAAGAAATAAAATCCCAGAAATGAGAATCACATAAATAGAATCATAGAAATAAGAAAATCACAGGAAATACAGAATAGAATAGCGAAAACCACAAAAATCGCATAAATCAGTTAAATAGAATCTCAAAAATCACAGTAAATCTCAAGAATCACAGAAATAAATTAGCAAAAATTTCAAAAAATTCCAAAAATCAAGAAATAAAAAGACAGAAATCAAAAATCACATAAATAGAATAACAGAAATAAAAAAAATCAGAAAATCACAAGAATGACATAACTTAGAGAAATAAAATTTCAAAAATCACGTAAAATTCCAAAAATCACATAAATAAAAGAAGCATAAATTACAAAAAGTCCAAGGAATCAAGAAATCAAAGCCTAACTTACCAACGAAGAGGCTCTGACGCGACGGAGACGGCGACGCTTCTGCCTCGCTTGTGTCTGGCGGCGGTGATAAACCCCAATTTTGTGGTTTATCTTGTGCTTAATTTAGAGAATTTTATCAATTTTTCTCACATTTATTCAATGAAATAGCATGGTTTTGTAATTCTCCCTAAATTTGTGCTTAAAAGTGAAAACATACTTTTTAGGCCTTTAATTTACTAATTTTAGTTTACTTTAATTCCATTCGATATCTTGATGTGTTTGTTGAGTGATTTCAGAATTATAAGGCAAGTATTGGATGAAAGAAGTGAAGAGAAAAGCACGCAAAGCGGAGAATTCATGGAAAAACAAGGATTTGTAGTGCATACATCGACGCGTGACATGACGCATACGCATGAGAAGGAAAAAGCCAGACGACGCGTACGCGTGGCCCATGCGTACCCGTCACAGCAGGCACGTGATCTCATTAAAGTGAAAACACTGGAGGCGATTTCTGAGCTTCCCAGACCCAAATCCAACTGATTCCAGAGACTATTTCATGCATAATTGAAGATTGTTAGTTAATACCCAATTTATGTTGGTGACCTAGAGTTGTTAGTTAATATTGTTTCCATTGACGCTAATCTCTTGCTAATTCAATTAGTAAGTTGGTTAGGACTTTTGGATTGAGATTAACTAGTCTTATTTGACATTCTCTCATGTGAAGATGACATTATACCCTCTTCCATTGTTGGAGATCACAAAATAGGATAAGCTCTTGATAATTGTTGTATGATCATTAATTACTAGGATAGAAAGCCTTAGTTCTCAACCCTTGCCATGAATGTCTCTCTTTAGTATTTGCTTCTTTAGTTGTTTACTTTACCATTATTGCCATTTATTTTCTTGCTATTTTACCAACCCACCCCTCGGATACCATAACCAATTAATAATACGCATACCTCACTGCAAATCCTTTGAGAGACAACGCGAGATTTAAATACTTCGGTTACTTTATTGGGTTGGACTTGTGACAACCAAAACTTCTAAACTTTGATTTATTGGGTTGAAAACTATACTATCAATGAGGTTATTTCTCTTTTACCGAGAAAAAAATTCTTAGCCGACAGTTATGCTCTTTCAGGCGGCGACGACTTTTCTTCGGCTGGTAGGGGCAGCGACGACGACTTCTATTCGGCTAGGTGAAGCAACAACGACGGCGCTGTCTTTAGTTGGGTGTCAAGCGGTGAGGATGATGCTATCTTCGACTGAGAACAAGCGCGCTGAGCGATGAGGAGGAACCATTGACCTCGATAGATGAGGAGAGGAGGTTACAGAAGGTGGTGGTGAGGAGGCAGGAGGTGGCAGTGGTGACCGGTGAGAGGAGAGGATTTGAATTTTAGAAAAGTGAGAAGAGGGAATAGTGAAAAAGAATGATCGCAGTTAGAGATTAGGATTTTAAAATTCTGAAACTCATATATATATTATTATAGGGGTATTTAAGTAACTTTATATATACGGAGATTAAATGGATTTTTATGAAATAGAGATTTTTATTCCTGTCTCCATCCCGTATAATAAACAGGTCCCTACCTCCTGTCCCTGTAAATACAAAATTGTTCTCATATCCACTTCCCGACGAATAAATTCTCGCAGATACCTGCTCTACTAGAGATTTTTGCCATTCCTAATTGATACAAAGTTTCTTTTTAATTAAGCAATGAAGATCATGATTTTGTTTATAATTACTCCCACAAGCTCGACAAAGCTAACTCTTGGCTCTTTTTCTTATTAAATACTAAAAAGGTTGATTTCTTGCAAGTAACTCTTGCGCACTTTCAGATTGCATGGTGGTTGACCAGAATTAAATTTTCAAGATTTAACTTCAACTACTCTTCCTCGTAGCTCCCCACAGTTTTTTTTCCTCACTTGGTTTCCACTTTCCAGCACATCACATAGCCCTTTCTTACAGTTCAAGAGAACAAAGTTGGAGCTTCATTCTTCAACCTATTCTTAACCTATGAATATTTGCCAGGACACTTGTCAAATATATACCAAGGTAAATTTTGTTTATAGGAAAAATGAAAACAAAAAGTTATGATTAGTTACTTTAACAAGTTACTAAAAACCTTAAAGTTACGTATTAAATATTAAATTTAATTTTGATATACAAGTTATGTATAAAAATAATTGTTTACTTATAATATTAAAATATTTTTTCTCATAATGATTATCATACATTTTTTTAAATTAAACTGATAAAAGAATATACATAAATAATTATATTTCTAACACAATAATTATATATCTAACAATAATTTTAATTCAATTGTATGATAATTAAAATACTCACAAAAAATATGATTATTGAAAATGAAAATTAATTATATATGTTAATTTATTATCTAAAGGTAATTCTTTTTATTCCTCATGTTTAAAGTATTACTAAAATTCATTTATTACTTTTCGTAATATACATGTTTTGGTCTAGCACAATTACTTCGAAACAAAACGAAGAGACTAAATATTTCTTTTATATGGTTATTGTGTACACACAGCCAAAGTAGAAATTTTTGTATGGATTTTGGTAAGCAGATAATAATTTTTGTAAATAATATAAATAATAAATTTTAAAATTAATCTAATAAAATAAAAAATACTCTATCCTAAATTATTTTATAAATTCTTACATTAGGATAATTATTTGTAAATTTAATAAGTTAAACATTCAGTTATTATTAATTGTACATAAATAAATTTAATAACAAAATAATTATTCAATTAAAAATAATCAACATAATCATCTGTATACCTATTAAATTAAACATCTAATATATATATTATTTATATTATTTAATATTTTTATTGTCTATCTGTATTTTTGTATTATCGTAGAAATAATTTTACACACGTTAATATTATATAAAAATAAAATTCTTAATATATTAACCGTAGTTTGTTGACTTCTGTGGCTCTCTGTTCCACACAGTACAATGCAAGTTTCTCCCCGGTACCATTCATTAATTACGTATACGTTAGCTCTTTAGTTTTATGTAATGAATGACAATGTGCGTGTCCTACACATGCCATTATTAACCGTTGCACTTTAACTAATAGGATTTAGGTACTACAAATGTTTCAGTCAAAATCAGCCTAAAACCGTCACAAAAAAAAAAATCTAAAATTATTTTATTTTATATATACTAATTTATTTTTAAAATAAATGTATAATATTAAATATAATAAATATATATAATTTTGGATATTAAAAATAAAAAATTATAAATATTAAGTAAGATAATTTTAAATTATTGTTTTTCTAATATTATTGTTTAACTAATATTGTTCCTAGAGTATAAATTAAAATTACTATTAGTAAAAGAAATTTAAAATTTTATTTAAGTATACACAATAATTACATTAAAAATTAAACTTTAAATAATTTGTTTATAATAAACTTTTTAATTAGTAATGTTTCTGCGTGAATAAATCTCTCCGATGTATAGCTCATTCTGTTGATGCTCGAACCAGCTTTCTTTGGAGCAAGAGGATGGAACGTCGTCTTCTTTTAGGAGAGGCGGCGTTGGGCACTTGCAAAGGAACTCCAGTGCTCAAGTAAGTAAGAGTGTGAGAATATTTAGAGTTGAGATAGAATAATTGCATACATGTGACTTAATTGGTCACCATTATATTGAATTTTTCTATGGTAGTTACTCATATCTTTGTTACTGGTTTTGACGGAGTCTCCTGATAATGCTCCGATTTACGGGGTTTTGGAGGTTTTGGTGAGAGAGATTCTCGGAAAGGTTTATCTTCTTTAGTGGAATTCAATTCCAAAATTGTTGTAGTGGGTCAGTATTTAGGTAACGGATCATAGCCCCTAAACTTGACCTATTTCGCAAAAACCGAGCTATAACAATAGGTCAAGCTTTTGTATAGCTCGGAATCGGATGTTGTGGTAGCCCCCAAGGTCGACGTTGTTTATTGCGAAATTTTGAAAAATAGGTCAAGATTTGTATTTTGGCGGTAACTTAATTAAAGTGTTTGGAAGAAAGAGAGAGTGTTGGGAAAGACATCTGCAATTAATGCTATCTTGGGAAAGAAAACGGTTACAACTATTGTCCGTTGATCTGTGAAGTAACTATTTTGATCAACGGCTGGGGATATTTGGTGGTTTAACTTGACTCCTAGAGGCATGCGAAGTGGGCTAGTGGGTGGATTGCTGGACCTTTGATTATCCACTTTTGCTTTACTTCTTCTGTGTGCATTCTGAAGTTGAGTAGGAAAGGTTCGTAAATTTTCTTTTTCATTTTTTTCCGTCTCTATTCTTTCACTATATTTTTGGTAATGGAGAAAGGAAAAAAGACCATGTTAGGGAAGAAGGCTGGTGGTCGAGGTAAGAAGGAAACAGAAGAGGATAAGATTATGGAAGAGGTATTTGTTTGGGATCCACATGATCCTTTTTCATGGGTGTCCGATTCAGTGAAAAAGTGGGCGTCTATTTTTGATAATGATCAGAGTGTGTCTCAGCTAGGTTTAGCGTCTTTGTGGGTTAGGGATGGTGGGGATATTAACCTTAGGTTCCTACCGTGTAGTAGCGTTGATCGTATTTATCAACGTAGTGAGGGTTTTGAGTATTTCTTCATGTATAGCTGTGTGTTTGTGGAGTGGGGGGTTAGTAATCCTTTTTTCGAGTTTGAGTGTGGGGTACTGATACAGTTGAAGTGTGCACTGTCACAACTACATCCCAATTCCTGGGCTTTCATTAGGGCTTTCGAGATTTTGATGGAGTATTTGGAATTGGAGTTGTCATTAGAGGTCTTCTTTGCTTTGTTTTAGTGCAAAGGAGTTAAGAGAGGTTGCTGGCTAAATTTGGCTAGTTCCCCTGGTTGCGCTATTTTTAGCATGTATAGGTCTTCTTATAAGGGTTTCAAATCTATGTTTTTGAAAGTTGGTGTTGCTGATATTTCGTGGTATGTTGATGAATATTTATTAAAAAAATTTCCTTTGTTTTGGGTTCCGCGACCTAGGCAGATACTAGGTATGGAAAGAATGGAATATAAGAACAAAATGGTTGTGGAATTCCTAGTTAACCATATATTGTCCTCTGACTTGTTGTTTGTTGTGAAACTCCTTGATTTGGAATCAGATAATGATGCGTTGGCAGGATATCTAGGTAATTGTTGCATATATTTGTTATATATGTTTGATTATTGTCTTTTTTTTATTTGTGGATTGATGAGCGGATAATTTATACGCTTTTTGGCATTGTTTTTAGGTAGTTTTTAGTAAGTTCAAGCTACTTTTAGGGATGTTTTCATTAGTTTTTATGTTAAATTCACATTTCTGGACTTTACTATGAGTTTGTGTATTTTTCTGTGATTTCAGGTAATTTCTGGCTGAAATTGAGGGACTTGAGCAAAACTCTGAAAAAGGCTGACAAAAGGACTGCTGATGTTGTTGGAATCTGACCTCCCTGCACTCGAAATGGATTTTCTGGAGCTACAAAACTTCAAATGGCGCGCTCTCAACGGCGTTGGAAAGTAGACATTCAGAGCTTTCCAGCAATATATAATAGTCCATACTTTATTCGGAAATTGACGACGTAACTTGGCGTTGAACGCCAAGTACATGCTGCTGTCTAGAGTTAAACGCCAGAAACACGTCATGATCCGGAGTTGAACGCCCAAAATACGTTATAACTTGGAGTTCAACTCCAAGAGAAGCCTCAGCTCGTGGATAGATCAAGCTCAGCCCAAACATACACCAAGTGGGCCCCGGAAGTGGGTTTATGCATCAATTACTTACTCATGTAAACCCTAGTAGCTAGTCTAGTATATATAGGACATTTAACTATTGTATTATACATCTTTTGATCATTTTAGATCTGAGGAACATCTGGGGGCGCATAGTCCTTAGACCATGGGGGCTGGCCATTCGGCCATGCCTGAACCTTTCACTTATGTATTTTCAACGGTGGAGTTTCTGCACACCATAGATTAAGGGTGTGGAGCTCTGCTGTACCTCAAGTTTCAATACAATTATTATTACTTTCTATTCAATTCTCTTTTAGTCTTATTCCAAGATATACGTTGCACAACACTTTGATGAATGTGATGATCCGTGACACTCATCATCATTCTCACCTATGAACGCGCGTGATTGACAACCACTTCCGTTCTACTCTAGGCCGGGGCGCATATCTCTTAGATTCCCCAACAGAATCTTCGTGGTATAAGCTAGATAGATGGCGGCATTCATGGGGATCCGAAAAGTCTAACCTTGTCTGTGGTATTCCGAGTAGGATCCCGGGAATCCGGAAAGTCTAACCTTGTCTGTGGTATTCCGAGTAGGATTCCGGTATTGAATGACTGTGACAAGCTTCAAACTCCTGAAGGCTGAGCGTGATGACAAACTCAAAAGAATCAATGGATTCTACTCCAACCTGATTGAGAACCGACAGATGATTAGCCGTGCTGTGACAGAGCATTTGGACCAATCTGCCTAACTGAGATTTACAAGGTGACCATAGCTTGCTTCATACCAACAATCTCTGTGGGATCGACCCTTACTCACGTAAGGTATTACTTGGATGACCCAGTACACTTGCTGGTTAAGTTGAACGGAGTTGTGAGCTTCTCTAACAGTGCCTGTAACTCTTTTGGTCCAACAACAACACTAAGCTGTTGGTGCTATTACCAGGGATTATTAAGATCCCAATTCATCATACGATGATCTCTTTGGGGTATTTTTGATTTCATACAAATACAAAGAGACCAATTTTGAGGATCACAATTTCGTCCACCATGGATATTGTCATTTGTAGTTCAAAAAAGCTCCAAAGGTGACTTCAGGTAGCTTGCGGGCTTATTTTCGGACCAAGAATGTTGAAAGACAATGGTCGAGTAGTCACGTTGTGGCGGAGAAGGGTGATGAGGTTGACCAGGCTTCTCCCACGAAGAAGATTAGTTTCAAGCGAAAAAGAGGTGATGGAAAAAGGAAAAACCTCTTAACATAATCGGGGATAAGCTCAATGGAAGGGATGTTGATCTGGAACAGGTGAAGAAGTTCACCGAGAATCAGAGGGGCCTCCATGGTTAAAAGGGGGATGAAGATTTGACCTCTTTATGAAGTGAACACTTCCCTGTCTCTGTGGTGGCTGATGGATACTGTTAGAGTCCTGTGGACGTTAAGCTTGTTCAAGATATTGGTGATATTGGCGTTTGTCAATATCTTTAGGTATTGTTTTCGATTTTATCTTTTATTGTTGATATTTTGCTGGTTTGACTGTGTCTGCTATTTCAGGTGATGGGAGCTCGGCTGATGTCTATCGGCCGAACTCAAGAGCTAAAGATTGCCCAGGATGTGTTGGACAAGGCCACTGTTGACCAGTTGATGCGGGAAAACCTGGATAAGAGTGACAAGCTTAGCTATGCTCTAGACTTTGTGGATTCCTTACAAGAGAAATTAACTGCTGCCGAGAATGCCAAAAAGAGGTTTGAGGAAGAAAAAACTACTCTGGAGGCTAGGTTAGTAGTGCTTGTTGCCAAGAAGAAACAGCTGGAGACTGATAAAGAAGACCACGGTCTCGAGATGTTCGCCGCTAGGTTTGATAGGGCTGTTGAGCAAGCGAAGCTTCTGGTGCCTGCTGCTAATTTATCTGCAATGGATCCGTGTAAAGTTGTTCTTGGTGAGAAATTGATAGAAGACGAGGAAGATGATGTGGAGGGGGAGGGGGAAAACCCAGATGCCCCGTGAATTTCTGTAATAGATTATGTTTATGTGCTGTTTGTGGATTTGAAATAGTTTGCTTTTGGAAAAAAAATCTGCTTTATTTTGAAAATCTAAAACATTTGGTATTATGATTCAATCGCATGCTTATAGTATACGTGATTTTCTTATGTGAAAACCTTTTTGAATGCTCATCTTGTGAGTTAGTAATATTTGTTGATTGTACTTGGCCGAGTACAATAGAGAACAAACGAATAAATTGAGTTGTGTTTGTTGCATTACAAATTTAGATAACTGTGAAGGTGCGGGGTGGTGTGTCTCATTAAAACCTCTCCAGCAAAACCCTCCTTAGGGATAAAATCTGGTAGGAGGAAAAAGAGTGCATCACCGTGTTCGACTTATAGACTAACTGTAATACATCTTTAAAGATGAAATATTCCAATTATTTGGTAGTATTGTGCCATTAAGTGTTTATATTTTGAATGCTCCTTTGCCGATGACTTTGCAGATCTGGAATGGGCCTTCCTAGTTGGCGCTTAGTTTTTCATGTACTGGTGCTTTTCGTACGTATTCTATTTTTCTGAGGACGAGATCGCCCTCTAAGAATGTCCTCGGTTTGAGTTTCTTGTTGTATTTATGAGCTATAGCTCATTTTGCAGCGAGTTGTTGAAGTGTTAACTTGTTTCGATTTTCTTCGTTGAGGTCAAGCTCGGTCCTCCTGTTTTCAATGTTGGCGCCTTCATTGGTGCTTTCAGTCTTAGGATATTATAGGGAGATTGCAACAGGTAGTAAAGCATTATATCCGTATACTAGCCTAAAAGGCGTTTCTTTCGTTGATGATTGCTCTATTGTGTTATAACTCCATAGTACCTCTGGGATGAGCTTGGTCCATTCTCCTTTGGAGTCTTCAAGTTTCTTCCCGAGCCCCTGTAATATTATCTTAATGACAGCCTCAGCTAGGCCTTTAGTCTGTGGATATTTTACAGATGAAAACTGTTGAACAATTTTAAAATTATGTAAGAAAGTTGTAAATTTTTTATCTATAAACTGTCTACCATTATCGGTTATGATGGATTGAGGGATACCAAATCTGCAGAGCATGTTTCTCCATACGAAAGATATCATTTTTTGGAAGTTATTTTTGCTAGTGATATTGCCTCTATCCATTTATAATCAATGGCAACAATTAAAAATTTAACCTACCTTAGTGTTGGTGGAAAAGGTCCGAGGATGTCTAGCCCCCACTTGTTGAACGGCCGGCTTACCTCGGAGGAATGCGACTGCTTGGCCGGGTTGTGAATGACTGGTGCATGGCATTGACAGTGGTCGCAGTGTTGAACTTTAAACGTATAATCTTGTTGCAGTGTTGGCCAGTAGTAGCCTGCTCGAAGTATCTTGGAGGCTAAACTCCGGCCTCCTATATGCGTTCCACAGACACCTTCGTGGACTTCGTCCATTGCCAACTTAGTGTCTGTCGTGTTTAGGCATTTTAGAAGAGGTCTTGTGAAACCTCGCTTGTATAACTCGGAGTGGAGCAGTAGTGTGTAGAAACTAGCTCTTCTTTTAAATTTTCTTTCATTTTGAACGTCGTCTAGTATATGACCTGTTTGTAGATAGTATATGAAAGGTTTTCGCCAGTCTTCTTCCTGTGAAATACTTGAAACTACCGTTAGCATAACACTAGGTTCATCAAGCGTCAATTGAGATAATATAGGTATTTTAGTTTGACTTCTTGGTGTTGCTAATTTTGAAAGGATGTCTGCTCTATCATTTTGTTTCCGAGGTATATGGGAAATATCAAATTTCTGAAAACCGTTAATAAGGCTATTGACGATGGTATTATATTTTTCAAACAGTGGGTCTTTTACATGGAAGTTACCTGTTACCTGTTGCACCACAAATAGGGAATCGCATTTGACACTTAGTTGTTTTACAACCACTATGTGGGCTAGCCTTAGTCCTGCGATATGTGTTTTGTATTCTACTTGATTGTTGCTTGCATGGAAGGTGAATTGTAGAGATTGTTTTAGGGCTGTCCCTTGCTCGTCTTCAAGTAGTATTCTTGCTCCTGAGCCCTTGTTGTTTGAGGCTTCGTCGACATATAGTCTCCAAGTATTTGTGGTCGGACAAGACTCGTCTACCGTGAACTCTGCAACGAAGTCTGCCAGCACCTGGGACTTTAAGGCTCCTCACGATTGGTATTGAATGTCATATTCGGATAGTTCGATTAACCATTTAATTAATCTTCCAGTAAGCTCTGACTTTGTCAAAATTTTTCGGAGGGGTTGTTCTGTTTTGACTATAATAGTATGACTCTGGAAGTAGTGTCGCAAACGTTTGGCCGTTGTTATTAAGGCCAGGTCGAGTTTTTCTAGCTTTGGATATCTAACCTCGGCGTGTTAAAGGGATTTACTGATGAAGTATACTGGATGTTGTTGCTTTCCTGTTACCAAGACAAAACTGATAGCATGATTAGTAACAGATAAATATAGATATAACGGTTTACCAAACTCTGGTGTTTGAAGTATAGCTGTTTTTGATAGTATAGTCTTGAGCTCGGTGAAGGCTTCCTCGCACTCCTTGGTCCATTCAAATTTTTCCTGTTTCCTTAACGTCTTGAAGAAGTGATGTGATCGGTGTGCTATACGAGGTAAAAATCAAGACAATGCTGCTAGCTGACCGGTGAGTTGTTGGACCTTTTTGACCGTCTTTGGGCTTCTCATGTTTATTATTGCTTGGCATTTTTCAGGGTTGGCTTCAATTCCGCGGCATGTAAGCATGAAACCGAGGAATTTTTCCCCTTGTACTCCAAAGGCGCATTTTTCTGGGTTGAGTTTCATGTTGTACATTCGAAGTTGTTGAAATATCTCCTTTAAGTCTTTAGTGTGGTTTGCTGCATGTAGTGTCTTGGCCACAATGTCATCGACATAGACTTCTATGTTTCGGCCAATTTAGTTTGAAAAGATTTTGTCTATTAGTCTCTGATATGCTGCACTTGCATTTTTGAGTCCAAATGGCATGACCTTATTACAAAAATTTTCATTTTCAGTAATAAAGGCAGTCTTATCCTGGTCAGCCAAGTACATTAGTATTTGGTTATAACCCGAATAAGCATCCATAAAACTTAAATATTGGAAACCGGAAGAACTGTCAACTAATTTATCCATACAGAGGGGGTACGCGTCTTTTGGACATGCCTTATTAAGATCTGTATAGTCCACACACATCCTTCACTTACCATTGTTCTTTTTTACCATTACCACATTGGCTAACCAGGTAGTGTATCTGAGTTCTTTAATAAAACCAGCATTAAGGAGCTTTTGGGTTTCTTCCAGAAAAGCTGCCCTTTTGTCTGTGCCGAGGTGGCATTTTTTCTGTGCTATAGGTCGGATCGTTGGATTGATAGCTAATTTGTGACAGATGATATTCGGGCCTATCCATGGCATATTTGCAAGGGTCCATGCGAAGAGGTTGCCATTTTGTCTTAATAACTCGACTAGTTGTTCTTGCTCTTTGTTTTTTAGCGCGTTGCCGAGGTATGTATATTTGCTTTTCTCGGCTGTTAATTGAACCTTCGTGAGGTCGTCTATTGGCATCAGTCATTCTTGGTGGTTAGTCTGAGGATCTAAATCTGCTAATGGAGGGTGCTGATCTGAGTTGTATACCGCTAGGACGTACTGTTAATATCTTCGTTTACCTTTTTCTCTTTATCCCGGGAATTGTCGTTTGTTTTGGAATGCTGGTCGAGGTCTTCTGTGTTTCGTTTTCACCCTCGAGTATCGATATATTTGTCCTATAGGCCTTGGCGGGCCATATTTTCGAGGAGATCCTTTGCTATCACACAGTCATCTGTTGTGTGTCCGAATTTCTGATGGAAGGCGCAGTACTTGGATTTGTCTACATATCGCTGATCTTGATATATGCCTGCCCTATTTGGGGGTTTGATGAGTTTTAAATGCAAGATGTCTCTGATGATTTCATCCTTTTTGGTGTTGAGATGGTTATAACTGTCAAACTTAGGTGTGCGCTTGAATGACTTTTGTTCTGTTCGGTTGTTTGGATATTTATTTTGCTTCTCATCTTCTTTGATTGAGGTGGGTTTCTTTGCCTTTCGCAGTGCTCAGAGTTCTTCAATTTTGATTTGGGTTGTTGCCTTCTCTCGAAATTCAGCTAGGGTTTTTGGTTTTGTTATGACTATGGTCTCTTGGAACTTTCCGGGCCGGAGGCCGCTTTTTAGGGCGTGAAAGTGGACTTTCGGGTTTAAGTTAGGTATCTCATTGGTTGTTTCAGAGAATCTGGTCATGTAGTCCTTCAGGCTTTCGTTCGGCCCTTGCTTTATGATGCTCAGATAGTCAGAGTTGTGCACGTATACTTTGGATGTGGCAAAATGGTTGACGAACTAGTCGGTTAGCTCGTCGAAGTTGGAAATGGAGTCTTCAGGGTGGTTAGCGAACCAGATTAGGGCGGCTCCATCCAAGAAGGTGGGGAAGGTGCAGCATAGGATTGGGTCAGACTCTTTGTTCATGAACATCATTGTGTAAAATTTGGTGACATGAATGTTTAGGTCTCCTATTCCCATATAGGGTTTCAAGGGCATTGGTAGGGTAAAATTTTGGGCATTTGAAAGCTCATGACCTCTTTCGAGAAAGGATTGGTTCTTTTGGTGGTTGTTTTCGAGGGAGTGGGTATGGTGTGTTTGGCCTCCGATGTGTGTTCGTCATGATCGTCTTTGTTTTCAGCATTCTTATGCTCTCTTTCCATGCTCTGGCTGTGTTGCTTCTGGCGTAAAAGTTCGGCCATTTTTTGGTTCTCAGCCCTGAGGGCCTCATTGATGGCCATCAGTTCGGCCGAGTTAGGGTTTGATGGAGCGTGGCTATGCTCATCCGCCATATGTTATGTCCTGCAAAAAAAAAGAAAAAAGCACAGAAAACACTTCCAAAGGTTGTGCGGTAAGAAGATTTTGGGCCCCACAGTGGGCGCCAAATATTCCTAGGTGAATAAATCTCTCTGAGGTATAGCTTGTTCTGTTGATGCTCGAACCAGCTTTCCTTGGAGCAAGAGGATGGAACATTGTCTTCTTTTAGGAGAGGCAGCACTGGGCACCTGTAAAAGACTCCAACGTTCAAGTAAGTAAGAGTGTAAGAGTATTCAGAGTGGAAATGAATAATTGTATACCTGTGACTTAATTGGTCACCATTATATATTGAATTTCTCTATGATAGTTACTCATATCTTTGTTACTGATTTTGACAGAGTCTCCTAGTGATGCTCCGATTTATGGGGCTTTGGTGGTTTTGGTGAGAGAGATTCTCGAAGAGGTTTATCTTTTTTAGTGGAATTCGATTCCGAAATTGTCTTAGTGGATCAGTATTTAGGTAACGGATCAAGTAACAAAAACATATATTAACTAAATCGTAACTAATAATGAGAGGAAGTAAAGAAATATGTGTCAAGAAAGATTTTTTTGAAAAAGTTTTAGTTGATTAAAAAAATATAAATGATTATATTCTTAATATTTTTTTATGTAAGAATTTTTTTTGAATTTGTATATTTTTTTATTTGTCTTATACTAAATTATTTTTTGAAGTCAACAAATATTGAATTTTAGATTTTTAGGTTGTAGTACTTTTGATGTTGTGTTATGAAATTATTTTAAAAGAAAAATTTAATTGATAGAAAAAAATTGATAGATAATTATTTTTTAATAATTTAAGATGATAAAATAAATATATGGATGATTATATTTATAATATAAAATACTATAACCGAAAACCAACCTTTACATATTATACATAAGGATCATGTACGCTAACCAAAATCTCTATGTAAGTTAATCTACGGACAAAACTAGTAGTAGTACAACTCTAAATGTAGTCATTAACCTTTTCAAATATTCTAGGAGAACATAATTAAAAATTCTAAACAATAATAACAATATAATATAGTATAATAATAATAGTATATAAATCAACTTTCATTGATGATACCAATAATAATCCATGTGGCAGGGGATATCAAACTTACAATAGAGACCTGGCTGACTAAAATCCTCACACTTCATATCCAAAAAATGGACAGAGTGCTTTCTCTCTACAAATTATAAAACATAAAATGATACATTTTCCATTGAATAACTACTCCTCCCAAAAATAACTGGGGAGCCGGTTAAAAATCTTTTTTTTAAAAAAAAAAAAAGAAAATTTTTTTTGAAGTGGTTTAATTTTATGTGCATGTATCCATATTTCACGCACAAGTTATACTATCATGAAGATGAATCAATAACCAGGTTAACGTTCTTCTTGATCACGTTGACGATGATCACGAGATGATAACCGGAAAACCCACTTTGTGAGAGACTTTCTTTTAGACTGATGAGCTTTGTTATCGCCATTGTCGGAGGAGGACGACAACTCTGCCACGAAGCTCTTCAACCGCTTCATGGCGAGTTTCAGAGTCTGCTCCGACATGTTAGCAAAGCACACCCTGAACCACCCTGGCTCCGAGCAATGACACGAAGATCCCGGCGATATGTTTAGCTTCACATCATACACAATCCTCTTCCATAGATCCATCTCTGCTTCGAATGTGTTTGATTTCAACAAGTGCCTCATATCAACCCAACAGAACAACCCAGCATTGCTTTCTAGGCACTTGATGCCGGATTTTTCGAGCCCCGAAACAAGCATCTTCTGACGTCTTCTTAGCCTTTTCTGATTCTCCACCAGGTATTTTCTGGTGAACTTCTTGTCCTCCAGCATGGCGGACAAGAGGTACTGGGTTTGGGAAGACACCAGGCCGAAGCTTGACATCTTGGTCGCCGCGGCAACCACGGTGTCGTTCTCGGAGTATATGCAGCCCACGCGGAAACCCGGCAAGCCCAAGTCCTTGGACAGGCTGTAAACAACGTGAACTCTGTCCCAAATGGCTTCGTCAGCGTCAGAAAAACGGTTGTTGAGGACTTCCATGACGCTGACAAAGCCTGGGGAGTTAAAAACTGTCCCGGAGTAAATCTCGTCGCTGATTAAGTGCATGTTCTTGTGGCCGCTGATGAAGTCAACGAGGAGGTTCAACTCTTCCAGGGACAATGTGGTGCCCAAGGGGTTTGAAGGGTTTGTGACCAAAATGCCCTTCACGTTGAGGTTGAGATTTTGTGCTTCTTCGTATGCTTGCTCAAGTGCTGACTCAGTGATTTGGAAGTTGTTGTCGCTTGAACAGTGTATGGGAACAATTTCCACCCCAGTTCTCCATTTTAGGTCTCTGTCGAATCTGCACATAATTGCAAAACACGTTCAGAAAAATGTGCAATAATAATAGCATCTCAAACGTAGGATAATGAAAGCATGAAGTTGATTGATTTTTTGGATAACATTCAGGGAATAAAAAATAAAAAAGTTTTAGAAAATAATATTAGTTTGAATACGACTTATTAGGATTTAAAGTATATATTATTTAGTTTGCTTAGAAAGAATTTGATAAACGCACCCTGGGTAGTAAGGGGTGGGTAGGAGGAAGGCATCTCCTTTTTCGGCAAGGCAGAACATGAGAGTCTCGTTGGCAGAGGTGGAGCCAGCGGTAAGGACCATATGGTCGGGATCAAAGGTAACTCTGTTGCCTCTGATCTCGGCCATAAAGTCTACCATTGCTTCTTTAAAAGAAGAGAGGCCATGGTAGTCTTGGAAGAGAGCGAGCTCACGGAAAATGGACTTTCCATCTCGCTTGAACCCGGATACGTCCGGATTCTTGGCGAGCCATGACTCCAAGAGATCGAAAGAGAGCTGATTCTCTGCGAGACCCATTTGGATGATTCCTTTGGGGTTGAGAATCTCGTCATAGGGGTTTTTTTCATATTCTTGCCAGCCTAGGAAGTATGAAGAGTCTTGGCCATGGCTATTGCACGTTGCTTTTGTAGACAAGAGCCTCATTTCTGCTTGAAGTTGAGATGTGTGGAATGATGAACTTCTTTGAAGGAAGAAAGAATGTTTTGGAGAAAGAGAGTGTTAGAGAGAGCTATCCAAGGTTTTGAGATGAAATCTTGGTGATGAATTGATGGGTGAAGTAGCATGGAAGGGGCATATTTATATTATGCAAACCCCAAATCATAGTGGCATATATGGCCAAAGGCACATTTTTAATAAAATAAAAAAAATTCTTAATTTGAAGAGAGAGAGATGTGAATCAAGAAATAGTATTGAATATTTAAGGTGAATTTTATGATTTTTATTTTGTTTTTTATATTGTCTAAATTATTTTTTAAAATAAAAATTAAATATTTAAAATTTATTAAATATTAATTTATTATCTATTTTAGTAAATTAGACACTATGTGTAAGACACTATAGTAATCACTAGCATAACATAAATTTTATAGCTCATTTAGCTATATATATTAAAGATAGAAAATAAGAGAGTATATTATTTTTTTAATTTATTCTAAAATTCAATTAATTAAAAATTAATTTATTATAAATTTAAATTTTATTTAAAAATTTATTATTAATCAACAAATAACAAACAAATAATTATGTATATAAGATTTAAATTTTTAATATTTAATTAAGTAGGCGATTGAACTTAATACTCGCTTAATTAAATTAATTAACTGAAAGAGTATATTGTGAAAGGAATAATATAAAATATAATATATTATATTATTTTAATAATATTGTGAAAATTAATTAAAGAGAAAATATGTAGTTAAAAGCAGTAGATGGACACTAATTTATTAAACGCGGTTTGTCCCACCGGCCCAAGCATGTCATGCGAAGTCCACGCTCTCTAGTATGAGTCAATAATAAATAATGTGCCAAAACTAAAACACACCCTTTCTGGAAAGTGTTTCCCACCGGGTAGAATCTCGCGTGGGATTTTCTACTTCATTTCGAGTCAATTAAATTATTGAATGTTTTCCTTTGTTTGTTCTCAACATTTTATTATATATCGATTTTTAGACTTATATTTTATATTTCTATTACTAGGATCAGTTTGAATGTTTGATACAGTTGAATTAGCAGCAGTTAAAAACACCAAGAGACAAGAGGGATGTTACTTTGGACCAAGAGGATATGGTAGTAAAGACTTTGTAGGGAGCAACTGATAACGCCATACCGACAGCAAAATAAAGAGAAAACAATCATGTTTCCTTTGGTGGTTATATGCCCCCAAAAAATAAAAATGACACAAAGTGTAAATGCATAAAACATAAGAACACACCTTTTGTTTTTGTTGTTGTAAGTATTTTTCAAGTTATTTATTGAGTTTAAAAAAATTCCATGATCTTATAGCTAGTGAGTCAGTCAATATTAGATTTATATAAGCTTTTTGATTAAAGATAAGATTTGGTTAACAAATGTCCAATCAAAGTACAAAGTTTCTCTTGGAAATTCGAAGATTTATTTTGTGTTTTCAATACAATAATTTCAATATATTAAATGCATAAAAAATGAAAATGACTACTTTTAGTATTCTTAACAACCAAGATCATATGTTAGCTAATTTGTTAAGAAGTATAAAATTGAGTATCTCACTTAAACAAAGAATTCTTGTGTGGTCCATGACTGTAAAGTAACTTAATTAGTAGTTTACTTATTTTTTCTTTTAAAAAAATAAATTAAGGCAATGTGAAATGATACTAACTATAAGTATATACATAAGATTATTTAATTGAAAATGAGTGAGTGGTGACCCACAGTGCAAGGACTATGAAAGACTTAATTTAGAAGCTTTGGCTCTATTCATGGCCGTGGCATGGTCCATATGCTCCCTGGTTGCACCAACAACGAAACGATATGTGTCGGATATTTTCTTGAACATGCCTTTTAACCCTTCTTCCAATTGGCCAAATGAGTGCCCCTCCTCCTTCCCTCAACAATCTTAGGGGTGCATGCAGCCCGGTTCATTCTAAAGATTCTGTTTAGTTGGTTTGGGTTATATTATTTGGTCTGATTTTCTTCAATTCGATCAACTTGGAACTTAAAACAATTTTACTCAGTTAAATTACTCAATCAGAACAAGACCAAATCTTTGAGTCATCTGACCTAATCTAGCTGAGATTAGAAATTTTGGAATTATGAAAAAATATAGGACAGGCCGCGCTCCCACTCCATCCCATACTTTTTCTAATTCTAGTAATAATTACTAATACTGATGAAATATAACTAATTACTTAAGATTGTATATTTAATTAAGTATAAAAGTTAATTCTTTATGCTCTTACTAAAGTTGTATTATAAAACATTTAGAAATTTAGTTTAATACTAGAGTGTATATATCCGTATGTAGAAAAAAAGTCCATTTTTTTATATTTATAATCGAAATATGTTTCTAAAATTAGTTATTTATAAATATATTTATCTTATATGAAATAACCTTATATAGTTTTTGTTATTTATACTAATACCAAACAATCTATAAAATAAAAAATTCAAAAAGTATTTATATTTAATAAAAAATAGTTGTTATATGTTAATAAATCTATAAAATAAAGAAATTCANTTAAGTATTAAATGTTAATTTTCGTATGATTAGTTACATAATGCTTTTTTAAAAATAGTTGAGAAGAGAAAAGTATCTAAATTGGTATCAGAATGCATGTGTTACATCAGGATATATTCAGTTGTAGAATTAAAATTATTGATTATTGATGATTGACCTACTAAAATATAAGAAAAAAATTATAATAAAATTGCTAAAGAAATATGAAATATAGTATTAGAATATTGACAAATTTCAACATAAATGATTATTAAATATTAATTTGTGTATGATTGATTATAAAATACTTTTTTAAGAAATTGTTGAAAATGTAAGGTATCGGTGCATAATTGAAAGAGAAGAATAAGAGTAGTACGATGGGAACAGAAGAGAGAATTGAAGAAGAGAGAAGGATTTCACTAATTTGGTAAAGGTGAATTGAACTATTGTAGCACGTTTTGTAACTAACAGCTAGCTATATATATTGAGCCTATTGACAGCTAGCTTGTAACTAATCTAATTGAGAGAGAGTGTAATTAACTTTGTTGACTCAACTTGACTTAACTAATTTAGTTTCAAATTAATCATTACTCTATCATGCACCTTGCTATCTGACTCCATTGTTTTGCTCAACACTATACTCCATCATGCACTCTACTACCGAGACCTCTAAGCTTTCTTTGTCATTCTGCAGAATGCTTTCATTACTAGGCATGTTTAGCTCATGAAATGCTTCTACTGCTCCTTCAGCAGTGGCATTGCACGACATATTTGGCTTAACATTTAATCTTGCTCTAGCACTGTTAAACGATCCAGAGGCAATTGTCTTTGTAAGAATGTCTGCCAACTGAACAGACTCCGAAACATGACTGACTTGCACTACTTTTTTTGTGACATAATCCCTCACAGAGTTAAGATCAGTTTTAAAGCGTTTAGACTTTGAATGTAGAATGGGATTGGCTACCAAAAGCACAACACTCAAGTTATCACAGTATATGGTAGAAGTGGAAACTGTGACCCGTAACTCGCTTAGTAGGTTCTTGATCAAAATTAATTTTGCAACCAAATCCGCCATAGCTCTGTATTCAGCCTCTGTGCTTGACATGGCTACCACAGACTACTTCTTAGATGACCAAGAAACTAAATTCTTTTCTAAGAAAACACAGATACTACCAGTCGACTTTCTGTCACCAGGATTTCCCCTTAGTCCGAATCACAATAGGCTGTGATATTCAATGAGTTATTCTTGTGGAGATGTAAGCCATATTTGATTGTGCCACTCACATACCTAAGGATTCTTTTTACTAGTTTCTAATGTGACTCCAACGGGTGCTGCATGAACTGAGAGATTTTGCTTACAACGTAAGCGAGCTTTGGTCTTGTAACTGTGAGATACTAAAGACTGCCTACCATTGAACGATAAAGTGCTGGTTCATCAAACTTATCACCACCAAACTGAGAGATTTTTAGTGATTATGGAGAGGTGTTCTACAAGGTTTGCAGCCTATCATGCCTACCTTACCCATTAAATCATTGACATATTTCTCTTGGTTGAGTAATAGTCCTCCATCCTTAATCTTGCTAACTTGAATGCTGAGAAAGTAATGAAGGTCCCCCATATCTTTGAGTGTAAACTTGCAATTCAGCTGATTCACCACAACAATCATAGCACTAGTTGAGCTTCTAGTAATGATCACATCACCTACATACACAAGAATAAAGATAGTGACACTGCCATCAAATTTGGTAAAGACTGAAACATCAGAAACTATAGCAGAGAATCCAAGTTGATGTAGAGCTGTAGATAGCTTATGATACCAGGCCCCTGGAGCCTGTTTCAAACCATACAACGTCTTGGTAAGTTTGTAGACCAACTTTCCATCACATTGCACATAGCCCTATGGATGTCGCATGTACACATCCTCAAGCAACTCTCCATGCAAAAATGCATTATTTACATCCAATTGTCTAATTGACCAATTATTTGCTAATGCAAGAGTCAAGAGTAATATGATTGAAGTTGGCTTAACTACCAGGCTGTAGGTCTCAGTAAAATCAAACCCAAGTCTTTGAGAGAGGCCTTGGACAACCAATCTAGCCTTGTACTTCTGAAGTGTGCCATCAGAGTTGTACTTAACTCTAAAGATCCGCTTCCTGCCAATAGCTTCTCGATTCTCTGGTAGAGGTACAAGCTGCCATGTCTTGTTCTTTAGTAATGCTTGATACTCATTATCCATGGCTTTCTTCCATTTTAGGTGAACCATAACCTCCTTCACTGATCGTAGCTCAACTACAGCATGATAAGCTTTTAGTCGAAGACTACCAGACTTACTTTGTGTGGTCATAGGGTGTATGTTTTTGGTGTGGGTATTGGGCGCAGGTTGACAACTAGAGAGAACAAATTCTAAGGCTGAAATGGGCACAGGGATAAGTGTGGCTGAGTGTACTCGCTGAGAGATGATGAGTGGAGATGCCATAGGAGGAATTCGGACTATGGATGGAGCTAAGGATAGTCGGTAGTGGACAGAGGGTTGGGTGGTATTAATTATTGAAAAGAGTATTGAAAAAAGCGTTCAGAAGCTGCCGAATGATCTGTGATAGGTAATGGAGGTAGAGGTCTTGGGGAGGAATGAATGTCCTGAGCTTATAGAGGTAGGGGAAGGTTAGGGATCAAGGAAATAGCTGGCATTGTTGGAACTAACTCAGAACTACTCTACTTATCAGTGACATCCATGAGCTGATTTTTAGTTTTGAAGGCAATTGCATCTCATTGAACACAATATTTTATGTGATCACCACTTTTTCTTCTGGTGTGAGACATTTGTACCCTTTATGAGCAGTACCATATCCCAAAAACACACAGGGTGCTGACCGAAATTCAAACTAGTGACGATTGAACAGTCGCAGATGAAAAAAGTAAAGACAGCAAAACACTTGTAGACAGCTATAGTCTGGCTTCTTACCAAGTAGCTTCTCTGTTGGACACATATTTTCCAAGGTTGGTGTTGGTAGAACATTGATGAGTTGAGCTGCAGTAAGAAAAGCATCACCCCAATATCGTATTGACACTCTAGAACCAGCCATTAGTGTCATCCACATCTCTACTATATGCCTGTGTTTGCGCTCTGCAATTCCATTTTGTTGATGGATGTGAAGGCATAAAAATTTGTGCCTGAGCTACATTCGCTTGAATTAACAAATTTGATCTCCTGAATCTTTCTATCATACTTTCATGTACAAGAAGCAAAGACTCTAACTCTCCAACCGAGACACTAGATGATCGTGAAACTACAGCTATAATCAATGGTCTATATTCCTCCGTTAAGCCATTGAGTATGGCACTGACATGGTCACTTTCTCTGACTAGTTCTCCAACTGAGGCTAACGTATCTATCATTTCTTTAATTTCTAACACATAGCTACTGAAAGAACTTCCAATTTTAATGCTACTTAGTTTGTTCATTAATTGCAGAATTCTTGCTCTAATTTGTTATGCAAAATAACCTTTTAACCTTCTCCATACCAAAAATATGTACAGACAACTTACCATTCGAATAGTAAAAGGCTTGGTCATTAACGCGAACAACCTAGATTTGTGCAGAGTATATTGTCGCTTCCACCTTGCAAATTCTGGATTCTTTTCTCCTAAAGATACATTCTCCTATGATGTGTGCTAACAGATCGTGTCCTTCGTTTGTCGATTCCGCTTGATCTTTCCATTAGAAAAAGTTGTCTTCATCAAATTTCATCGAAATCAGTGAGAACGTGAAGTTAGGTTGGTATTGAATATGAGCTTCAGCTATTCTTGTGTTTACTTCCATAACGATTGAACGAACTACAGCTCTAATACCATGTAAGGTATCAGTGCCTAATTGAAAGAGAAGAACAAGAGTAATAGAATGAAAACAAGAAGATAGAATTGAAGAAGAAAAAGAGAGAAGGATTTTACTAATTTGGTAAAGAATAACATCTATATTATTATTCATATATGTTTTTTTACACCTTTTTATAAATATTTTTTTTCATCTCTTACCAATTATTTTTAATATTAAAATAAAAATAAAAATATAAAAATTAAGGGATATAACATTCTTGTTAATTTTATTATAACAATACAACAAGCTAAAAAGAATTAATTTGGAACAAAAAAGTTCTTGGGATCTGGATTGGGGACCAAAGACTATGTTCCTAAATATATATTTTCTGTCTATACACACATGTATGTGTTGATTATGCTCTTAAAGCTAGAGATTGCATCTATGGGTAAGCATATCATTTACGAATATCAAATTGATTGGTCAAACTTAGCAATCTTTATTAATTAAAATTAATTATCAATTATGGTAAATGAACCATACCATATATAATAACATTATAATGATTAATTAATTTGTAAGTCATAACGGCCTGTGTATGTTGCCATGTGTCAGACCCTTCTTTTTCTTGCACCAGGAGTTCTTGTCTCTTTTCTTCTTACTTAAATATTGTTATTGTTGAAGTAGAATGTATAGAAGGCACATGAAAATAATCCAGTGCTTGATTTTATTCTATAATAGTGGGTTATTATTGTTATTAGTTTGTGATCAACGAAATTGAAATCACAATAACAAAGATTCTCAATCAAGTGGTTGCGAATTGCAAGGCCCACACTAGATGGAGTTGACAGACGGTCATAATTTCTTGATGACATCTACCACATGGAGCTTCATGATTGGTAGCATTTCTGATTTCATTTCTTTAGGAGGAGTTACAACTTCTGCATAACTTTCAGGCAATAATTAAATATACGTTAATAATTTAAATTTGATTAAATATGATAATATTTATTGATTTTAAATTATAAAATTAATCATTAATAATACATATAACATATATAATAAGAATAAAAAAGATATACGTTAATAAGTACATTCTTATATAACATATATACGTTAATAAGTACATTCTTATATAATCATATCTAGATGTATATGAATGCATTTAAAAAATAATTTTTATTAAAACACCAGTAGATAAAAAAGATACATACATCTACCAGACAAGTGGTACATAAGTATCATGCATATTCAAAATATGTTCGAATGCGGACATGTTATTTCAACGAAATGTTTTTTTTTTTTTTGTAATTTTTAGGTTTAAAGTTATATTTCAACCGTGCTTAAAATTTCATTAACTAATAATTAAATAAAGAGATAGTTAAAATAATGTTTTTTTTATAATAACAGGTTTTTGTAAAACGAAATACTACTTGGAAACTAAATAATGGGAAACTATGATATGCCAAGAGAAAAAAGATTTTATTTGTTGTGAAATAAAAGAATCTCTCAACTATATGGGTCAATTTGGAAAGTAACAAAACCATTGAATAATCAACTAATAACCATTTTAGATATAATTTTAAAAATATTTTAAATATCCCCCCTTTTTCTTTAGGTTTTGAACCTTTTGTTTTTTTAAGTTTCAGTTGTTCTTTTTTCAATAATTTTAAATTTTTTTATTTTGTTTGACTTTAATTTTTTTTAATATTTTAGATATTTTTTATTAAATTTTAGATGATTTTTTGGTCAAATTTTAAAGTTTTTTTAATAATTTAAATTTTTTTCTGTAATTTTTTGGATGTTTCTTTTAAACGGGAAGACAAAAGGGAGGAATGGCAACAGACGACAAGGCACCTGCAGACGCGATGGCGACAACAATAATGGATACAATCTTAGAAAAAACATATAAAACCTCTAAAATATAAACATCTAAAATATAAGTATAAAAAATATCTGAAATGATATATTCGTTTTTAATGGTTTACTTTTATTTATTTTTAATTGTATAATCTCAACAAAATATTTAATACCTCTAAAATTTAAACATCTAAAATCTGGTATAAGAATATCTGAAATAATGTCTTCTTTTTGAATAGTTTTTTTTATTTATTTATATTCTACATTCTCAACAAAAAAATATTTGAAACTTCTAAATTTTAAATATCTGAATTTTAAGAATAAGAAGCATTCAAAAATAATGCGTTCTTTTTTTACTATAATTAAAAGAATTTTTATTGTGTTCAGATTTTAGATTTTTTTTAATTAGGTTTTGAATAATCTTTTATAATGATTTTGGATGTTTTTTTGGTTAGATTTTAATTGTTTCTTTCTGTTAGGTTTTAGATGTTTTTTTAACAATAATTTTAGAGTATTTACCCATTTTGATCTCCAAATAATTTTGGATCAGACACTTTAGTCCTAAACTAAAATTAATTACTTGATTAGTTTCTAAGAATTAATTCTGTCAGTCACTTAGATCCTTTGCTCTGTCAACTCTAACGGAGGACAAAATGGTCTCTGACAATTATAATGGGGGACAAAATGATCCCTGACTCCTTCTGTTCGGAAACGACACCGTTCTTCCCCAATTTTCATCATATCTCGCATAACCCTAACAGTCTAACACTGCAACTTCAAGCTATACAATGCACACTCTATAACTTCAATGTTCACAAGAAGAAAAATTATCAACTTGTTTTCAACCAATTGATACTCAGGAAACTAATGACTATGTCTCTCAAGTACATGTTGTCTTTGATAGATCTCATGAATCTTGACAACAAGTTCGATTTGTTAAGACCTGTCGTCGTTGCCATCTCCCTCCTTCTCTGTCCTATCATCATCTCCATGGCTATGTTGTCCACCACTCCAATCACTTCCTTTAACTTATTCTCTGAACCAATATTCAGTAATCGCTTCAGTTTTCATATGAGCAGTGACGACGACATTGCTCGCTGTACTGATAGCTTGGATGCGAGGTCGAAACTGTCTGCCAGCTTAGACTTCGGGAGAGAAGGAATGAAGCACTCAAGGTTCATTTCAAATGAGAATTTGCATATGATGTCGAAGGAGAATCTTCTCATAATGTCCTAATGTCCAACAATCTATATTGCTTGCCGGAGAATGGAGAAAGGCATGTCGTTGGAGTAGTTGTGGAACTTGGTCTTACTGATGTGGTGGACGTTGACGGGGTTGAAGGTGATGTTGTTATCAAAGACGTGGAGGTGGATGCTTCTAGTGGGTGAAGTACGGAGGAGATGGGTGTATCAGTCATAGAGATTTGGGAAATGTGTGGTCCATGGCATGTTGAGGTAGGTGCGACACGCGTGACAATTACACCATGGCTTGATCTTGGAGCTGAAGATAGGAGGAAGGAGAAGATGAAGAAGAAGACCGTGAAGGTGAAGAAGGAGAGTATGAATGTTAGGGTTATGCAAGATACGATAAAAATTGGGGGAGAACGGCATCGTTTCCGAATAGAGGGAGACATAGATCATTTTGTCCCCATTAGAGTTTTCAGGGATTATTGTATCCCCGTTAGAGTTGACGGAGCAAATGACTCAAATAACTGATGGAGTTAATTGTTAGGGATAATCAATCGAGTAATTAATTTTAGTTGGAGATTAAAATGTTTGGTCTAAAATTCTTTGAAAACTACTCATAATTTTAAATATTTATTTTTATTTGGTTTTAGATATTTTTTAATTTTTAATTTTTTATTTAATTTTAAATGTTTTTGTTGATTTATTTATAGTCCAACTAATAATTTATTGTTATTGACTAATATCTTATAGTTGATTATCTAGCATGATGGTTAAAAGAATTCAAATAATCAATTGTTGTTAATCACTAACTTCAAACCCGTCATCCGCCATTAGTTTTTTTGCCACATGTATTCTAAGCTTTCTTATTCGATATATATACTACAAATACTACAAAGAGTTTGAGTTTGTTCAATTTACAAGATAAAAGATAAAAATAAGTTTTTCTTTTCGCTGCAAACCTTAATAAAATATAGTAATTATTTGAGAAACATTAACATAACGAATTTGACACCGCCTTCATTTCGGTTTACAATTAAAAACAAGAGGGTTCAATGCAGCATTGTCTAATAAGTAATTAATAATCCGCCCTTAGTTTTGTAGCCACCTGATTTCAGAATATTAACTCTATCATTACTACCATGGATATGTGGAGTCATAGAGCCACAATTTCACGGAGACACAAAGCGGAAAAATAAATAACCTCATTTTTAAATAATCTCACAACTAAAATCTAATTTATATTTATATATGAAACAACTATATATTCGTATTTACAATCAAACTTTATAAATATTATGATATAATCCAACATAATTCATAATTATAATCAAACTAAACTTATATTTATAATTAAAATACGAATATAAATATAAAAATAAATGTTGTTGATTTTTTGTACGACTAAAATGTTTTGTTATATTATGAAAATTTCTGGTTGTTATATCATAAAATGTTTAATTATTATTTTATAAAATATTTAATTATTTTAATAGTTGATTATTTTGTTAAAAAATGTGTGAAATATGTATAAATGAGTATTAAAAATACAATTATTTATATACATTTAATTTAAATTTTTAAAAAAGGTAATATCATGATATAGTATTAGAAATTTTATGATAAAAAGATTTAGAGTTTGATTTTTGTTAGACTACAAAAAGAAAAAAGATTTAGCATATGACAAATTAAAAGAGAGAAAAAAAGTTATGCAAAAAAAAATGAAGTAAATTCGAAAGAAGCTCTTATTTAAAAGAGTTGTATTAAAAATATATAATCATTCACATATATATCTATTCCTATCCATTTAACTTTTTAGAAAAAAATAATTTCATGACAACAAATAAATCTAAAAAAAGTCCTTTATTATTAAATTGCTGATAAAACTACACACAAAATTTGTTAACGATAAAATTACGTTTAAAATATTTTAAGAATATTTTTGGTTAAAAAATTTTGACTCTACTTTTGAAGGCCATTTAATAATTCAAGACATATTCAAATCGTTTACTTCATATAAATATACATAAATAAATAATAATTAATTCAGTAATTAATTTTTTTCTTTATAATAAAAATTTTTGTTTAGCACATTATCCTCTGTTCATTTAGTTTTAGGGTATATAGAATAAGTAGTGTTACTCCAAGTGTCAACATCCATTTTTGAAAATAAAAGTAAAGGATCTGACTGACAGTTAAACTGTAATTTATTTTTATTTTTATTAAATAAAAAAACCACAGTTGTTTTCATAAAATTACAAACTCAATCGATTAATGCAAAGAAAGCAGAGCTAAATGAGTATAGTGGTGAGCCTGCTCAATGCTCATGAGGTACTCTTCACAGAAAAATACTAAAAAGTTATCAAAATTTATTACTTTTAATTATTAAAATATAAAATAAAATATGTTATTAAATTATTAAATTAAACTAAAAAATTAAATTAATAACTAAATAATAAATAATAAATTCTGACATTTTTGTTACTTCACTTCAGATTCAGGAGATGCCCCGCTTCCTGATTTTAAACATGATGTTTTGTTTTCTTATACCTTGTTTTAGTTGATTTGATGGGTTTTAAACTTTTCTTTTATGATTTTAAATTACAGTAGCACTCACCCTATCTCACTAATATTAGGGACCAATATACTTAGTATAAGAAAATTAATTAACATTAATCAAATATAAAATAAAAAGATGTTAATCACCTAAAGTTTTTCCGTCCAAATCTATGATGCACAAGTTGCAGACAAATGAAGTATATGTAACCGTCACAATTATAATGTTGTGACCCCACAATAATATTGCACTCACAATTTGATATAATTAAGCCATCTTTCTTAAAATAGTAAATGTTTTTTTATCTCTCAATCACCATTATTTGTTTGAAAAATAAAGTGATTGTTTATAATTTAAAAATTTTTAATTGGTCTCCAACCATTCAAATAACTTATTCAAATGATTTTTGTTATTAGTTAGTTTAGGTAGTTTCTAAATATAAATTTTTTAACTGTGAAAGACCATTGAAAGACCATTTTATTCTATTTGATAAACCCTAAACCGAGAAGAGTATTTACTCTTTTTAAAATGTTTAAATTATTTGATAAAATTATGTGATTGATTTTACGTGCAACTTTTTTTTTTCCTTCCTAATTTAGAAGAACAAAAGACAAGAAAAATCAAATTTTAATACACTCTAATTGCAATCTAATACAATTGTAATAGTTACTGTAACAATAATATTGCGACTGCATCAGGACATGTGATGTGATTGCAATTTGATTCCATGATCTTTGTTTTTGAGGTTAATTAATTAACATATACATATCTGTGATGAACAGTTAGCAGCTAATGATATATTTATGTATAAACACATAGGCAAAGGTTTCTGGCGTTTGGAGGTTAAGGTGGGTCGCTGAAAGAAACAACTGTTAACTGTGAAATAACCCTAGCTACTTGCCAAAGCAGAGGCAAAAAAATAATACACGTTTAATGTTACATGGTTTGGTTTGGTCACTACTTTGAGGGAACCATGTTCCCAATTTCTTCAATTATTACTGATGAAATAGGCCATTTCCCACAAATTGTATATTCTGAATATTGTCAAATCACTCCTCTCAAAAATTTAATTAAAAAAAACATACATAAATAATTATATTTTTAATAAAAAATATTTTAAAATAATTTTTATATATATATATTTATTTGTTTTATGTTAAATTTTTTTTAGTCAATAAAAATTAAATTCTAAATTTTAGATTATAAAAATTTTAATATTACTTTCTAGGAGAATTATTATTATTTTAATATGTTTGAGAGGATAGAATGAGCGATTAAAATGATGTAGAATGATTCATAAGTTTATGTTAGTGAAAACAACTTGAGAAATTGACCCCATGACATAAATAGAATGCAATGGATGGAGAAAGAAAAAAACCGAAAGCGACTTAAGCAAAGGAACGATTTGATGAACAGTTTGAAAAGACAAACGGTGTCTTAAAATTAAAATGCAGGGGTTCCTACCTTGGTCTTAACCCCTTAAATCACATTATCATTATTAGTAAACAATAGAAATTAATTAATGGCATTGTCCAAATTCATAGACATCCCAGGAATAAGGTTACCCCATGAAAACCCTATTGAAATAAAACAACAACGAAAATTGAACGAAGCTTGAGACATGAAATGAAAGGTCTTCAGTTTTGTAAGTGGCAATATTCTAACACTCCAAATCATTATCGATGAAAGTTCCAAGGCATAATGCACACAATTAAACATTTGTTTTGACGGGAAATCATGGAGCTGTAGCCCTATACAGGCACATTACTATGTTCAATTTCCCCCTAGTTGATGATTTAATAGTCCGTCAACTTCACTCTGGGTTTTAAATTATGTGGTTATTATAGTTTAGCAAGTATTTCAAATGTTTCAGTCAATAGTTTTAGTTATTGATCTCAGTTAGTTGAAATCTGTGACTAAAATTACCGATACACTTAAAACACCGAGATACTTGAAATGTTTTCTAGCTATAATTTATTCATTGCGACCTCGATCTTGATATGGTTAGTTGAGATTTTGATGCGACCCGTTGGTTATCATCAAGTTAAGTTGGAGTCGAGTTTTGTGAGTTTAGAACACATCTCAATCGCAATTTGATGCTATATATTGTGATATAAATGAACCCCATCCACAATATTATGTGTACATCATGTGATGTGCAATCCACAATTTAAAACCACACTAGAAAATTCAGATTTTACTAGTGGAAAGATCATGAATCCAACTTAGTAATTAGTGAATCAACAATGTTACGTATCAAAAAAATCAGTCACTAAATTAATTATTAAGATATAATATATATGGTAACTATTTTAGTAACTTGTGTTTATAATATTTTTGTTATTTAATATATCTATTTTCAAATTTTTACTAAAAAGTAGTTGAGGTCGCATTCACTGGAGCAACTAACTAGTAGTATTGGTGGAGCTTTGGCGATTTGTTTTAAGTAATTAAATGAATAAATTGAAGGGCAATCTCTATACGGATGATTTAAACGAATATATGTATATTTAAGTGTGTTTTAATTAAAGAAAGAGATAGTGGCGAATTATAACAAGAGGGCCACGTGGTTTGTAGTAAAATGGGCAAAGAGGTGTTATTAGGGCATGTGAAACCCTCGTTTAAGTGCCCCCACCCACAACATATACAGAGACATTAGTCATAAGGACCATATAACAAAAATTAAGCTTCCAAGGCACAAGGCTAGTCCAATATGACAACTAACATGAAAGGAAAAAAAAAGGCCTCACGTTAGTCCATTCTTCGCTCTCTAACGAGGAGACATTTGCAAATTCCCACTGCCCCACTCTGTCCCCTTTAATTCAATTTTTTGGGGTCCACTTTCACCTCCACCCTACCTAGATACTTTTTTGGCAATTGTGTTGCTACATTCTCAAAATTAGAGCATAAATTATTTGTTTATTATTGTAACATCAATTTATTTCATTAGTTAAAACTATAATAATATTTCTACCTAATTTACGTTTATGCTTTCTATTTTTTTTAAGAAAAGTTTAAAAGTTATTCGACCCAAAAAAGGAAGCAAATATAAGTAAAATGATGCAACCCAATTATTTAAATTGAAATAGAAACAAACATGAAAATATAACATTTAAAATCTCTTCAAAAATTTCTTTTGGCATTGTCATTACTAAGGATCAAAAGAAGCTCATACAATTCGCTATAATATTAATTGCACTGTAACTACAAAAAAAAACATTATCCTTGAAATTATTAGCGAATTTATTATAAATTCATCGATAATTAGTTTACCGTCGAATTTATTTTTAAATTAAATTTGACGGTATAAACAGTGTCAGAAAATTTTTATTAGCAAATTATTTCATCTAACATTAATTATCGGCAGATTTTGCATCTGATTTTTCAATTAATACGATAAAAATAAGCAGTTGAATATGTCTTCCTCGATCTAATTTTTTTAACTTAGTGCATTAATAAAAAATAGAATGATAATAGTATTAATTTATCAAAATAAACAGAACTCCTAACCTTAATAGAGGATGTTTAGTTGCTCATGGTGGCTCAGAAAAAAATTAGGGTTCTAAAAAGTCTGAAAGTGCGGAATGAGGAAGAAGGAGAAGAGAACGTTAAATCTTTTCCCCTTTTATATCTAACCTAAATGATTTGAAAATAAAATAAAATAATAAATACTAAAACCTAAAAGATTGTATTTTGTTTTCAAACAAAATAAAAAATAAAAAAACTAAAAATTAAATCTAACGAAGCCTTCTTTAGAGTTCCAAAACGCGCTACTGGCGCTAAACACCACGCTCGGCATTTAGCGCTGCTAAACAGAGGCTATTTCCATTATTTTCTGGGTGCATGGCACTAAATGCCAAGTAGCGACATTTAGCGCCACTATTGTGTGGTTCTGGGCACATTTTACAAGGCACCTAGCGCTAAATGCCGAGTCATGGCATTTAGCGCTAGCTTCACAGAGAGTTTAATCGAAGTACGAGGCACCTGGCACCAAATGCTAGGTAGCGGTGTTTAGCGCCAGCTTGACAGCATCAATTTTCTTCCTCATGAACTCTATCAAACTCGCCCGAATTTTTTCAGAAAATAATAAAACCATAATGCAAATCAAAGTAGCATCCAAACTGGTCTAAAACACCAAAATTGAATAAAAACTCAATAAACCTATATCTAAATTACTAAGAAAATATAAAAAAGATGCTCACGCATTACAACACCAAACTTGAATTGTTACTTGTCCTCAAGCAACTGAAAACAACATGAATCTGAGATGTGGGTTTGCCTAAGAGTTGAGTTTTCATTTAAGCTCTTGTCTATTCTCTGAGTGCGGTTAATTTCACTGTGATCCTGAATAGTTTCAACATCTCACTATCCTTTGAAGCTCAAGGATGTTAATATTATGAATTCTCTTTCTTTTACTTCTGATTAATCCTTGAACACAGTATTTTCTTTTCTTTTCTTTGGTGCTTTGCACCTTGAGCTTACCTGTGACTCTAAATGTTTTGTCTCAACCTTTACTTGACACAAAAATACCACAAGTACTTAATTAATTGGGGAACTCTTTGAGTTCTAATTTTTCTTTTGAATTTTTTTAGTTAGTAGTGCTCAGAGCATTTGACATACTCTTTAATTGCACTTGGCTTTGACTCTAAGTACTCTGTTTCAAGAGTTTCTTGACACATTCACACTATCAGCTATGGCTAGGAAAACAACTCTTTTGAGTTTTTGATCATTCTTAAACTTCCTAACCATTGATGCTCAAAGTCTTGGGCCTTGCTTTTTGTTTTCTTTTTTTTTTTTTTTGCTATTTCTTTTGCTTCAAGGATTACTTTCTTATTTAATTTAGAGAATTCATAATAATTATCTAAATTCTTGTACCTTATGAATTAACAATCTTAACTCCAAGATCAAATATGCACTATTCTCTTCATGCATTCAAAACCACAAATAAATATCACCACATCTAAATAAATAGGACCATTCAGAATATAAACTCAAGTTCTCATGTATTGCACCACTTTTCTTTCTCTTTTTTATTGAATTCAAGCTCAATGAGCAGTACATGAGACTTCTTTTTCAGACTAAAATTAAAACACTAAAACAATTAAATAAAACTAAAAAAACTAAAAACACTGACAATCATGCAAAGGACATAAAATAATGCAACAGAAACAGAAAGTAATAAAATAAGAGCAGAAAAGGGAAATAGCATAAAAAGAACTCAACCACCTTAGTCATCATGGTGGCTGTCTCCTCCATCCGGCTGAGCTCTTGAAAATCCTCCCTGTCATCCAAAGTCAAGCCTCATCTATGAGAGCTCCTGACACTGACTCTGCTGCTCTGCCAAAAGCTGCTAAAGAAGAGCAGTGTGGCCCTTGTGACTCACCCTCAACTAATCAATGAAGGAGGTCAGCTCATGCCAATACTCGTGTGGAGAGAAATAGTGTCCCTAAGGCATCACAGGCTGCTCCTGCTAAGGCAGAGAATCGGCTGGTCTCTTGGGACTCTTGCATACGCTTGAGCATACTCCATAGACTTTTTGGAGATAGGTCTCTCTATAGCAATGAGGGTGTCATGCTCAATGCGCACTTTGGAAGCATCATAGAGGTAGTAGATAAGATGCGAAAATGCCGGCTTGGTGTGGGTGGAGGCATTGGAAGCAATGCTGTAAATCTCTTGTGCAATCACTCACTCCACCTCCACCTTATTCCCGAGCATGATACAATCGATCATCACTACCCAGTCTATTGTAACCTCAGAACGGTTGCTCATTGATATGATAGAGCGCTGAATAAACTCCAACCACCCTCGAGCTACTGGCCTCAAGTCATGCCGCCCCAACTGATGTGGCTGCCCCTCAGAATTAAGCCTCCACTGAGCTCCTGGAAGGAATATCTCTACAAGTATCTAGTCCAGCCTCCGATCGCTATTGACCCTTTCAGTAAGGGAATGAGGGTCATCTCCAGTCTATGGTAGTTGGAGGGCATCCCTCACACTCCTCGGACCAAACTCTAGAATCCGCCCTTTGACCATGGTGCGTTAGTTCATGGTGCTAGGGTTCACGCCCTTCACATGCTTGTATATGACCGAAGCATTGGCATAAAATTTTTGGACCATCAGTTGGCCCACCTCAGTTACTGGGTTACACAATGTGTCCTATCCCTCCTCTAAGTCTCTATCGGAATCTCTGGATACTCGTCCAGCTTAAGGTCAAATCGCACCTCCGGGATCACTTTCTTCTTACTAGTGATCTCGATAAAGTGCTCTTTGTGCACTTTCGAACTGAACCGGCTAGCATCATAAGTAGGGCTGGTCACATAAGTCTTCTCTTTCCTCTTCTTAGAAGAGGACTCTCCTCCCTTGGGTACTATAAGTAATGTTCAAATAAAAAGAAAGCGGTGCGGCCACACCAAATTTAAAAATTTTGCTCGTCCTTTAGCAACAAAAAATAGGGAATAAAGGGAGTGTAAAAGAAAGAAAGGAACAAGAATAATGGAGAAAGGGCGGCGAAAAAGAAAGAAAAAATTTTTTTATGAAAAGGTAGGGTAAGATTTAAAGGAGATGGAAAAGAAAAGTGAAGAAAGGGAGTATGGAGGAGAAAAAGGGAATGTGGTGACAACAAATAAAGAAGGGGGGTAGGAGAAGTAAGAAGTAGTAAGAAGGTGGGAGGAGTTATTTTTGTGGTGGGGAAGATGTGGTAAAAATGGTTGTATATATAGGAGGGAGGGGGGTAACGTTGAAAGGAAGGGGAAGGAGAGTTAATGAAATTGAATAGGGAAGGAAAGGGGATTGAAGTGTGATGAATTGGGTTAGGTGGGGGAGGGGAGAGGGGTAACGGTTAGAAAGGTGAGGTGATTGGGAATGAGAAATATGGAAAAAAAAGGGGGTAAAACTGATTGGGGAATGAGGGGGTGGTGGGGCCCACGTGGCTTTATTTGTTTCAAATTCAAACCTCCTTTCGAGTCAGACCAAGAGGCGCTACTGGCGCTAAATGCTAGGCTCGGCGTTTAGTGCCGGTAGCGTGTTTTCATTTTTCTGGGAAGAATACCTGCCGCTAAACGCTGCTACTGGCATTTAGCGCCACTGAGACAGAGATCACTTCAAATTTTGTAACACCCTTGGTGCTAAATGTCGCTGAGACAGTGGCAACTTCTTGAATTGCGTGCGCTTCGGTGCTAAACGCCAAGACGGGAAGTTTAGCGCCATGGATCCATTGACCATTCCTTGATTTTTGTGCCCCCTGGTGCCAAACGCCATGCTTTGTCGTTTAGCACCGGGGCACCCGAATGGAATCCCTCCTAGGGTGCGCTGTTCTCCCTTCTGATTCTTCTTGTTCTTGTTTTTAACACTTTGCATGACCAAACTACACATAAAAAGAAGGAAAACTGTAAGAAAATAAAACCAAATAAATATAAAATAAATTGGAAATCTAAGGATATAGATGATTGGTTTGCCTCCCAACAAACGCTTTTTTAACGTCACTAGCTTGACGGTCAGCTCTACTAAGTCAGCAGATGAGCAGACCTTTGACGATCAACCTCACCTCCAAGATAGCGCTTTAACCTCTGGCCATTGATAGTGAACCTCCTATCAGAGTTTTCTTCTTGGAGCTCCACATGACCATATGACAACACTCTGGTAACCACAAACGGTTCTGACCACCGGGACTTCAGCTTCTTGAGAAAGAGCTTGAGCCTTAAATTGAACAATCAAACTTTTTGGCCTGGCTCAAATGCTCTGGTGGCTATCTTCTTGTCATGCCACACCTTTGTCTTCTCTTTATAGAGCTTGGCATGCTCATAAGCTAATTTTCTGAATTCATCAAGCTCATTCAATTGGAGGAGCCTATTTTCTTTTGTAGCTTTGGCATCAAAGTTCAGAAACTTTGTTGCCTAGTATGATCTGTGCTCTAACTTCACTGGCAAGTGACAGTCCTTGCCATAGACCAACTGATATAAGGACATGAAATTAGAAGTCTTGAATGCTGTCCGGTATGCGTAGAGGGCATCATCAAACTTCTTAGTCCAGTCCTTCCTTGAAGCACTAACGGTCTTTTCTAGAATCCTCTTGAGTTTTCTATTAGAGACCTCCTTGTCCACTTGTCTGAGATGATAAGGGGTTACCACTTTATGACAGACTCGATACCTCTGAAGAAGTGAATCTAGCTGTTTATTGCAGTAGTGGCTTCCTCCATCACTGATTAGTGTCCTGGGGACACCAAACCGACTGAAAATATATCTCTAAAGAAAGCTCAGCACCACTTTGGCATCATTAGTGGGGAGAGCTACTGCCTCCACCCACTTGGGCACATAGTCAACTGCCATCAGAATGTAAGTGTGTGAGTATAAGGGTGGAAAATGTCCCATGAAGTCAATACCCCGCACATCAAGTAACTCAATCTCCAATATTTCTTGCTGTGGCATCTCATGGTTGTTGGAAAGATTTTCAACTCTTTGACACTTGTCACAGTTCCTCAAAAAATTTTGAGCATCTCTAAAGAGAGCCGGCAAAAAATAAAAAAACCACTTTAAAGGACCTTAGTTGTTGTCCTCTCACCACCAAAGTGGCCTCCGTACTCGGAACCATCACAATGCCAAAGAATCTACTATGTTTCTTCATTCGAAACACAACAATGGATAATAATATATGAGCATCTCTTGAAAAGTAAAGTTCCTCCCACAAGAAGTACTTGGCATCATTAAATAGCTTATTAACTTGCTGTTTTGTGTACTTCTTGGGGATGAACCTCATTGCCTTAAAATTTGTAATATCTGCAAACCATAGAGCCTTCTAAATCATGAAGAGTTGCTCATATAAAAAGGTCTCAGTCACAGGAGTGGGTTGTTACATTCCCTCTTCAGGCTCAATCCTGGAAAGATGGTCAGCCTCTTGATTCTCTGACCCTTTTCTATCTCTAATCTCAATATCAAACTCCTAAAAAAGGAGCACCCACCTGATCAATCTTGGTTTAGTATCCTGTTTGGTTAGAAGGTACTTAAGAGCAGCATGGTCAGTAAAAACAATAACCTTACTAATCAAATAGGACCTAAACTTATCAAAAGCATAAACTACAACTAATAACTCTTTATCTGTAGTTGTGTAATTCTTTTGCGCGTCATTTAGCAAATGGCTAGCATAGTAAATGACGTGCACAAGCTTGTCTTGTCTCTGTCCCAAGACAGCTCCTATAGCATGATCACTAGAACCACACATCAATACAAACGGTAAATCCCAATTAGGAGGAGCTATGATGGAAGCAGAGACAAGCTTAGCTTTCAGAGTCTCAAAAGCATGCAAACAATTATCATCAAAATAAAAAGGAATGTTCGCAACCAAGAGGTTGCTCAAATGCTTAGTAATCTTAGAAAAATCATTTATAAGTCTTCTATAAAATCCTACATGTCCTAAGAAACTCCGGATTGCTTTTATAATAGTGGGTGGTGGTAATTTTCAAATACCTCCACCTTAGCTTTATCAACCTGTATTCCTTTACTTGAAATATGGTGCCCAAGAATAATACCTTTAGTTACCATAAAATGACATTTTTTCCAATTCAAAATAAGGTTTGTTTCTTGGCACCCTTTCAAGACCAAGGAAAGATGTCTCAGGCAAAAATCATAAGAATTACCAAATACAGAAAAATCATCTATATAAATACCTTAATAAACTTTTCAACCATGTCAAAAAATATGGAAAGCATGCACCTCTAAAAAGTTGCTGGGGTATTACACAGTCCAAACGTCATCCTCCGGTAAACAAATACACCAAAGGGGCATGTGAATTCTGTCTTCTCTTCATCTTGAGGGTCCACTGCAATTTGATTATAGCCAGAATAACCCTCCAAAAAATAATAAAATACATATCCAGCTAACCTCTCAAGCATCTTAACAATGAAATGCAAAGGAAAGTGGTTCTTCCTTATTGCTGTGTTGAGCCTCCTGTAATCAATGCACATATGCCACCCTGTGACGGTTCTTGTAGGGATAAACTCATTCTTCTTATTCTTGACCACTATCACACCTCTTTTCTTGGGAACCACTTGCACTGGATTCACCCATGGTTTGTCAGAAATTGGATAAATTATCTCGGTTTCTCAAAGCTTCATTAATTTTTTTTGGACCACCTCTTTCATGGTTGGATTTAGTCACCTTTGTGGTTACACAACCGGTTTAGCATCCTCCTCAAGTAAGATCTTTTGCATACACTTAGTCAGACTAATCCCTTTCAAATCACCAATGGTCCATCCAAGAGCTATTTTATGGCACTTGAGCACTTGAATCAAGGCTTCCTCTTCCTCATGCCTCAAAGAGGAGCTAATAATAACTGGATAAGAATCATGCTCGCCTAAAAATGCATACTTCAAAGAAGGAGGAAAGGGCTTTAACTCAAGCTTCAATGGCTCTTCCTCCTTAAGTAGCATTTTTGGTTCCCTTTCTTGAGGTGGTGAATCATCAATTTTAAGCAAACCATCCTCTGAAGGAGATTTTAAAATACCATTAAGCTCTTCATCTTCAAAAACCTCTTGAATCAATGGCTCAATAAGATCAACTTTCATACATCCCTCATAATCACTAGGATATTGCAGAGCTTCAAGCACATTAAGGACAACTTCTTCTTCATTGACTTTCAAAGTCAACTCACCCTTTTGCACATCAATAAGACTGCGTTTGTTTCTGAGAACAGGACAAGACAAGACATTGAGAACAAGACATAAAGGACAAAGACACAAAATTTTGTGTTCTTGTATCCTGTTTGGTGATAAACTAGAACAAATTATGAAAATCTAATTTATTCTCATTTTTTTCATTCAAAAAATTTAAGATGAAAATAATAATAATAAAAAATTAACAAGAATAATGAAAGAAAAATGAAAAATAAGTTGTGTCCCTTGTTAGTGTCTCCGTATCCTTCCTGTCAGGATGGACACAAAATACACTAATCTAGTGTCCCTGGATACATTGTCTCTGTCGATGTCTTCTTTGTCAAACACGATTTTGTGTCTCTGTGTCCTTGTCTCAGTGTCCTATCTCTGTAAACAAACGTAGCCTAAGAGCTCTCCTTGTAGCTAAAAAGGGTCTCCCCAAATTAATAGAGATATTCTTGTCCTCTTCCATATCCAGTATAACAAAATCAACATGAAAACTAAAAGGTCCCACTTTCACTAGTAAATTTTCATCAACTCCAAGAGAAAATTTAATTGAACGGTTGACAAGTTACAGAAAAATACGGGTGGGTTTTACCTCATCAATATGGAGCTTTTGCATCAAGGAAAGTGACATGAGATTGATGCTTGCTCTAAGATCACATAATGTCCTCTGAATAGTAATATCATCAATGGTACAAATTAAGAAGCTTCCCGGATCTTGCATCTTCTCAGAGAGATCCTTCTGAAAAATAGCACTACATTTCTTGCTGAACACCACGGTTTCACTTTTCTTTCAATTCCTCTTGTTGGTCAACAATTCCTTCATAAACTTGGCATAAAGAGGCATTTATTGAAGAGCCTCTACAAAAGAAATGTTGATTTGAAGCTTCCTGAAGACCTTTAATAATTTTAAAAATTGCTTGTCTCTGGATGCCTTTAGAAGCCTTTGAGGATATGGTATTTTTGGCTTGTACTTAGACATTGGATACTTCATTAGATATTGCTCAAGATCAACCGGAAAGGGATTGTTCGAATGTCTTGGAGGAGCGTCTTCCTCATTTATTTTAGCCTCCTCTTGAGCTTTTTTTTTTCAAATGGCTCCTCATTAACCTCTGTTTCTGACCCTGCTACCTACCACTTCTTAGATGCATGGCCTTACACCGTTCCTTTGGGTTAGGCACTATATTACTGGAAAAGGTATTAGGAGGCCTCTCAGATGTTTTCTTGCTCAATTGAGCCATTTGAATCTCCAAGTTTCTAATTGAAGCTCTGGTTCCTTGCATGAAACTATGAGTACTCTTGAGGAGCTCTTCAATCGTAGATTCCAAGTCAGAGGATTTTTGAGAATAAGAAGGTGCTTGATATTATTGAGAGGGCTGAAACTGACGGCTGTTATTGAAGTTATTCTGATTAAAGTTGCCCTAAGGAGAAGTGTTGTTGTTGAAGTTCGGTTGTCTTTGTGGTTGATTTCTCCACCCAAAATTTGGGTGATTCTTCCACCCTGGATTATAAGTCTTGGAGAAATGATCATTATTAGGGGATCTAGAGGAATTGCCCATGTAATGGACATGTTCAGGGAGAAATCGACCATAGTCATAGTTCTCACCTTGAGAAAAGCCACCACACATGTTATAAGAAACATCTTGGGTATTAATAACTAAGACTTGCAATCCACCCGAGTATTGAGTAATAGCATTTATCTATTGAGACATGGCTTTATTTTGAACAAGAACTATATCCCAAGCATCAAGTTCCATGACTCCTTTCCTCACGACAGTCCTCTTAGAAGAATACAAATATTGGTTATTAGCAACCATCTCAATCAACTCTAGAGCCTCTTCAGTAGTTTTCTTCATATGAAGGAATCCTCCTGCAGAAAATTTATAACTGAATCCAATCCAAAAACATGTCGGGAGGGCACTTTCTGAGAATAACCTTGTATCTCTCCCAAGCTTCATAGAGAAATTCACCCTCTTATTGCTTGAATTTCTAAACATCAGTTCTTAGCTTGGTCAGTCTCTAAGGTAGAATGAACTTAGTCAGAAATTTGCTAACCATATTATCCCATGTATTAAGACTCTCTTTGGATTGTGTATCAAACCACTACTTGGCTCTGTCCCTTACAGCAAATGGAAAGAGCAACAACTAATAAATATCAGGATGGACTCTATTAGTCTTTACTGTATTACAAATTTGCAGGAAATTAGAGATGAACAAGTTTGGGTCTTCCTGTGGGAGTCCATGAAACAAACAGTTTTGTTGCACCAAAGTAATGAGCTAGGATTTCAACTCAAAATTGTTAGCATTCACAGGTGGGACAATAGTACTATTGCCATAGAAGTTAGGATTTGGAGCAGCGTAGGAGCCAAGTGTTCTCCTATGTTGCTCAGGAGCATTGGGAGCATTAGGGATAGCAACATTATTGTTGTTGTTTAGCTCCATAGTGATTTCTTCAGCTTATTTCCCAAAATCATCCTTGTCATTCTTAGCAGCTCCGTAAGTCCTAGCCTGTTATAAGCGTCTTCTTAGAGTCCTTTTAATCTTAGGATCAAAGTTAAAAAGAGGTTTCTTGTCTCTATTCCTTCTCATAATCAAATAAAAACAAGAAAAGGTAGAAATCTCTATGTCAGAGTGAAGAGAATTCCTAGTGAGGTAAACCGAGTGAACAAAATAAAATAAAATGAACTAGAATAAAAGAAAATAAATTTTTTGAAAATTAAAGAAAAAGAAAATAAAATTTTTAAAATTAAAAGAAGGAAAAATAAGAAAATAAAATGAATAAAACAATGGAAAAATGCTCAGTGGAATTCGAAAATTCAAAGGAAGAAAATTAAGAAAATTAAAGCAAGAAAACTCTAATTTAGGTAATCAAACAATGGGTAGTTGTCAATCACAATCAATCCCCAACAACGGCGCCAAAAACTTGGTGCAGACTTCGAAAACTACAAACTAATAGTTGAGGGTCGTACCAAGTAATACCTCAGGTGAGTGAGGGTTGATCCCACGAGGATTAATGGATAAAGCAATAATAGTTGAGTGATTAAGCTAGTTAGACAAAAAAAAAAGAGTATTTTGAGTTCCAATTATCATAAAACAGAAATTAGAGAATTTAAGAAAGCAAACAGTAAATGGATTGTAAGAATTATATGGGAAAACTATTAAAGTTTTAGAGATATTTACTTTTCCAGATTAATAATTCTTGCCAAATACTTTAATCATACAAAATTCAATTCATGGAAAACTTTAATTGATTAAACCCTAGTTCCTTAGTGATTTAATCTCCTCTAACCTAATCAACTGGTAATTCCTTGGTTACTTAATTTAGATTAAAGGTTTAAGTCCAATTCTATTTTCTTAACCACACAAACCCTAAGTGCCCAAACATAAGGTGATTATATATTACGTATCACGTCAAGTCCAGTTAATTAGAGAATTATGAGAAATTACTTTCAAGCTGTTATTCAAGTGAGTTAACTTTTCCAATATTCAACAAGAATTCTAGTAGAAAGAGAGTTATCTTCCACTATACTCTAATTTTTAGGATGAAGATCGAAAGCAATCCTTGAATTTAAATTAGTGCATTAATCAAAAGTAGAATGACAATAGTATTTATCCATCAAAATAAACAGAGCTCTTAACCTTAACAGAGGATATTTAGTTGCTCATGGCTCAGAGAAAAACCAGGGTTCTAAAAAGTCTGAATGTACGATATGAGGAAGAAGGAGAAGAGAACCCGAAGGGTTGAATCTTTTTCCCTTTTATATCTAACCTAAATGATTTGAAAATAAAATAAAATAATAAATTCTAAAACCTAAAAGATTGTGTTTGTTTTCAAATAAAATAAAAATAAATAAAAAAACTAAAAACTAAAGCTAACGAAGCCTTCCTTGGAGTTCCAAAACGCGCTACTGGCGCTAAACGCTGGGCTCGACGTTTAGCACTGCTGAACAGAGGCTATTTCCATTACTTTCTGGGTGCCCACTAGCGTGTGGTTCTAGGCATATTTTACGAGGCACCTAGCGCTAAACGCCAAGTCATGGCATTTAGCACCAGCTTCACAGAGAGCCTGCATGAAGTACGAGGCATCTGGTGCCAAATGCCAGGTAACGGCGTTTAGCTCCAGCTTGACAGCATCAATTTTCTTCCTTTTTCTTCTGCATGAACTCTATCAAACTCGCCCAGATATTTTTTGAAAATAATAAAACCATAATGCAAATCAAAGTAGCATCCAAACTAGTCTAAAAGACCAAAATTTAATAAAAACTCAATAAATCTATATATAAATTACTAAGAAAATAAAGAAAAGATGAACTCACCAGAGCTGGTGGTAGAGGCAGAGGTAGATGAAGTCACCAATGCGGAGGTGCAGAGGCTGTTGGCGAAAACGACCCAACCCGAAGACGTGATTCTTGTAAGGCTCAGAGGTGGTTTTGCGCCAAACCCTATCAGGATCTACCACTAAGGCATCGGTGTTGGGATCGTCCCCACCAGGCGACTAAAATTGCTGAGTCGCGTCCTCCAATCTTTACATGTAGTCCTTTTGTATAACTCACGTTGTGATTAGGATGATTGTTAATTGACTTTAAATCGAATACATTTCAAAGTTACAATTGATTGAAACTCACATAATGAGCCGTAAACTGCTTATCAACAAATCTCTCCTTGTTGGCCTTCAGCATATGGGTATACTTGAAGGTCTCCATCAGTGTCACCTCACGATCCAACGAATTAGACTACACATATTGAAACCAACTAATAAAATAAATTAAATAATAATTAATTCAAGTTATAATTAACAAGGATTAACAAATAATTACATACTAGCCTACTCTTCATCTTTATGAAAGTTGCCGACCCACCGGTATACTTCGACGACCTCGGTGAAGCCCTGTTAGTTTTGTTCATCAGATGGAAACACTTGAACCCCTCATCAGTACTAAAATAGACATCCAGTTCCTTCTTAAGATCTGGACGTAGCCAAATCGTGAGGTGGTTGCACCCCTAACGAACATCCAGCATCATATGCTGAAGTCGCTTAGCTATCTGGTGGTCGTAGATCTTCCTAATCAAGATATCATGTTTCTAACCCATATAAATTTCTCTTGCACAAATTAATTCAACAACATTAGTTTGTTGAAATAAAATACAGTTAAAATACAGTTAATTCAACAACATTGGGTTCATACCGCCCACTTCTGAAACCATTGCTCTCTGATCTCAATAGGGATCTTCGTGTAGTTCAATCATGGGTTGTCGTACATGGACTTAATCACATTGGAGATCTTGTGTGTACATGCACTGTTGTTTGGTGGAAACCTATCAATGAAAAACTTAAGATTAAAAAACACATAAAAACACATAAAACTTAAGAAATTCAAAATAGGTTGCGGGTAAAAGATATTAAAATAGTATGTATCACGCCTGCATGCCAATAGGCCAAATCCTGATACGTATAACGGGTGGTGATGGACGGGCATCTGGCTAGGACGCATTAGAGGAATCATCCACCACAGGCTTTGTTGCTAGAGCTGTAGAGGGCAGAGGGGGCGTAGCAAAAGGAGCCATGTAGTTCGGGTTTAAGAGCATGATGAATTGCTGATCCGCTACACCCGCCTGTAACATCATAGGGGTTGATGAGGTAGTCGGGGTAGAAGGTGATGATTGAGCAGTTCCTGGGAATCCAGTGGAAACCCTCCCTCTATCACGATCACGAGACCCACTCGTTCTACCTCTACTACCTATCATCAAGTCTGCAAAGAGAATATATTATTAACACTAATTAGCATATATACAACACAAATACTTCAACATTTATATTATTTCCAAAAAAATTTGACATGACCTCCCTTAAAATTGGACATATGTACCTTACAGTTTTCACAAATCCAACCAACTTCAATCCACAGCATCAGTCAAAACTTGATTAAATTTACAACATTTCTAGCAGAATATATAAACTTGTTTATACATTAAAAAAATGCAACATTTTTATTTGAGTTATTCACAGAAATTTTAGCAAATAATTGTTATATATGTTCATCCAATCACCATGATGTTTATTTTACAATAAGGGCTTCACAATATATTACTTCATTTTTATTTATAATAGTTTCATAATTCCTATGCATTCATATAGATTAACATAAGAGTAAATAAAGTATTATTTTTGTCCCTAACGTTTGAAGTAACTCTCAAAGTTGTCCTTAATATTTAAATCGTCCTACTTAAGTCACTAACATTTTAAAATTGACTCAATATTATCCTGCCGTTAGGGATCTGCTAACAGAATTAACAGTGGTACAAAATTGAGAAAATTTTGAAATGTTAGAGACTTAAATAGGACGAAAAACATTTGGGACAAAAACGATACATAGAAATAAATTTTAATTTATCCTTCAATAATATAAATCTTTTACGGTACATACTTATTCAATTATTTTTTTAATCACATCTAAGTAAATTACATTTAATCATATTACTTTCATTCTAAATAAATTTTATTTTTTATAATTTTTCTCTTATAGATTTTAGTCATCTAAATAAATTTATTTTTTTTATAATTTTACTCTTAAAGATTTTTACTCATTATAAAATATTTGTAGAATGACTAGAATCACATTACTTCATTGTATATGTTATTTTTTTCCCACAAATTTATGTACTAGACATTCTACAAATATTTTATGATGAGTAAAAATTTTTAAAAGTAAAATTATAAAAAAATTAATTTATTTAGAATTAAAGTAATGTGATTAAGTGTAATTTACTTAGATATGATTAAAAAATAATTAAATAACTATGTACCGTAAAAAATTGATATTATTGAAAGATAAAATTAAAATTTATTTCTATGTATCATTTTTGTCCCCAATGTTTTCATCCTATTTAAGTCCCCAACGATTTAAAATTGTCTCAATTTTGTCTCCCCATCAATTTTGTTAACAGATTCCTAACGGCAGGACAACATTGGGTCAATTGGTTAGGGACGTAAATAGGATGATTTAAACATTAAGGACAACTTTAGAACTTACCCTAAACGTTAAGGACAAAAATGATACTTTACTCTTAACATAATGAATACTCAAAAATTAAATCTAATCCTTTACGTTCTCATTAATTCATAGAAGTTGTTATATTGCATAAATTACAAGACACAAGTACTAGCACATACAACATATAATGATTTAGGTATAATGTATAATTAATACAATTTATATAATATTAATTTTATATCTTCAAATATCATAAACAAGTAAATTAAACTTAATAGCTGAAATAATATTTGATATAGTCACATAAAAAATGTCAATTATTAATTATTTAGACTTTAACAAGAAAATTTATTTTTAATGGCTTAAACCCACCCAACGCTGAACGTGAAATCTCCATCCTAATTAACATTTGATTCTTCTAAGGCATGCAATTAATATATGATAACCAATGATAACCAATTTTATTTATTAACGACAAATTAACATATAACGAACTAAATCCTAAATTAACCTAAACAAAAAAGGAGTGATCATGGAACCTGAGCTTTGAACAGAGAAAGAAGAACTCAGGGGAGAGAGATGCAGTGGCAACGACAGCCGCTGCTGGTGGAGCACTGCGACACTGCTGGGAAGTGATGGTGAAACATGAACAGAAAGGGAGAAAAGGAGTCGCAGATGACAGGGAGGGGGAGATGAGGAACGGGCTGGTTTCGATGAGGGGGAGAGGAGACGACAACAACAGCGGAAACAACGGAGCGGCGAGAAGAGAGAGAGAGAGAGAGAGAGGTTAGAGAGAGGGAATTTCGAAATGAAGGGAAAGAAGGTTCGCGCGCTTTGAATTTTAGGGCTCGTTATCATTAGATTTACCAGCAAATTTTAGGACTCGTTCCACCTCCAATGTCGCTGTTCATCACCAGAATAATGACGCTAGCGATGTGCAAGAAATATCCTCGTGCGTCGAATACACTATTTTTGAATTTTTTTTAAATTTTGAATTTTTTTATAAAATTTAGATGTCTTTTTTCAATGATTTTAGATCTTAGATTTTGAATAATCATATTAATCAATAATCATAAATTTCATTCCAAAGCAAAACATATTATTAATCAAAATTATTCACAGACTTTATAAACTAGCTAATTCTACTTTATTCACTATTTCTAACACTTAACAATAATAATATCATACATACATATTTAATTTCTAATAACTGCTACTATAATATTGCTACTAAAATATAATATTATCACTATTATTTTTATTAAATCAAAATATTAGATAATAAAAAATTACATAATTTAGATGTCTAAGATAATAAATAATGTGAAGTTCTAACTGATTCACTTTTTTAATTTTTGGTCTTCTTGGTATTGTATTAAAAATTTTTTTTTCTATTGTTTTATAGTCCGACAATGATTGAAAATAAAGATGGTTGAGAGGTTGGAGAGCAAGTAGAGAAGGATAGTGTATACGAGTGAAAATGATGAATGCTGGGAGGAGGTGACATTCGAATAGGGTATAAAAAGCAACGAAGCCAACCGAAAATTCACTGCATGTACGCCATGTAGACGTCAGTATACAAATTGGATGGTCCAATTTGTGTATCGTCCGATTACTGTAATCGGACCGTTCGATTATACTCTCCCAATCGGACCATCCGATTTATTTGGCACAACCATCTCAGCTTGGTAAAATATTATATACCTCTATAATCATATTATACACCAATACTCACTCCATATCAAAATTAAAAAATTCGGCGGCTGTCTGACTGGCCAAGAACATTTTTTTTTTAATACGTATATCATTTAATTTCAAGTCCTTCTATTTCTGGTTGAATCACTATGGATTTTCCGTTTCATTAGTCTAATAGAATGAAAATTCTTTGCATTGTACCATGCGATGATGAGAGAATGATGTAGAACTGGATGATATGTATATGATGATGATTGGGGGCAACATGATATATATCAAGTGCACATGGATGCTTTAAAACCATCTCATGATCACCTTGGTAGTTTATAAATTTATATATTTCCTTGATTTTTTCAACTACTTGAGGATTTGATTTTATAGTTCCAAGTGCAATATATATTTTATATTTGGACCATTTGTTTAGCTATCTGATCTGTTTTTAACGTATATCATTTAGACATATATGTGAACCAATATATTCAGGGTCATTTCAATATAATTATATTATAATAACAATAATATTTTAAAAAGTATTATTAAAATTAAAATAATATTTTTTATTATTATATAATATTTTATTAAAAATATTACTTAAAAAATAATATTACTAAAAATATAAAAAAATGTAATTTTAATTCTAACAATTATTACCATAGACAC
>NC_029772.3:21537082-21547673 GCF_000817695.3 Arachis duranensis | reverse complement strand
ATATATAAAGAGAATGTATTAGAAATATAATTAGTTATATATATATTTTTATGTATTTTTTAAAATTTTTAAGATAAATAATTTTATGATAAAGTGTATGAAAAAATCATGCTAAGTATTCATTAAAATTAGTCGTCAAAATCAGTCATTAGTATAAAATATATATTAAAGAGTAAAGTATCGTTTTTGTCTCTAATATTTGGGATAAGTTTTTGTATCCTTAACGTTTAAATCATCCTATTTGTATCCCTAACGTTTATAAAAGTGATTTAATATTATGCTGCCGTCAATTATAAGATTGTATTTTTCAATTATTCTCATTTGGATGTATTCATTCTCAATTAGGTCTCACTTAGATGTATTCGATTTTAATATTGTACCCACTATTTGTGTTTAGGTTCAATTACGTCCCTAAAAAAGTAAATTATGTAAATGTTGCAGGGATTAGTTTCAACTTTTGATGAGCTATTTTTCAGAGTGGATCATCGGTTGTGTCTCAAACATTTGTATTTTAACTTTAAGAAGATATTTTCAAAACTCAAACTAAAGCTCATGATGTGTAATTGATGGTAGGATAACATTATTGGATTACTTTTACAAATATTAGGAATACAAATAAGACGATTTAAATGTTAGGGATACAAATAAAACTTATCCCAAATGTTAGGAACAAAAATGATACTTTACTCTATATTAAAGTATAAAATATAAATTTAAAATAAGTTAAAGAACATAGTATTAGATACACAAATATATGGTGATTGAATTTAAGAGTTGATGTTAGTATATATATAATAATTTTGAAAAAATTATCATTCCTTTTATTTATTTTTTTTAATGGAGAGACACAACCAGGGTATACCTTGTGGGAATTTTTATTTAAATAAATTAAAAATATTTTGTTTACTGAAGTTAATTTTAAAAATTATTATAAAAATACATAGAATTATTTATCTCGTTTGCAGTGTAAACTATCTCATTTATAATGTAAATTAGATACGTAACCCTCGATCAGTAACAAAATGTAACAGTTTGTATATTGTTGGAGTGTCTCTGGATCATCCATCTGTGGCATATGCAGACACAGTTCTGCAGCCATGTAAGTTTCAGCGAGAACGACTCCTTCCTCTACGCCTCTTACTCTGCAACCATTGGAGGTATGGCACCGAGCAGTCGCTCCACCAACTTCCATGTCTCCGTGCCGTACCATCTATATAAATCACGTAAGCATCCTCCCATTTGTTCTCCGTGCACACGTAGCCCAAGGTGGTACGTCACCTCCTACAGGGTGATAGTGGCCCCACCCCATGGCAGGTAGAATATGTGGGTCTTCGAATGCCAGCGCTTCACAAATGCCGTTATCAGGGAGTCGTTAAAGATGAAGTCCCTGAGAGGCACCGTATCGTCGAAGTCGGCCTCCCTCAAATACGGACGATGACGTTCCGTGGTAAAAGTGTGACTCACTCCTTGAGGTAGAAGTAAGCGATGCATCTAACAAAAAAAATGATCACAATTATTAAAAATTTGTATACGTGCATCAACATAACAAAACTGACTTAACTATTGTATACATTTATTTAACAGAAATTTACATATATGTACTAATTGAATTTATGTCAATAAAACCTTTTACATTAATATTTACATAGTTAATTAATAAACATTTCCTCAAGATGTTACTTAAAATAAAGACATTCACTAAAATAATTAATAATCTGGTTATCAAACTTTAACTCAATAATTTAATTTAAGTAAATACAAATTACATAATAATTCACTTAACTAAAAAAAATAACTTTTACTTGCATAGTTAACAAGTACGTTAATAACTTAAGAAACGTGTAACCAATAAACTAACTTCAACGATTGAAAAACATCTACCAAAGTATTTGACATCTAAATTAATAATTATCTAGTTAAAAACTTAACTACAAGAAAATGAGAACCACATTCTTAGAATTATATCCTATCGATGACTTGCTGCTAGCTAACGATACAAATTGTATTATAATTCTTGACAAGTATTCTAAGCGTGACTATACATATATAGGATAACATAAACGTCAAGATAAGAAAACTAACCGCAAAGTCGGTTGTCCCGGCGTAGTGCCAAGTCGCGTTCAGCCTATTAATCTTTGGATCACGTGCATATGTGCGCGCCATCTTCGTCTTGCTCGATAATATGGTCAGAAAGAGGTAGAAGAGAGAAGAAAGTGGTAGAAAGGTTCGAAATGAGGCCCAGGAACTCGCTATAAATGACATCTATATATAGGCGTTACCTAATCTTATCTCGTTTACAGTGTAAACAAGTTACGTGTAAATTTATCTCATTTATACTGTAAACATAATTTATGTATTTTTGTAATATTTTTTAAAATTATTCATTTCAATAAATAAAATATCTTTTTAATTTATTTAAATAAAAAATCCACCCCTTATGTGGTATGAATTTTTTACCTTTGCTTCCTTGGGATTTTGTGTTTAGGTGGTTTTTGTCCGTACCATTTTGTTCCTTTTTGGTGTTTGGTCTCGAGATGGGGTACATATTTTTTAGGGGTGGCAAAGTGGGCTGGCCCGTCCCGCCGGCCACGCCCCGCCAAAGTCCGCACAAATATGGGGCGAGCCGACTCGCCCCTCCAAACTAATATGGGCTCAACTTGCTACCACGCCCCGCCAATTTGAAATATTTTTTAACCATATATAAAAATTTAACCATATTTTTCAATTTATCGTACTAACTAACTACTAACAATTATTTTATTTTATAATAAAATTATTTTATTGAATTAATTTTTTAACATATAAAGTAATATTTAAATTAATTATTAATTTATAAAAAAATTATAATTAACCATTATAACTCTTTTCATTGAAAATAACATACCAAATAATAAATATCAAAGTCTCAAACATAAGTGGCTAAGTGCATAACAATAATAAAACAAACACATAATCCACACATAAATCCTACTATAATTAAAACAAAACACATAACATAATTCATAAATTAACAAGACACCCAAAATAATCCTTAAATCAATCCACATAAATCAATTATCAACTTCCAAATCAATAAAATTTGAATCTGATCCGGAAGTTGAAACACCGTCTCGCCTAGCACCTTGAGGATTCACATCTTCACCTTCACCTACAATTAGAAGAATACCCAAATTTAGAACAAGATATAAATACTTAAATATTATATAAATATTAAATTAGTAACTGACAATCTAATTACCATCAACAAAGCCTTTATTCTAATTGCGAGTACAAATCACAACTTCAACATTTTCTGGCAACATTCGACTTCTATATTTATTAATGACATGAGCTCCAATACTAAAGGCAGATTCCGATGCAACCGTAGTAATTGGAATACTCAATAAATCACGTGCCATGATTGATAATTTCGGATGATGACTCTCATATAATTTCCACCATTCCAAAACATCTAAATCTTCAAAGCAATCCTTTGACAAAAGTGGCTCCTCCAAGTATGTATCAAGTGGATTCTTTCCACTAGAGACCTTAGCTTGATGGTTACGTTTCATCAATTTCTAGCAACATAGAAATAATCACATCTTGTTAAGATAGAATAATGACAATCAATAATATAAGAGAATTAAAATATGTTGAACATTACTTACGCCAACAATCGCAAGTCGCTTCTTGCTTGCACTTTCAGGAGTATGGGTCATGGATGGAGACTGAATACTAGGTCCTTGTGCTTCAACAGTTAGAGGAGAATTCTTGTCATATTTTTCAAAAAGCTTGTATAATTTCTTTTTCACCTGTTCCACCTTTCCTTTTACAGTCTTAGTATCAATCTCTTCATACATAAGCTCTAAAGTAGAAATCTTAAGCCTAGGATCAAGAATAGCACCAAATGCAAGAATGACGCTATACTTTTTCCAATACTTCTTAAATTTGTTCATCATCTTTTCTCCCATGCTCCTTAGAAGTTCATCTTCACTTCTCAAACTTCCCATCAAAACACATTGAATATGATAGACTTGTAGAAAATACAAATTCGAAGTAGGGTAAGATGTACCAAAAATCAAATTAGTAGTTTCATAAAAGGGGTATAAAAATTCACATATCCTTTCAGCTCTCCCCCATTCATCAACTGAAGGACAATACTTATAAGCATGATCGGTTGCCTTCAAATACTCAAAGGCCTTCCGATACTTGATAGCACTTTCGAGCATAATGTACGTAGAATTCCATCGAGTAGTAACATCTAGATGCAACCCACTTGTAAAATTCAAACCAGGAATCACAGAAACACATTCTTTAAACCTTATCATTCTACTTTCCGTTCCCCTTACATATTTCACACTTTCCCTAATCTTATCGAATGCATCATGAGCAATTTTTAATCCATCTTGTACAATAAGATTCAAGATATGAGCAGAACAACGAATATGAAAGAACTCCCCATCACACAACAACCAATCATGCATATTTAATGTACTTTTCAAATGATCTTGGCATGTATCATTAGCAGATGCATTATCCAGTATAAGAGCATAATCTTCTTTTCAATTCCTCACTCGTTTAAAAGCTCAAAAATATTGGAAGACAATTCAAATCCCGTGTGAGGAGGAGGCATATGACAAAAACTCAATATTTTACTTTGCAATTTCCAATTTAAATCAACAAAGTGAGCAGTTAAGCATAAATAACCCTCTGTAGTGATGGATGTCCACAAATCAGAAGTCAACAAATTCTATTGGGAATGGCTACTAAAGTACTTTTAAGCTTTTCTTTTTCCCTTGTGTAAATTTTCAGCACATCCTCTTTAAGAGTATTTCTAGTAATCAGGCCTAGAGTTGGACTGATGTATTTTATCTAATTCCTAAATTTTTTAGTATCAACAATAGAGAAGGGAACATCACAATCAATCACAAAGGTAGCAAACATCTCACGCGATACATGATTATCTATCTTGGGAGCCCCCATTTTATTTTGCATTTCTATCAAAGTTTGACCAATATCCTCAAAGTCTATTTTCACGCACCTGTTTAAATGACGCTTAAGTGACGATGTCCCATATTGTTTACCACCAGCCTTGAACTTCTGTTTGCATCCATCACATTGAGCACAATCTATACCATCATCACCAGGTCCAAGCTTTGTGAAATATCTCCACACATCAGATGTTGTTGTCTTTGTCTTTTTCTTTTTAATATCTTCTGCCATTTCAGATGTTTCCATATTTTCAGGACTTTGTGTTACATTCCCACTATCAACTTCCATAGAGAAAGGGTTATCCATAGCAAAATCAACAATTCAACCTAAATAACACAAATACATCAGAACAAGTATGAAAGAAGCTAAGCAGAGGAACTGAACCATCAATAATTTTCAATAATGTTGCATCAAAAATTCAAAACAAATAAACCAAGCATCCCTTTAAGGCAAAAATCATTAAAGCAACAAATTAAAACAGAAATACAGAATGCATATCAAAGAATGCATATCAACCTAAATAAGAAATTAAGAATAAACAGTCAATAGCATATTCAATCAAGCTACCAAGCCACCAAACTAGTTTCGATATTTGAATTCATTCATAAATTAGAAGTTAGTTAGTATTTTAAAAATAGGAGAAAGAAGCTGTCCACAAAAGCATGAAAGAATCTGTCCAGTGTCTAGTAAAACAAGTTTTCTAAACAAATTCACAAAATCCAGTGAAACAAGTTTCCTAAACAAATTCACAAAAAATTTGATAAGCATGAAACAAGCTGTCCAGAACCAGTCAACCACAAACACATGAATATATGATTATATGATATAGCCATAACAAAAATAATGAATAGGTAAACTTAGTAACTTACTAAACTGTAATCACAGTTCCTTATTTAAAAAAAAAGAAAATAAATAACTTCACTTACTGAGTTTGAAACACAGCCGCCAAGAAGTAGAGGAGGAGAGAGGAGCACACCGGGAATCCGCCGGAGGTCGGACACAGAACCGTCGAGACCCGAGAGGCAAAGGAGGAGAGAAGAGAGATGAGCAGAGGACTGGCGAGACCAAACAGCGTCGCCAGGAGTGCGATTCGGTGAGGACGGGCGAGAATCGTACGAGACAGGGACCGGCGAGTGGGAGACCGACGGCGATGAGCTGAAAAGGAGGAGAAATGAGCAGAGGATAGAGTAGAGGCAAGACCAATAGCGCCGCCGGAAGTGCGATTCGGTGAGGCAGCAACTGGCGACTCGGAGACCGACGGGCGACGATGATGAGCTGCTGAAGGAAGTCGAGGCCTTGAGGACGAGGCGATGCTCAGGGTCTCAGGGACAGGTATTCACCGACTCAGAGTCAGGGTTTCACTCTCAACTCTCATTCTCTCAAGGAGTCTAAGGTCAGGGAAGCTGGGAAAGTGGGAAGGGACAATGGGAAATTAGGGACAGCTATCTTGATTGTGGGTAGGGGTGGCAAAGCGGGCTGACCCGCCCTGCCAAAGCTCGCCCAAATATGGGGCGGGCCGGCTCGCCCTTAACCATATTTTTCAATTTATCGTACTAACTAACTACTAACAATTATTTTATTTTATAATAAAATTATTTTATTGAATTAATTTTTTAACATATAAAGTAATATCTTAAATTAATTATAAATCTAAAAAAAATTTATAATTAACCATTATAACTCTTTTCATTGAAAATAACATAACAAATAATAAATATCAAAGTCTCAAACATAAGTGGCTAAGTGCATAACAATAATAAAACAAACATATAATCCACATATAAATCCTACTATAATTAAAACAAAACACACAACATAATTCATAAATTAACAAGACACGCAAAACAATCCTTAAATCAATCCACATAAATCAATTATCAACTTCCAAATCAATAAAATTTGAATCTGATCCGGAAGTTGAAACACCGCCTCGCCTAGCACCTTGAGGATTCACATCTTCACCTTCACCTACAATTAGAAGAATACTCAAATTTAGAACAAGATATAAATACTTAAATATTATATAAATATTAAATTAGTAACTGACAATCTAACTACCATCAACAAAGCCTTTATTCCAATTGCGAGTACAAATCACAACTTTAACATTTTCTGGCAACATTCAACTTCTATATTTGTTAATGACATGAGCTCCAATACTAAAGGCAGATTCCGATGCAACCGTAGTAATTGGAATACTCAATAAATCACGTGCCATGATTGATAACTTCGGATAACGACTCTCATATAATTTCCACCATTCCAAAACATCTAAATCTTCAAAGCAATCCTTTGACAAAAGTGGCTCCTCCAAGTATGTATCAAGTGGATTCTTTCCACTAGAGACCTCAGCTTGATGGTTACGTTTCATCAATTTCTAGCAAAATAGAAATAATCACATCTTGTTAAGATAGAATAATGACAATTAATAATATAAGAGAATTAAAATATGTTAAACATTACTTACGCCAACAATCGCAAGTCGCTTCTTGTTTGCACTTTCAGGAGTATGGGTCATGGATGAAGACTGAATAATAGGTTCTTGTGCTTCAACAGTTGGAGGAGAATTCTTGTCATATTTTTTAAAAAGCTTGTATAATTTCTTTTTCACCTGTTCCACCTTTCTTTTTGCAGTCTCAGTATCAATCTCTTCATACATAAGTTCTAAAGTAGAAATCTTAAGCCTAGGATCAAGAATAGCACCAAATGCAAGAATGACACTATACTTTTTCCAATACTTCTTAAATTTGTTCATCATCTTTTCTCCCATGCTCCTTAGAAGCTCATCTTCACTTCTCAAACTTCCCATCAAAACACATTGAATATGATAGACTTGTAGAAAATACAAATTCGAAGTAGGGTAAGAAGTACCATAAATCAAATTAGTAGTTTCATAAAAGGGGTATAAAAATTCACATATCCTTTCAGCTCTCCCCCATTCATCAACCGAAGGACAATACTTATAAGCATGATTGGTTGCTTTCAAATACTCAAAGGCATTCCGATACTTGATAGCACTTTCGAGCATAATGTACGTAGAAATCTATCGAGTAATAACATCTAGATGCAACCCACTTGTAAAATTCAAACCAAGAATCGCAGAAACACATTCTTTAAACCTTATCATTCTACTTTCCGATCCCCTTACATATTTCACACTTTCCCTAATCTTATCCAATGCATCATGAGCAATTTTTAATCCATCTTGTACAATAAGATTCAAGATATGAGCAGAACAACGAATATAAAAGAACTCCCCATCACACAACAACCAATCATGCATATTTAATGTACTTTTCAAATGATCTTGGCATGTATCATTAGCAGATGCATTATCCAGTGTAAGAGTCATAATCTTCTTTTTAATTCCCCACTCATTTAAAAGCTCAAAAATCTTGGAAGACAATTCAAATCCCGTGTGAGGAGGAGGCATATGACAAAAACTCAATATTTTACTTTGCAATTTCCAATTTAAATCAACAAAGTGAGTAGTTAAGCATAAATAACCCTCTGTAGTGATGGATGTCCACAAATCAGAAGTCAAACAAATTCTATTGGGAATGGCTACTAAAGTACTTTTAAGCTTTTCTTTTTCCCTTGTGTAAATTTTCAGCACATCCTCTTTAATAGTATTTCTAGTAATCAGGCCTAGAGTTGGACTGATGTATTTTATCCAATTCCTAAATTTTTTATTATCAACATCAGAGAAGGGAACATCACAATCAATCACAAAGGCAGCAAACATCTCACGCAATACATGATTATCTATCTTGAGAGCCCCCATTTTATTTTACATTTCTATCAAAGTTTGACCAATATCCTCAAAGTCTATTTTCACGCACCTGTCTAAATGATGCTTAAGTGACGATGTCCCATATTGTTTACCACCAGCCTTGAACTTCTGCTTGCATCCATCACATTGAGCACGATCTATACCATCATCACCAGGTCCAAGCTTTGTAAAATATCTCCACACATCAGATGTTGTTGCCTTTATCTTTTTCTTTTTAATATCTTCTGCCGTTTCAGATGTTTCCATATTTTCAGGATTTTGTGTTACATTCCCACTATCAACTTCCATAGAGAAAGGGTTATCCATAGCAAAATCAACAATTCAACCTAAATAATGTTGCATCAAAAATTCAAAACAAATACACCAAGCATCTCTTTAAGGCAAAAATCATTAAAGCAACGAATTAAAACAGAAACACAGAATGCATATCAAAGAATGCATATCAACATAAATAAGAAATTAAGAATAAACAATCCATAGCATATTCAATCAAGCTACCAAGCCACCAAACTAGTTTCGATATTTGAATTCATTCATAAATTAGAAGTTAGTTAGCATTTTAAAAATAGGAGAAAGGAGCTGTCCACAAAAGCATGAAAGAATCTGTCCAGTGTCCAGTAAAACAAGTTTCCTAAACAAATTCACAAAATCTAGTGTCCAGTGAAACAAGTTTCCTAAACAAATTCACAAAAAATTTGTTAAGCATGAAACAAGCTGTCCAGAACCAGTCAACCACAAACACATGAATATATGATTATATGATATAGCCATAACAAAAACAATGAATAGGTAAACTTAGTAACTCACTAAACTGTAATCACAGTTCCTTATTTAAAAAAAAGAAAATAAATAACTTCACTTACTAAGTTTGAAACACAGTCTCCAAGAAGCAGAGGAGGAGAGAGGAGCGCGCCAGGAATCCACCGGAGGTCGGACACAGAACCGTCGAGACCCGAGAGGCAAAGGAGGAGAAAAGAGAGATGAGCAGAGGACTGGCGAGACCAAACAGCGCCGCCGGAATGCGATTCGGTGAGGACGGGTGAGAATCGTACGAGACAGGGACCGGCGAATGGGAGACCGACGGCGATGAGCTGTAAAGGAGGAGAGATGAGCAGAGGATAGAGTAGAGGCAAGACCAACAGCGCTGCTGGAAGTGCGATTCGGTGAGGCAGCAACTGGCGACTGGGAGACCGACGGGCGACGATGATGAGCTGTTGAAGGAAGTCGAGGCCTTGAGGACGAGGCGATGCTCAGGGTCTCAGGGACAGGTATTCACCGACTCAGGGTCAGGGTCTCACTCTCAACTCTCATTCTCTCAAGGAGTCTAAGGTCATGGAAGCTGGGAAAGTGGGAAGGAAAAATGGGAAATTAGGGCCGTCTGTGTTGATTGTGGGAACTGGGAAGGAAGAGTAAAATTTTTTTATTTATATGATAGGTAAAATTACAAAAATGCCCTTAAAAAAATAATATACCAGCCCGTCCCGTCCCGCCCTGGCCCGCGGGTTTGGTGGTGCGGTTTAGCCAGTTTTTTAAAATTTGGCGGGTTCAAAATCTTGGCCCGACCCGCCTTTTTGGCGGTTCGACCTGGTGGTTCGACCCGTTTTGCCACCGCTAATTGTGGGAATTGGGAAGGAAGAGTAAAAAATTTTTATTTATATGATAGGTAAAATTACAAAAATGCCCTTAAAAAAATAAGATACCAACCCTCCGGATCAGTCCTCCCCGCCCCGTCCTGGCCCGCGGGTTTGGTGGTGCGGTTTAGACAGTTTTTTAAAATTTGGCGGGTTCAAAATCTCGGCTCGACCCGCTTTTTTTGGTGGTTTTAAC
>NC_029772.3:21504388-21537026 GCF_000817695.3 Arachis duranensis | reverse complement strand
TTGACCCGACGGATTCGACTCGTTTTGCCACCGCTAATTATTATTTTATTTTTGGTGTTTGGTCTTGAAAGCTAATCAAATGTTAGCTTAAATATCACTTATATTTTGAGCTTCACAAAATGCAATATCAATATTTTTAGAATCATATGGAATAAATAATAATTTTATTATATAAAATAAAACCAATTTTATTTTATCTATCAATTTTAATATAAATTTTAATTTAAATCAATTTATTTCTTAAAAATATTAAAATTGATATTTAAAAGTTACTCTTTTGGAGTTGCTTTCAGTATTATTGTCTAATAATTTTTGTATTTTTTCTGTATAAAATTTTTGGATTTTTTTTGTATTTTATAATTCTTATAAAATTTTTATTTTTCAAAATTTTAAATGTCATAAAAAAAGTAATATATTTGTTTTTCAAACAAATACATATAATAAAACACCAATTAAAGAAAAAATTAAAGTGAGTTAGGAATTTTACTTTTTGTTATTGAAAGAGTAAATATGAAATTTTAATATTGTTTACTCATCCTTTTTCAGTTTTCATGGTAGCAATGTGAAAAAAAAAATTATATGGGTTCCACACCTATTTTTTTGTTTTTCACTCATTTTTCACTCTAATCCAAACAAAAAAAATAGGCTTTTTCATTTATTTTCTCACTTTTTATTTTCCTTCCTTCTAAAATCTATGTTCCAAACATTGTGTAAAAAAAATGTGCTACGGAGAGAGATAATGAGAGGTGGTGGAGGACGTCGTATGAAAAAAGAAGAGCAGAAACAATTGTCACCAGTGGCGTTATTGGTAGCGGCACTGAAAAACTCTATCGAGCATTGATAGTTTATTAAACTGAATTTATCTTGATTTATCAGCTTTTGAGTGAGCTCAAGGTTCCTTGATCTGCACCTCCAATAAGGGACGGATTTAGAAATGTTATCATGGAAGGGTCAATAACACATATAATATTAAAAATTAAGTAAAAAAATATATAATATAAGATGTATTATAAAAATATACCGATAGAAAATATATTTTAAAGTATAAAAAATATGTGTGTACTTTTTACTAACGAAGTAGTCAATTCTTCGTATCATAAAATTCATCGATAATAGAATTTATGTGTCAAAATTTTCAGTAATTTTTTTCAATATAATTAAAAGATAATTAACAAGAAATTCATCTTTCATTTTATTTTTAAGTTATTTTTCACAATATTCATAGTTGAAAAATATCTTAGTTATAGCTGTTGAAACAGAGAGAATTAATTTCAAATAAATAAAAAAACAATCACAAAATAAAATGAAATTTTATGAGATTTAAAAAATTTTAATTAAATAATATTAGTAATAATATATTTTTCAAAATTTTTTAATATTGTTACTTATTTTATAAGTATTAAAAATTATTAATATTTAAATTAAACTGAACTTTTTTTATACTAAATTAAATATTAAATATTTTTTTAAATTAAATTATACATAATAATTTATCACTATTAATTTTTTTTAAAAATTTAAGAGTCCAAAGCCTTCACTCGTCCCCTTATGTCCCTCTCTGCCTCTCATAATCTATTTCGACCACCAGAGTGCATGCTTTTTAGCAGCTAATTCTATCTTGCATTGTTCTTGTAAGCATTCAGAAATTCATATGCATTTTGTAACGAAAATGATAGCCATTTGCGGTCGATATACTTGCAGCTAATTTTTTTTTTAATGTTATTTCTTATCCGTTATGAGCTTGCATTTGTGTATAATACTATGTGGCAATTATGATGTATTTAGTTATGATCAATAATAAGAATAAACAATCACACAAAAAATGGTTACAAAAATTATGAATTTTAATTAAATTGCTCTTCCTTATCTGCCATAAAATTCCTTTTTTGGTATGCAACAAGAAAAAATAATATTTGTATCGAAAAAAGTTGTTATAAAAATTGCTAATTTTGTTACTAAATGATCTTGTAACAAAAATAAAATTGCTATAGAATTATTGTGGTAGGTCCTGTTACCAAAAATATTTGTAACATAAAAGTAATATTATAATAAAATAAAATACTATTTTGTAATATTTTTTTAATAAAAAAACTACAATTTATTATAAAATTGTTAATACTTTTTGACACGTGAAACTTTTTTAAATAAAATAAATTTTCGGCGTATACGGATTTTATTGTGGCACCGTCCATAATCCTTTATGCAAGGTAATCAATGAAAATGACGTGCGATTAATGCACTTCACTCTCACATCAAACAGTACACCCTCATATATAATAACTAGATTTAGATTCTATTAGAGGTAATGTGTAAAATGATCCTTAAATTTTTTAATTCATTTTAGATAATTAATTTTTTATTTTTTAAAATAATTAAATAAGTCTTTTATTTTTAAAATTGTGAATTTTTATTAGTCCAAAAATAACCAAACGTTTAAACAACGTTGAGGGTTACAGTTAAGTACCAAGTTGACATTTAATTAAATAACGTCGTTTAGTGGTGAACTTTCAATTACAGCAAAATGATATATCGTTGTGTCCATATAAGTTATCTTTTTCAATTAAAAAATTTTTAAATGATCTGTTATCTAAAATTTTTTTTCCACCAAAAATTTCAAAACGTTCTTGTCACCTTTATCGCCTTCTCGTCTTTTTCAAGTCAGCGTCGTTATGGTTTGCCGACACTCGTCCACTATTCCCTCGTTTGATCAGCGAATCTCTTCATCTCTGTCAACATGATCAGATTCAAACATTTATCACGGTGAACGATAAGGGTTTCGATTTTTTATTTTTATTTTTTGCATTGTATTGATATTAGTTGGGTGATCATTATGGTATGTTGTGATTATGTAACTTGCATTTAATTTTTTTTTGAATATTTTCTATTATTCATTTTTTTTTGTAGTTGTATTCTAGGGTTTAGGGTTTCTTTTTTGGGTGTAGTGCTAATTTCTTGTGGTGATATCCTGACTTGCAAAGTTAAATGCATGTGTTAGTGTTGTTAACAATTTGTTAGTATGGCCATAAATATGTATCTTTTTTAAATAAGTGATTGTTTAACATTTTCTAAAAATTAAAAATTTCTGTAATGGTAAATTTTGGTATATTTTGTTTTGTTTTTTCAGATGAGTGATAAGCTGAGACTCATTTTTTTTCATGGAAGAAGGTTCGAGACCCAAGATTCTGATGGTAGAGTTGTATACACATCAAGTTGCACTGATGAATAGCTTAGAGTTGATGCAGATTACCTGGATGTTTTTGCCATAACTGGTTACTACAAGGAGTTGGGCTATGATAAAGCTGATGCTTGCTGGTACTTGGATCCTAAAGATGATTTAGAATACGGTTTGAGGAGATTAAAGCTAGACCAAGATCTAAGGGATATGGTTAGCCTCTACTACCAAAATGGTAATGTCATCCATATCTATTTTGAACATGGTCCCTCTATCCATGAGTTTATAGATTATATGGAATTGTCTGATGATAATGAATGTGTTGGTAGAGAAGGTAATAAGAATAGCTTAGAGCAACACAATTGTATTAAGGAAACCAACATAATTCTAAGCCAATTGTGTATCCTACTAAACAAGAGACTCCAACATCACCTGGTGAGTCAATTGTGCAACCAAATACCAAGTCATTTGGATCTACACTACAACCCACATCCAAGTCCACACCACAGCCTACACCCAATTCCACTATCAGTATGCCTTTATCACAGATGATTCCCATTGCTCCCAAAAAAAATTTCAACAGCACCAAGCCATTGTCTCAACCAAATCCGATTACACCTACTCTCTCAACTTAGAAAAAAACAAACACAAAAATTACACAAACTGTTAGAAAAATTCTACCACCAAACCAATAAAACAATTTGGTGGTTTCAAGTTTAACACTTCAACAAAGTCACCTAGAAAAGCTTGACAAGTTCTGATGGCAAGAAAGCACCTAAAAAACTAATCATTGGGGTTGAATGTGAATCATTCAATTTATATGAATCTATAGAACATAGTCTTTACAAGCCACATTTACCACCTGAATTTTCAGAATCTAGCACTAAATCTAAGACAGAGATATTTAAAAAAAGAAAGAAGTAAACTGTCAATACGTCAAAGAAGGAAAACGAAAAAGTTGTACATAAAGAAGACTTAATCCCCTAACTGATGACTCGAACTTTGAGAAGGACGGAGGATATGAATCCAATAAGCAGAGTCTTAGTAATTTATTTAGTTTAGTTTAATCTATATTTTGCTAAATCATATTTGTTTGGAGTCATTTTATTTATTTAGTTTAGTGTAATCTATGTTTTGCTAAATCATATTTGTTTAAACTTATTTATTGTATTTTATTTAGTTTAGTTTATTGTAATCTATGGTTTGCTAGAGCATATTTGTTTGGAGTTATTTATTTAGTGGTAATTTAATAAGCAGGTTCATTTTTGGGTAACTCTTAGAAGTTAAACGAGGTAAAGACTCCACCAAATTCTGATGAGGAGACAGACTTAGTTGTGAATTCATTTTTCAATGATGTTGATAAATTTGGCCATGTCAGGTTGAAATTAAGGATGGAATTTACAATTAGAGAAGCTTTAAGAGGATTGTTACAAACTATACTCTACAAGAAGAAAGGGGAGTAAGGTATTCAAAGAATGACACTATTAGAGTTAGAGTTGTTTATAAAAATGAAGAGTGTCCTTGGTTGGTCTATTGTTCTTATAACAAGAGGCATGCATGCTGGTAGATTAATACATTTGATGATGACCATACTTGTGAGAGAAAGACAAAAAATAGGTGTGCAACTAGAAAGTTGGTTACTCATATCCTAATAAAAAAAGGTAACGAAGCAACCTACTTTTAGGCATTGTGAGGTATTTGATTATTTCAAAAGAAAAATTAGAGTTCAATTGTCTAGGACTAATATTACAAGATCTTTAGGAGATGCTAAGAAGATTGTGAGAGGTAATGAAGCAGCCCAGTATACCAAGTTTAGGAAATATGCGTGTCTTCATGGTTGCAAGCAAGGGTTTGTGCATGGATGTTGTAACATCCTTATTATCAAAATGTCATGTTTTCGATTGCACCATTTTGATAGCGAAGACATTACAACCACTTTAAACATACATTTATATAGTAGGAGCATTTGATTGAATATAATTTTAAAATTTAAGATTGGATGAAAAAAAATATAATTTAAAAAAATTATAAAGTTTGGGATGATTTACAAAGAAAAAAAACATACGAATTTGATTTTGAAAAAAAAAGTCTTGAGAACCAAAATGTTACAATAGAAGTGAAAAAAGAAAAAGAAATGATGGTTTTAATCTTTTTTATCCCAAATTTTTTATTCATAACATTTTTGAATGTTTCCAAAAAATCCTTAACATTTAATTTGTTTTAATTTTACTTTCAATATTTAAAATACGTTTCAATTTTATCCCTGCTGTTAAATTTTTAATTGTCAATTGTTAGTCAAATTTTATTTTTCTCAATTTACCCTTAATAAAAAAATCTAATCCTAATTCCTATCCTCCTAATTTCTAACCTTCCCTGACCAACCCTAACCCCATTAAGCCCCACCATTACTAGCATCCATCACCCCAACGTCTAATGCCACCCCTTCCTGCTCTGTTGTCCACACTCTTCACCATTCACTATTCTCATTTTTCGCTCTTATTACTATCGGCTTTCTTCCCCTTCTAGCTTTAACCACTTACCATCATCTGATCTTACACCTTTGACCCAATAGGTCTCACCCTTGCCTCACCTTTATCATTGTCTTAAGGGACATCTCCATTAACTATAAACACAAGAACAACAGCTACTACAATTATTTTTTAATTTCTTTTAAAAAAGAAAAAATTTCAGAAAGATGGGGGGAGGGAAGCAAATCGTAGAGAGGTAGGAAGGAGAACATGGCCACCACAACAAAGGTGGTAATGGTGGCAGTAGCGGCGAAAGCAAAGGAAGAAGGCGAGGATGCAATGGAGAATGGAAGAGGTAGCAGCAGCAGTGGCTGTTCGCTGTAACACCCTACCACACAGAACTTACGCTTAAGTCATAAAATTGAGATGGTGAGGTATTATGACCTCTAAAATAAAATATACATATATATAGTAATATTTGAAAATAATTTATAACGAGTAGCCTTGAAGGATAGTTTAAGCAAATTCTTGAAAAAAGAAAGTGCAACTCTCACGTACGAAAACTAGAAAACGAAGAAAGGTAAAGGCATATATATAATAAGAGCAGAATGTTAAAAGATACAGAATATCAAGCTCCAGACTCGACCTGCGATGCCAAGACTGGCCGAAGAATATATACATACATACATGTATATAAATATATCCAAAATATCCTGACATATATAAAGTAGGTACCTAGTTCTCCAAAAAGTCTCTAAGAGGATTAAACATAAGTTATATATACACATAGAGGAACCTTCAGACGCTCAGCGAGATGCCACTCAACCTGCATCTGAAAAATGACAACGTATGTATGGAATGAGAACTAGAGGTTCTCAGCATGGTAAAGGTGCCCACGTACATGAGATATAAGGTTCCGAAAAAACCAGAGACAATTCTAGAACTCCGACACTCAAATTTAAACTCAGAGTTACAAATTAAACCAGAAACAAGGTAAAATATCTAAGTTACCTAGGTTCTAATCAATAATAACTCTACACCTCAACCTCACTCTCCTTCAACCATCCAAAACACCGGTGGAACAACTCTCGTCACTCCTCCACCAAACGAGAGATCTCTCAGTTGTATAGATAAACAATATAGACAAGAAAAATACAGATAAAATACAATTACAGTAGGTAGAACATATAACAAGTAAGCATAATTAATCAAATAGGCAAACCCAAGTAATGCACAATCAATCAAAACAGATAAATGCATATGATGTATGCCTGCCCTATAGCCGATGGGTCTCATCTATCGGTTATAAAGTCAAACCCGACATGTCCGCTAGCTAACCTTGGATAGAACACCAAACACGGAATAAGTGGAACAATGCTGCAACCCTTGCATCTTACCCGCGTATTTGGAGCAAGGGGACAACCTCACCCTTACCTCTTATCCAAGTGGTGTTACACTTCTCAACCCGGAGCATTGGTATGCGAAATTGTGATTCACACTTTTCACAACTCCGCATAGCTGACCAGCAAGTGCACTGGGTCGTCCAAGTAATATCTTACGTGAGTAAGGGTCGATCCCATGGAGATTGTCGGCTTGAAGCAAGCTATGGTCATCTTGTAAATCTCAGTCAGGCGGATTCAAATAATTATCAGGTGTTGATAATTAAAAGAAAAATAAAACATAAAATTAGATACAGATATTTATGTAATTCATTGGTGAAAATTTCAGATAAGCGTTTGGAGATGCTTTGTTGCTTCTGAACCTCTGCTTTCCTATTGTCTTTGTCCAATCATGCGCACTCCTTTCCATGACAAGCTGTAAGTTGTTGGATCACAGTTGTCAATGGCTACCATCCGTCTTCTCAGTGAAAATAGTCCGGCTACGATTCTCACAGCAGGGCTAATCATCTGTCGGTTCTTACTTGTGTCGGAATAAGATCTATTGATCCTTTTGCACATTGTCACTGTGCCCAACAACCGCGAGTTTGAAGCTCGTCACAGTCATCCCCTCCCAGATCCTACTCGGAATACCACAGACAAGGTTTAGACTTTTCGGATCTCAGGAATGCTGCCAATCGTTTCTAGCCTATACCACAAAGGTTCTAATCTCATTGATTTGAATGCTTTGTTGTCAGAAGATGCTAGTCAAACGCATGGATCAGAGACCCAAGAGAATATACTCCAGCTGGCATCCAATGACTACGTTGAACATCATGTAGACTGCTTATGGTTGTCAGGCACGTGGATCTTGGCTAAGTGAGTACTGAAGATAGTGGGTAATTTTCACGGGTCACCCCTTCAGTCTGACTTAACTGAATTAAGTACAAGAGTATATGTTGGAGAAGAAGTAGGCGTGAATTGAAAGAAAAACAATAGTACTTGCATTAATTCATGAGGAACAACAAAGCCCCTCACCTTAATCTATGAGGTGTAGAAACTCCACCATTGAAAATACATAAGAACAAAAGGTTTAGGCATGGCCGAATGGCCAGCCTCCAAAAAGGGTTCCAAAAGGTCAAAAAACTTCGAATACAATAGTAAAAAGTGTTATTTATACTAAACTAGTAAACTAGGTTTACAGAAAATGAGTAGATAGTGCAGAAATCCACTTTTGGAGCCCACTTGGTGTGTGTTTAGGCTGAGCCTTGAAGCTTTCACTTGCATAGGCCATCCTTGGAGTTTAACTCCAGCTTTGGTGCCAATTCCGGCGTTTTAGGCCAGAAAAGGATCTCTGTTGGGTGTTTTAATGCCAGTTTGGGCCATCAAATCTCGAGTAAAGTATGGACTATTATACATTTCTGGAAAGCCCAAGATGTCTACTTTCCAACGAAATTGAGAGCGCGCCAATTGGGCTTCTGTAGCTCAAGAAAATCCACTTCGAGTGCAAGGAGGTCAGAATCCAACAGCATTTGCAGTCCTTTCTCAGCCTCTGAATTAGATTTTTGCTCAGGTCCCTCAATTCCAGCAAGAAAATACCTGAAATCATAGAAAAATACACAAACTCATAGTAAATTCTAGAAATGTGATTTTTGCATAAAAACTAATAAAAATATATTAAAAAGTAACTAAAACATACTAGAAACTACCTAAAAACAATGCCAAAAAGCGTATAAATTATCCGCTCATCACAACACCAAACTTAAATTGTTGCTTGTCCCCAAGCAACTGAAAACAAAATAGGATAAAAAGAAGAGAATATACAATAAATTCCAAAATATCAATGAAGCTTCGTTCTAATTAGATGAGCGGGACTTGTAGCTTTTTGCTTCTGAACAGTTTTTGCATCTCACTTTATCCTTTGAAATTCAGAATGATTGACATTTATAGGAACTCGGAATTAAGATAGTGTTATTGATTCTCCTAGTTCAGTATGTTGATTCTTGAACACAGCTACTTATGAGTCTTGGCCGTGACCCTAAGGATCTTGTTTTTCAGTATTACCACCGGATACATAAATGCCACAAACACATAACTGGGTGAACGTTTTTAGATTGTGACTCAGCTTTGCTAGAGTCCACAGTTAGAGGTGTCCAGAGTTCTTAAGCACACTCTTTTTGCTTTGGATAAGGACTTTAACCACTCAGTCTCAAGTTTTTCACTTGGACCTTCATGACACAAGCACATGGTTAGGGACAACTTGATTTAGCCGCTTAGGCCAGGATTTTATTCTTTTGGGCCCTCCTATCCACTGATGCTCAAAGCCTTGGATCCTCTTTATCCTTGCCTTTTGGTTTAAAGGGCTATTGGCTTTTTCTGCTTGTTTTTTTTCTTTCTTTTTTTTCTTTTTTTTCTTTATTTTTCGCATTTTTTTCTCACTGCTTTTTCTCACTGTTCAAGCATTCATTCAGAAAACAAAAGTATTGCCACCATATCAAAATAATTAAACTAATTTCAAGATAAAATTCAAAATTCATGTACTTCTTGTTCTTTTGCAATTAGAAACATTTTTTATTTAAGAAAGGTGAAGGATTTATGGGACATTCATAGCTTCAAGGCATAGACACTAGACACTAATGATCATGTAATAAAGACACAAACATAGACAAAACATAAAGCATAAAAAATCGAAAAGCAGAAAAACAAATAACAAGGAAATTAAAGAACGGGTCTACCTTAGTGATGGCGGCTAGTTCTTCCTCTTGAAGATCATATGGAGTGCTTGAGCTCCTCAATGTCTCTTCCTTGCCTTTGTTGCTCTTCCCTCATAGCTCTTTGGTCTTCTCTAATTTTATAGAGGATAATGGAATGCTCTTGGTGCTCCATGCTTAGTTGTTCCATGTTGGAACTCAAATCCCCTAAAGAGGTGTTGAGTTGCTCCCAATAGTTGTGTGGAGGAAAATGCACCCCTTGAGGCATCTCAGGGATTTCTTGGTGAGGAATCTCCTCATGCTTTTATTGAGGTCCATGAGTAGGATCTCTTGTTTGTTCCACCCTTCTTTTAGTGATGGGCTTTTGAGATGAATCTCTCCATCTCCCATGACTCAGAGTTTGAAGCAACTGCCTTCCCTTTCCTCTTTCTAGAGGTTTCTCTGGCCTTAGGTGCCATTAATGGATATGGAAAAATAAAAAGCACATCTTTTTCCCACACCAAACTTAAGAGGTTTGCTCGTCCTCGAGCAAAAGAAGAAAGAAAGGAGGAGAAGAAGAAATAGAGAAAATGGAGGTGTGTTGGAATTCGGCCCAGGGGGTTAAGTGTTGGAGATGTGTGAAATGGAAGGTGGTAAGGAGGGTTATTTATAGAGTAAGTGAGAGAGGGTAACCGTGTGGAGAATGGGTGGGTTTGGGAGGAAAATGGTTTGAATTTGAATGGTGAGGTAGGTGGGTGTTGGGGAATAGTGTTATGGAAAGGTGTGAAGAAGAGGAAGAGTGAGGTGGGGTAGGTGGAGATCCTATGGGGTTCACAAATCTTGAGGTGTCAAGGAATTCTCATCCCTGCACCTTTCTGGTGTTTAAACGCCCACTGTGTGTCAAATCTGGCGTTAAATGCCAGTTCTGCTACCTTTCTTGGCGTTAAATGCCAGGCTGGTGCCTTTTTCTGATGTTTAACACCAGCCAGACACCAGACAGCACTTTCTGGCATTAAACGCCAGTCTGGCTGCCAATTTTGGTGTTTAATGCCCATAATGCTGCCAGACTGGGCGTTAAACGCCCATTCTGTTATCCTTATTGGCGTTTAACGCCAGCCAGACGCCAGACACCCTTTTCTAGTGTTAAACGCCAGTCTATGTGCCATTTCTGGCATTTAACACCCAGAATGGTGCCAGACTGGCGTTAAACGCCCACTTTGCTAGCCTTACTGGCGTTTAAACGCCAGTAAGCTCTCCCTCCAAGGTGTGCTATTTTTTGTTGTTTTTGATTCTTGCTTTAATTCTGCAGCTATTTTTGTGACTCCACATGATCATCAACCTAAAGAAGACATAGACTAACAATGGAAAATAAAATGAAAGAGTAATTATTATAGATAAATAAAATTAGGTTGCCTCCCAACAAGCACTTCTTTAATGTCAATAGCTTGATAGGAAGCTCTTACAGAGCTTCACAGGTGCTCAGAGCATGATTGTTGCCTCCCAACACCATACTTAGAAGTTGAGTGTGGGGGCTCTGTATGACTCTGTATTGAGAGAAGCTTTTCATGCTTCTTCTCTATGTTTACAGAAGAAGATCCTTGAGCCTTGAACACAAGGTAGTCCTCATTCAGTTGCAGGACTAACTCTCCTCTGTCCACATCAATCACAGCTTTTGTTGTGGCTAGGAAGGGTCTTCCAAGAATGATGGATTCATCCTCATCCTTCCCAGTGTCTAGGATTATTAAGTCAGCAGGGATGTAAAGGCCTTCAACCTTCACTAAGACATCCTCTACAAGTCCATAAGCCTGTTTCAGTGATTTGTTTGCCATCTCTAGTGAGATTCTGGCAGCTTATACCTCAAAGATCCCCTAGTTTCTCCATTACAGAGAGTGGCATGAGGTTGATACTTGACCCCAGATCAAACAGAGCCTTTTCAAAGGTCATGGTGCCTATGATGCAAGGTATTAAGAACTTTCCGGGATCTGATTTCTTTTGAGGCAATGTCTGCTAAATCCATGTATTCAGTTTATTGATGAGCAATGGAGGTTCATCATCCCAAGTCTTATTACCAAATAACTTGGCATTCAGCTTCATGATTGCTCCCAGATACAGAGCAACTTGCTCTTCAACAACATTTTTGGTTCAGAGGAAGAATACTCATCAGAGCTCATGAATGGCAAAAGTAAGTTTAGTGGAATCTCTATAGTCTCTGTATGAGCCTCAGATTCCCTTGGTTCTCCCACAGTGGGCATCCCTTGAGGTCTTCCTCATTGGAAATCACTGCCTTTTCACTCTCTCTAGGTTCAGCCATGTTGGATATAGTTATGGCCTTGCACTCTCTTTTGGGATTCTCTTCTGTATTGCTTGGGAGAGTACTAAGAGGAGTTTTAGTAACTCTTTTACTCAGCTGACCCACTTGTGCCTCCAAATTTCTGATGGAGGACCTTATTTCATTCATGAAATTGAGAGTGGCCTTAGATAGATTAGAGACTATATTTGCTAAGCCAGAGAGGCTCTACTCAGAATTCTCTGTCTGTTGCTGAGAAGATGATGAAAAAAGTTTGCTATTGCCAAACCTGTTTCTCCCACCATTATTGTTATTGAAGCCTTGTTGAGGCTTCTGTTGATCCTTCTATGAGAAATTTGGATGATTCCTCCATGAAGGATTATAGGAGTTTCCATAGGATTCTCCCATGTAGTTCACCTCTTCCATTGCAGGATTCTCAGGGTCATAAGCTTCTCCTTCAGAGGAGGCTTCTTTAGCACTGTCGGATGCAGCTTGCAATCCAGTCAGATTCTGAAAAATCATATTGACTTGTTGAGTCAAGATTTTGTTCTGAGCTAATATGGCATTCAGAGTATCAATCTCAAGAACTCATTTCTTCTGAGTCACCCCATTAGTCACAGGATTCCTTTTAGAAGTGTACATGAACTGGTCATTTGCAACCATCTCAATGAGTTCCTGGGCTTCTACAGGTGTTTTCAGATGAAGAGATCCACCAGCAGAGTAATCCAATGACATTTTTGACATTTCAAACAGATCATCATAGAATATACATATGATGTTCCATTCTAGAAACATGTCAGAAGGACATCTTTTGGTTAATTGCTTGTATCTTTTCCAAGCTTCATAGAGGTATTCACCTTTCTTTTGTCTGAAGGTTTGGACGTCCACTCTGAGCTTACTCATATTTTGAGGTGGAAAGAATTTGGTCAAGAAGGCATTGACAAACTTTTCCCAAGAGTTCAGATTTTCTTTAGGTTGTGAGTCCAACCATGTCCTAGCTCTATCTCTCACAGCAAAGGAGAAAAGCAGAAGTCTGTAGACCTTGGGATCAACCCCATTGGTCTTAACAATATCACAGATCTGTAAGAATTCAGCTAAGAACTGATGAGGATCTTCTGATGGAAGTCCAGGAAACTTGCAGTTTTGCTGCATTAGAGAAACTAATTGAGGCTTACGCTCAAAGTTGTTTGCTCCAATGGCAGAAATTAAGATGCTTCTTCCATAGAAGTTGGAAGCTGGTGTAGCATAGTCACCAAGTATCTTACTTGCATCTCTAGCATTGTTGTTGGGTTCGGCTAACATGTCCACTTCTTTTTCAAAATTCTCTGTAAGGTCCTCTCCGGAGTGTTGTGCTTTAGCTTTTCTTAGCTTCTTCTTGAGAGTTCTTTCAGGTTCAGGATCAGTTTCAACAAGAATGTTTTTATCCCTGTTTCTGCTTATATAAAAATAAAGAGAACAAAAGGGAGTAGTGAAATCCTCTATGTCACAGTATAGAGATTCCTTGATGTGTCAGAAGAAAAGAAGAATAGAGGAATGAGGTAGAGAGAGAATGAGAAGAATTTAAACACAGAGGGAGAGAGAAGGTTCGAATTATAAGTAGAAGAAAAGTGTTAGCAAATAAATAAAAAGAGATGAGAGGGAGAGGGTTTTCGAAAATTAAAACTAAAATAATTAGTTAATTAGAAAGATTTTTGAAAAAGTGGTTAGTGATTTTCGAAAATTGAAAGTGGAAAAGTGGTTAGGTGGTTTTGAAAAAGATAAGAAATAGTAATTAGTTGAAAAAGATTTGAAAATAATTTTGAAAAGGTAAGAAGTTAGAAAAAAAGATTTTGAAATCAAACTAAAAGAGATATGATTGAAAAAAATTTGATTTTAAAAAGATATGATTAAAAAGATATGTTTGAAAAAGATTTGAAAAAAGAGATATGATTGAAAAAAATGATTGAAAAAGATTTGAGTTTTAAAAAGATATGATTGAAAAAGATTTGATTTTAAAAAGATATGATTTTTAAAATTGATGACTTGACTAACAAGAAAAAGATATTTTTGAAAATATGAGATAAGATTAAGAAAAAGATTTTTGAAAAATTAGTTTGAAGATTTTCAAAAACATTAAAAGAAAAATGAAAAAAAAATGAAAGTTTAAAATATGTTTGATGCAAAAAGTTATGAATTAAAACATGAAAAATTGAAAAAATTGAATTGAAACAAAATCACCTCCCTTGTGTCATCCTGGCATTAAACGCCCATGATGCTATCCATTTTGGCGTTTAACGCCCAGAATGTTACCTCTTTGGGCGTTTAACACCCAGCCAGGTATCCTAGCTGGCGTTAAACGCCAGAAATCCTTCTTTACTGGGCGTTTTTCTAAATGCCCAGAATGTTTCCTGTTATGGCGTTAAATGCCCAGAACGCTGCCCATTCTGGCGTTTAACACCCAGAATGATACCATTACTGGCGTTAAACACCTAGAATGATAGCCATTTTGGCGTTTAACGCCCAAAGTGCCTCTTTACTGGCGTTTTGACGCCAGTGAGCTCTTTTTTTCTGTGATTCTTCTGCCTTATGTTTTGAATCTTCATTTCTCTGTATTATTTACTTGAAAATATATATTTTGGATTTTGAATTTTTAATGAAGAGAGAGAAAAACAACAAAATGAAATAAAACATAAAATGCAAAATCAAAACAAGTAATGCATGCAAGGACACTTTGAATGTCAAGATGAACACCAAGAACACTTTGAAGATCATGATGAACATCAAGGACATATTTTTGAAAAGTTTTTAAGAAAAGAAAGACATGCAAGACACCAAACATAGAAATTTTGAATGTTCAAAAACTATGATTTTGAAAATGCATATGAAAAACAACATAAAACACAAAACAGGAAAATCATAAGATTAGACAAAGGAAATCATCAAGAACAACTTAAAGATCACATAAGAACACAATGCATATTATTTTTTATTTTTTTGAAATAAAAAAATAAAAATTACCCAATCTAAACAACAAGATAAACCGTTAGTTGTCCAAACTCAAACATTCCCCGGCAACGGTGCCAAAAACTTGGTATGCGAAATTGTGATTCACACTTTTCACAACTCCGCATAGCTGACCAGCAAGTGCACTGGGTTGTCCAAGTAATACCTTACGTGAGCAAGGGTCGGTCCCACGGAGATTGTCGGCTTGAAGCAAGCTATGGTCATCTTGTAAATCTTAGTCAGGCGGATTCAAATGATTATGAGGTGTTGATAATTAAAAGATAAATAAAACATAAAATAAGATAGAGATACTTATGTAATTCATTGGTGGGAATTTCAGATAAGCGTTCGGAGATGTTTTGTTGCTTCTGAACCTCTGCTTTCCTATTGTCTTCGTCCAATCATGCGCACTCCCTTCCATGGCAAGCTGTAAGTTGGTGGATCACCGTTGTCAATGGCTACCATCCGTCCTCTCAGTGAAAATGGTCCAGCTACGGTTCTCAAAGCAGGGATAATCATCTGTCGATTCTCACTTGTGTCAGAATAAGATCCATTGATCCTTTTGCACACTGTCACTGCGCCTAATAGTCGCGAGTTTGAAGCTCGTAACAGTCATCCCCTCCCAGATCTTACTCGGAATACCACAGACAAGGTTTAGACTTTCTGGATCTCAGGAATGTTGCCAATCATTTCTAGCCTATACCACAAAGGTTCTAATCTCACTGATTTGAATGCTTTATTGTCAGGAGATGCTAGTCAGATGCATGGATCAGAGACCCAAGAGAATATACTCCAGCTGGCATCCAATGACTACGTTGAACATCATGTAGACCGCTTGTGGTTGTCAGGCACGCGGATCTTGGCTAAGCGAGTACTGAAGATAGTGGGTGATTATCACAGGTCACCCCTTCAATCTAACTTAACTTAATTAAGTACAAGAGTATATCTTGGAGGAGAAGTAGGCGTGAATTCAAAGAAAAATAATAGTACTTGTATTAATTCATGAGGAATAACAGAGCCCATCACCTTAATCTATGAGGTGTAGAAACTCCACCGTTGAAAATACATAAGAACAAAAGGTCTAGGAACGGCCGAATGGCCAGCCTCTAAAAAGGGTTCGAAGTACTCCCAAAAGGTCAAAAGACTTCGAATACAATAGTAAAAAGTGCTATTTATACTAAACTAGTAAACTAGGTTTACAGAAAATGAGTAGATAGTACAGAAATCCACTTCTAGGGCCCACTTGGTGTGTGTTTGGGCTGAGCCTTGAAGCTTTCATGTGCATAGGCCATCCTTGGAGTTTAACTCCAACTTTGGTGCCAGTTCCGGCGTTTTACGCCAGAAAAGGGTCTCTGGTGGGCGTTTTAACGCAAGTTTAGGCCATCAAATCTCGAAAAAAGTATAGATTATTATACATTGCTGGAAAGCCCAAGATGTCTATTTTCTAACGCAATTGAGAGCACACCAATTGGGTCTCTGTAGCTCCAGAAAATCCACTTCGAGTGTAAGGAGGTCAGAATCCAACAGCATCTGCAGTCCTTTCTCAGCCTCTGAATCAGATTTTTGCTCAGGTTCCTGCCAAAAAATACCTGAAATCACAGAAAAACTCACAAACTCATTGTAAAGTCCAGAAATGTGATTTTTTCATAAAAACTAATAAAAATATATTAAAAAGTAACTGAAACATACTAGAAACTACCTAAAAACAATGTCAAAAAGCGTATAAATTATCCGCTCATCAAGCATGCGACAACAGAACTCAACCCTTGCATCTTACCTGGAGTCTCAAACTCTTTCTAGAGAAAGTGGACAACACCACTGCATCTTACCGGACTTTTTGACTTCAATTCATTCATATTCATTTGAAATTCATAATTAAACTTAGTTCTCATCATTCTTCTTCCTCATCTCTTACTCGGAGCAAGTGGAAGACGCCACTGCATCTTACCCAATCACATATATCTTATTTAATTACAAATCATCATTTTTCCCATCATCCTCATCAATCTCGTCTCATTCAACGTTAGCAACGCCTCTTTACTTCAGCTAACACTTCGCAAGACCCTTCCATATGCGAGACTATGTCCACGTACGTGAGATTTCAAAACAGGAGGGGACTTTCGTGTCACATATACTGCTCGCGTATGCGAGCATCCAATTTTTCAGGTCCGCGTATGCTAGATATCAAGGCAGTGAATGAATCTCGCATCGCGTGTGTATGCTCGCGTATGCGACTCCTCTTTTTTTTCAAAAGCTGTTAAGTCATAAAAACCATTTTTTACACCTAATTTTCGACATTCATAATTTCGTCTACAAAACTTTGATTTTCACAAGCTTTAAACCGTTTTAAAGATCTTAAAATTATCTTTAATTTAAAAGAAAATTCATTCAAATCTAAAATTCAAGGCTCAAGTTATGATCCGACGAAGTTGGTTAAAAATCACTTTTCACCAAAAACTCAAAACTCAAGTTTTCTAAACTAAATCAAAATCGATCTAAACAAAACCATTTCAAACATTATCATTACTCATCTAACATTAACTCATTACTCATCAATCATATAGCCACTCAAGATACCCACTCTCTTCATTACCAATTTCACATTATATTCATCACATATACACATATTCAATATTTGCACCAAAATCCACCATTTGACTAATTAATCCAACATCATACTTATTAGAGACATACATATACATTCGTTCTATAAAAAATCCAACCATTCACTATCAACATCCAAAACCATTTCATTATTTAACAACTCCATACATGCTTTTCCAAAAAACTCAGTCTATATCACTACTAATCATAATACATCCACAACTCACATATCAAATCTCAAATCAATTGCATATATATACACATTTATTCACTAATCGCATCAACGACCAAATTCAATCCAAGCTTATCCTATGGTCATCTAGCCTACGTTTTAATGAAACATTATATATTATCTATGAGAAAACAAAATCATACCTTAGCCAATTTTTCCCTAATGCTCATAACACCTCAATTTTCACCGCTCCACAACCATGAAAGGCTTCAAACGTACACCAAATAGAAAACACAACCTCCAAGGTCCAACGTCAAGCTTTCAACACCCCTAATTTGGTTCCAAATCACATATATACAGTCTAATACCAAACAATGTTACTCAAAATCAACTTAGGGTTCATAGTTATTAATGATTTACAAGAGTTAGTGGTTTCTCACCTTACCAATAGAAATTTGGGACAAGACTCGGTAAGTCCACAAGGCTAATTTGATCCTAAACACCAAAATCACATAATCTCTCAAAATCAAAACCTCAAATTCAAAATTTAGGAGAGAGTGCGCGCGAGCAAGAAATAGTGAGGTACTTACCAAATTTTTTGGTGGACTTTGTAAAGTTTGACACGGCGGTCGCGTGATCGTAAAAGGTGCCGCGATTGAAACTCCGGATTAAAAGTTATGGTGAAATGAAATTGGACTAAGGCTTTGAATGTTCTTCCTTTCTCGTCATGTAAGTTTCAGCTTGTTTCATCAAATAGAAGGGGAAAGAAGAGCTTAGCTCTTTCATTAATATGTTAGTAGGTTGGGACTTGAGCTTAATATGAGCTCGGTTCAATCAGTTTGGTCCATTTAATTTAATTTTAGGTCAAAATATTTAAAATTAGTGTTAAAATTTATATTTTAATTATTTTTATTTTTTTAAACTCTAAAATTTAATTTTTTAAATAATAATTAATTTATTGATTAATTATTCACTAATTACCCAGAGTTTACACTCGTATTAGTGTTTGGACTCGATGAAGGCAAGTAACTTTATTGATTTGGAATGTGTTGAATTTGTCTTTTTTCTTGTCACTAATTTAAATAAAATCTCAATTGCCTCTTTACTCTTCGCTCCTAATTTGGTGATATCATTGCAGATCTTGAAAACATGAAGAACGCATTTGAACCTTTGGGGAGGGGTTTAGTGAAGGTTAAAAGATTGGGGAATATGTTGAATTTGGTTAGGATTAGGTTAGATTTGTCACGGTTGGAATTGACATTGAGTTGAGTTTTAATTAAGGGTAAAATTGAAAAAAAATGTTGACTAACGATTGAGTGTTAAAAATTACAGTAGAAGTGAAATTAAAACTTATTTTAAACATTGAGAGTAAAATTGAAACAATTAAATGTTGGCGTATTTTAAAAGAAAAAAACCAAAATTTAAGGATAAAAAACATATTTTATCTATTAAAAAATTATAATTATATCCCAATAGAAATTAAAGGAACAAATACCCATTCCGTTTTCGATTAGTTCTTTGAAGGACAACGATATCTCCGATAAAAAATATCCATTTCGATCTTTGATATTTAATTTTGTGAGATTGGTTAGCCTTTTTGTTAATGATCTCTCTCCAGAATATTTTTATGAGGTGATACATTAATTACTAATATATCTTTTATTTAATTTTTATAAGTACAAATAATTTAAAAATCACTAATATTTCTTAGTTTTACATAGTAAATTTATCCAATATATTTAAAAAAGATAAAAGAAAATTAAATGACCCTGATAATTATTCCTAAAAGACAACGAGATTCCCAATAAAATAGAATTTTTCAATTCAATTTGTCTCTTAATGGATAAATCAATAATTTAACAAGTTATGTATGCTTTTCTATTAATATAAAAAAAACATTGACAAAAAGATTAACCAGTATCACAGAAGTAAAGATCAAGAACCAAAAAAAGGTCAAAATTTTTTTATTGAGAGTCTCATTGTATTTCGACATAATTACGAAGATCGTTTAGAGTTTTTTTTTTCAAAAATTAAAATATCTAATAATTGCTAAACTATTTCTTTACCTCATTGTCTTGGTGAAGCATCTTAATGTTGACCGTATTTTTGTCTTCACTTTGAGTAACTATTTCCTTGCAAATTGCAACTGCTTCCGGGGTTTCTTCAGTTGTTGTGTGTTGACTATGTAAAGCACAAGGAGTACTTTTTTGCACTTGAAACTTGATCGACGGAAGATCAAACAATTTTACATTCCCTTTTTATTTGTCGAAAACTAATTTGTTGAAGAGTTTATTTTTACCAAATATATTTCTGTTTCTATACAATGTTATATTTCATCGGCTTCAATAAGAACTTGTCGTAGATATTTTTTGATATAACATGTTTTTAGTGTTGTATTTTATAAAATTTAAAGACGATCTGATATTATATTGTTATCTAAATGTAAAAAGAGTTCACCAATGTAAGTATATTTCAAAATATAAAGAAGAATTAAGTTTAAATTTTTCAAACTTCAAAATATATGTATAACTTTCCTTTGTTTCACTAATTATAGAATCCAAGTTTCAACCACAAAGGCTCAAATTTTAATATATAAACACACAAATTAAAACAAACGTGTCATTTGATCAAAATAAATAAGAAGGAAAAAAGGAGATCGAAGCCAATAGTTGATATATGTAAGTAAGATGATAATAATAATTAAATTAAAAGATTTGCTAACAAACTGAATGTCTTAGGAATACAAAAGTTAAATTGAAACCTTTTATAGTGAAAAAGAGTTAGTGAATTTAACTTTTTTTTTGAAAATTTTTGTTTCTTTCAATATTTTTGTTTGTTAGTATATTTAAGGAGTGCGTTCTTAGCAAAATCTTAAATTAATTAAAATTGAATTTATGATGTTAATGTATGAGATGGTCCCATGGAATGCAATTGTTATGGTGTCTCATTGCAGTCACGTGGGTCATTTGTGAGAGTATCAAGATGATCTCATGTAGTGTTGGCCTATCTAACGCCATAGTGTCTCACTTGCACCACCAACCTCTTTTTAAGATAACTAACATTTATATAGTTATTTATATAAATGCTTCACCATCAGTCCAAATCAATGAACAAGAAAGAAATTAAGAACATCGTCAAGCCCCCACTTATACGCCATGATTCCTCATTCCTCTTTTTTCGATTGTGACTTTTATTACTTTGAAAGCGAATACATTATATGTATATTTTTTCAACTTGCATTCCCGTCTCCCTAGTGAGCTTCAAGAATAGTAACGAACTCCTCGGAAGGAGCAATTCAAGTAACTTCAGCAATAGTTCTTCGAGTTCCATAGCTAGCTAATCAGTCCATACCCTTGTTATATTTCTTTGGGACCCATTCAAAATGCACAGACCAAGAACAGAAAAGAAGCTCCTAAATTTTGATAATAAGATCCATTTTTTTTTACTGGCTCAAGATTCTTGAAATACACATTCAGACAATCTGTTTTACAAGTGAGTTCTTTAATACCATCCCAAACTAAAACCAAACCTATCCAAATAGAGAATAACCCGCATTGATACACTCCAACAAGGAAGGGCCCAAAACATCCCATAATCCATCTTCTATTTGAATCTCTAATAATACAACTAAACCCGGCTAAACCTTGCTCAGGAACCGTACTAACATCATAATTCAATTTAAAATAGTTACTTGGAGGAGATTTCTACTAAACCCGTTGGCCAAGCGGAATAGAATTCAGCTTCAAAGAACTCTCCGCTCAAACCATCAACTCATTGGCAGTATGACAAGCAAGAATAACAACCTTATTGTTCTTGGGTGGATCGGCTGGGGTATAGCTCGTTCTCCGACGACTTCCTTCGAGACGGGTTATACCTCGGCTTCTTGTGAACAACGGGGTGAATACCTATAAAAGGTACTCTGATACTCAAATCAGTATTTGAATAAGCTTATTCTCAAGTAATTTTTCACTTACCTTCAAATGAATTTCTTCCTTTCTCTTATATTGAGAGTTGGTGATCCAAGGTGATCTGTTACCGAATTTATAGTGGTAATGTGTATGAAGATCATAACGTTCTGATTTGTTGTTATGATTTTTGATGGCTGACCTAAACGTATATGTCGAGTTTTTCATAACCAATTTATAACGGTCATATCATAGCTCTTAAGTTGAGTCTGGTGATATTTTAATAAAAGATGTTGAGCTTTAAATGACGATATATAACTTGGCATATACGTTATAGGTGTAAAGCTTCCAGGTCAAGATACTTTATTAAAATATCTAGAAAAAGAAAATAGAAAAATTAAAAGAAAAATTAATAAAAGTTATTAATAAAGCACTGTGTATTGATTAGACACCGATTTGTTTTTCTATACGGTATTTGAGCCGCCGTTGGTTTGAATGAAGGGTGGGAATTAGGTTGAGGGATTTCAAACAGTTTAATAAATTGTTTCAATTTATTTCATTTGGAATTACAAGTGTGTTTCATAAAGGCAAAGGTTTTGAACTCAATAGTTTTCAAGAAGGGTTAAAGTATGAGCAAAAGAGGTTAGTGCATGTGTTTCTGTTTTTTTTCCTTCTTCTATCTTTGTGAAAGTAATAGGTGTTGAGAAATTAACGAAGTTACAAAAAGAGGATGATGGGTCGTATAACTGGATTTGGGAGGATGTTAAACTTCGTGGTTCATTGTTTGTTGATGAAGAGAGTGTGAGAGAGATTGATAAGCGAAAAATAGTGAGGGACGGTTCTGGTTTTCATGTTATGATGTTGCCATGTACAAGGGTAGAATGTGCCTTTCACAAAACAAAATAATTTTGAGTTTTTTTTATATGCATAGCTGTGTTTTGTAAGATTTGCGAGTAAATCTCCCTTTTACAGATTTCGAATGCTCTGTTTTAAAACAGCTGAACTGCGCTCATCTCAACTCCATCCCAATGAGTGAGTATTTTGGAGATATTTTAAAATATTAATGGATTTGAAAATGAAACCTATATTGGACCTATTTTTCTCTTTATTTCAAGCAAAGGGAGTTTAGAAAGGTTTTTGGGTGAACTTAAATCGTTTTTCGGGTCTAAGTATTTTCAAGCTGTATAAATATTTTTTAAAGGATTTTAAAGAAATGTTTTTGAAAATCAAAATTATTGAAGAGGAATTTTTGTTTTATTTAGATAAACATTTGAGTAAAAAATTTTTTCTTTATTGGTGTTCTCAACCGATGCATGTACTAGGGCCAAAAGAAGTTAATAGCGAAGATGCATACTTAATAGAGTTTCTGTTAAACCATATAAAGAATGGCAAGTTGATATCTATTTATGAGATACTTCCATGAAAAGATGATAAAGAGTCCGTGGTGAGGTATTTAGGTAAGGGATTTGATAATGTAGTTGAAAAGCATTTTTTATGTTACCTTGAATAATTTGGTATTTGTTTATTGTAGGTGGTAAGTATCCGGGCATGACTGGAACGACCTTAAGAGCTCGGCTTAGAAGTAAGATTGTGGATAAGGAAGGGTCATCGACTAACCCGGGGGGATGGAAAAGGTGAAGTGAATCAACCTATTTTTAAAAGGAAGCCTATGGTTTTCAAGAAGAGGAGAACCGAGTTGATTGTTGTCGATGATGATGTTGATGGGGCTGGAAAGGGGGTCCCTCTGGAGAGATGACTATTTTTGTGAGGAACCAAGAAAAGTTGCACCCCTTTTTCAGAGCTAGGTGATGGGATATCGATTTAGAATAGGAACTTTCTTTTCATGGTGGTGACCAATGAGGTTTTGCAAGTACCGTCTAACATCAAGTTGGCTATGGGTATTGGTGATGTTGCCATTGACCAATAGATGCAGGTATACATATGATTTTGGTAGTTTTTTATTTTGTTAATTAATAAGGGATTTTGATGAGATATTGGTCATGTACTCGGCTTGGGCCTAGTGAGCATTGGTCAAAGCTAAGAAAACAAACACAAGAAATTGATGGAGAAAAATGACTCTAAAAAGTTGAGAGTAAAAATTGCTGAGAATGAAAAACTGATATCGGAGTTGAAGGAAAAACTTATTTATAGAGAAGAGGAATTGAAAACTGGCAAGAATCTTTGTGAGAAGGATGCCGAGCTTTTGAAAAAGAAGGAGAATGATATGGAAGAAATGAAGAATCAAATGATAGAGATAACTGTGAAAACAAAAAATTTGAAAAAAGAAAAAGAAGTTAAAATTTTAGATGCGTTTGCTGAAGGTTTTAAGAGGTTTGTTTGTCAAGCAAAGTTCTTGATGCCCAAGCAAGACTTAAGGGCTATGGATTCGACAAAAGTGGTTTAAAAGGGCGTACTTGTTGATGATGATGGATTTGTTCTTGTCGAGGAGGAGGGTGAGAATCGAGTGGAGGAGTGGCTCTTTTATTTTGTTTTTGGTTATTTTGAGCTTGTTTATTTCGGTAGGTAGGAAATGTGACTTTGTTAGATAGTTTGTAATATTGGAACTGTTTGTATGTTGTTTGTTGTATTACAAACAAAGTATTTTAAAAAAGTTTCATGATGTGGAACATCAATTTGAGATGTGTTTTAAGTTTGGTCTTTCTGTAGATCTTGTTTGATTTGTTATCCCAATTTGGAATTAGGATTGATAAGTTTTGTTGACAATGAATTATAAACAAAAAACTAAATATGTCCGTTAGATGATGGAACTTAATTGTTTAGTTGATATTTGAAAAAGGTTTCTTTAAATTGACTATTTCAAAGAGTATAGCTCAGAGGGGTTTGAATTGTCCTGGTAAATTAGTAACAATTTGATTGATTGATATTAGTTTTGATAGAATTTGATTCCAAAAATGTCGCCATTAGTGGATAAGATTGTAATATGCGTACATCATTTGTTTATAGTAAGATTGGAATGAAATGTAAGTCATAAGTCTTGATAATTGTAAATCGAATAGATCTAGATTAGTAAAGGAGAAGAATAACAATTAATAGCTCGGGTATGAGAGAAAAATGAGTATGTAATATTTGTTACCCTTGATTACAAAGAAGGGTAGGTAGGCTTGTGTAACACCCTAAATTTTAGCACCTCATGATCGTACCAAAAGCTCAGGCGTTACTTATCTCTAAACCTTTTTATTCTATACGATCTTTATTTAATATTGAGCCTTCGCGAATACGAATCGAAATTTTGGCCAAGAATAGAAATTTTAGTTAAGAAAACGAAGAGTATGTACTTTAAACCATTTAATCACAAAAAATATATATCCACGTAGCATTATATATTTATACTTATTCAAAGATCCTCAAATATAAGTCCTACTCCTATAAAATCTAAAAAAATAAACGACAAGGAGAAAATAAAATCTAACAACTCAACTTGTAAATATAATCTTCTATGCTCCTATAGCTCCGCACTAAACCTTCGCACCTATAGCTAAAAGGGGTGGAAATAGGGGGTAAGAATTGGGGAGTTCTTAGTATGGTCGGGGTGTATAGTTATGTTCATTTTATTACTGTAGGCAACAGCAATGAGCAATAGAATACATTAGACTTAACAAATAAAGAACACAGAAATCAAGCAATCATATAGTACACCCACAATCACAGAAAATACACTCAGAAACACATATGTTCAAACAAGTATGATGCATGTCTGTCCTATGGCTAATGAGCTCATTTGTCGGTTATATAGCCAACTTGACATGTCCGGTATCTAACCCGGAAATCGTCTTCTTGAAAACTGGTGAGCAGTATAGTACCACGATCCTCACCTGGTGAGTGGTAAACCACCTCGATCCCCACCATCTGTAGGCGGTAAACCACCTCGATCTCCACATATGTTTTTAATTGAAAAACAACACACATATGGGTGGTAAATACCACGATCCCCACGTTCATCGCGACACAGGACAAGCAGGACACCACCACGATCCTTGCCAGGTCAAAGCTCGAAATCCACAATCTTTTAAAATCTTGACTCAGAGCAAGTAGGACTAAGCCACAACCCTTGTGTACTGCCCAAGTGTTTTCCAAATATCAAAATATCTCTTTAAAAACAACTCAAATCCATTCCTCTTTCATTAAACTCCTTTTCTTGATAAATCAAATTCAAACATAATACTTTTTTAGATAAAACTGAAAATATAATCATTTCTTTAATAATTCAAAGTTAGCTAATATAATTCATAAAGCTTTTAAAAATCTCTTTTTAACTCCCAAAATAATCAAAACACCCCAGCTGGCTATTCATACATAGCCGAACTAAAATCTCAATCAACAATAATAATTCAACATAGACTTAATCAAACTCAACTAGTAATCAATCAAACCAATATTCACTTATCAAATTCACTTATCGTTTGTGCCTCTTAGAACTCCGATTGGCCGAATTCAAGGAGAAGAGGAGCTACATCATTGTAAACCCCGCTAAAATCAGTAAATAGTTAGTCAATAAATCAAATTTTAAATATGAAAATTAAAAATGTAAATTTAATATCAAAATAGGATAGAGCTCTTCAAAACGAGAATTTTGATACCAATTTCGAAAAATTTGGCCCAAAATTGGACCGGATGAGCCAAACCGGTTGAATCGAGTCCAAAACTGGGCCCGTGAGTCCAACCGGACCCATAAGTTAAAAGGGTAGAAGCTCCTTCTCCCCTATTTAGTAACAACAACACCGAACAGATTTGTGGGGAGGAAGAGAGCTTCCCTAACCCTCATCAAATCTTCCAACCACCACAACTTCCCCGTTTGAGCTCCGATCAACGCACCGTTTGCGGCCACGCGTCTAGCGCGTCGAGATCTACATTTCTGTTAATCAATTTCACCGATAAGCTCCAAATTCATTTCAGAATATCTATCCCCTTTCTAATTGTGAAATTGAACCCTTGTGATGAAATCTTACACAATTTGGTGTTTTAGGTTTGAGTTGGCTTACAAAGCTTATTGGGCTTGAGTTGCTATGCGTGTGGGTATAGTAAGGACAACCTAAACCCTAATCCAAATTTGATTTTATTATGTAAAATCTGAATTTGGAGTATATATGTGTATTAGGTGTGAATTAAGTATATATATATATATATGGAGGTTGTGGTTGTGACTTGTGTAGCTGTCTTGGACTAAATAAATTGATCGGCCAAGGTATGGTTTATGTTTCGTACGTTTAATATATAAGGTTTTGTGAAAACTCAGACTAGCACCCTATATGATAAGTTGAAATGGTTAAATGTGTTGAATGATTAGTGTTTGTGATGTTGATGGATAAATTGATGTGGTGATTGTGTTGAGTAATTGATAATGGGAGTTAAGTGTATGTATGTATATATGCTAATATGATAGTGATGAATGAAGGGTTTATGATTACCGCAAAGTAATGGTATGGACGAGATAGTGAATGGTGTTTATTTGAATGGTGTTTATTTGGAATTGTTATTATTGTTATGATGAATATTGTTGTGCTAATGATTGAAGCGTTTTATGATGATGATAATATGTGGAATTGGAATAAAATGTTAGTTGTGAGTGAAATGTGATATGATTGAGCTAAGGTTGCAAGAATGGTTGTGTGATGGTGAAGAGTAAGTTATATTGATGGTTATGGTATATTGAGTTGAATGGGAATGAGTTTTGAAAGAAAAAATGTGGTTTTGGTAAAAAAATGAGGTTTGGTGTATTCTGATAAAAAGTGGTTTTTGATGAACTTTGAAAGTCCATAACTTGCTCCTCAAATTTTGGATGGAAATGTGGTTTGTTTCAAATAAAAGATGAATTTGCAAGCTTTTAAACGATATACATTTTGTGAAGCAGAATTTTGTAGAGAAAGTTATGGACGATGGAAGTTTGGTGTGAAAAATGTGTATGTAGGTGGCTAAATTCTGGTTTTGCAGCTTTCTGCGCAATCTGTTATTTTTTTGAAAAAAACACATATCCATGCATACACGTGACCCACGCGCACGCGTGGCATGGCATTTAAAACTACGCGTGCGCGAGTAGCCCATGCATGCGCGCGATGAGCCAACATCACGACCACGCGTACGCATGACCCACGCGTATGCGTGACATGATGTTCTCTCCTATGCGTACGCATGGTAAGGGAACATGTGCGCGTGCTACCTTTTCATACTACCATGCGTACAATCGCCCACGCGCATGCGTGGCCCCTGTTTGCTGCAAAACTGGCTTTTTTGTGTTTAAATAAAATTTTTTACTTCTAAACCTTCATTTTCATCCTTTTAAACATAAGGTATAGTACTAAGTCAAGTAGCTATTTGAAGCTAGGAAAATAAGGTAACTTGGGAATGAAGAAAAGGGAAAATATGAGGATTTATAAGAAAAAGAGATGGATATTAAATGAAGTTATGATTCCATGGCTTTGATGAACGATTATATTATGATTATGAACATGAAATGACTTATGAATGATGTTATCTGAGATACAATTTTTCCTGGGTAACAGAACCGTGGCTTTCCACCACGTGTTTCAGGTTGAATCTCGATACTCTGTTGACCCTACGTCGTAAGGGTGAGAGGGCACGTATAAATTTCCGGGTATGGATATCCCCCATTGAGTGATTAAATGATGAATGAATGTAAAATCTATGCATAGACTCATGGGGATGCGCGACGGGAGACAGTCTAAGGTTTTTGGACTTGTTAGGTTGGCTGGATAACCGACAGATGAGCCTCATCATCCATAGGACAGGCATACATCATGTGCATTTGTTTGTTTTGATTGCTATGCATTACCTGGGATTGCCTAACTAAATACTTATATATGCTGCTACCTGTTATACTTGCTACTTGCACTACCTGTTTCTTACTTGTGTGTGAATTTGTTTGGTTGCTTGTCTCTGCTGAATTATGGATGACGGAAGAACGGAGGAATGGTGAATTGGTTAGGTGTTAGGTGTTAGGTTTTAAAGCAAATAAGTATAGGGTACTTAGATTACCTACCCCTTTTTATGGTTTCTGCTTAGAAAATTAAGTTTTACAATTGTATGATGGAGTTCTAGGATTGCCTCTGGCATTCCCAAGACTTTATTTATTATACGCGTGACACCTTTACCATGTTGAGAACCTTTGGTTCTCACCACATACTGTGTTGTTATTTTTAGATGCAGGTCGAGAGGCTCCTCGCTAGGCGTCTGGATCCCTGAAGCGGAGTAGTTCTGGGTTATTTTGGGTTTTCTGTTTGTATGTATATGTACTCATGTACTTAGCTTGCTCTCCAAAAAACTTGTTTATTTTGTTCCTCATAGAGGTTGTGGGAGAGATAGGGTCTTACTTTGTATTTTGAGTATTTTGGGATACCTGTATATGTATGTATATATATTCTCCGGCCAGCCTTGGCTTCGCAAGCTAAGTCAGGAGCTAGTTATGCTGTATTCTTGGATTTCTTTACTCTTTCATTTACTCTTATCCATAACTCTTAAGATTTCTTAGCACGCAAGAAATTCTTTTCCTTGTGTGTTGCGCTTTTTATTTTACGATTTTCGTTTATCCGTTTTTTGAGGCTCCTAGTATATTATCTCTTTTCACTATTATATGTAAATATTTTCTGATTAGGGAACATGGCCGCAGCGATGTAAGCAACTCCCGAAGCCCTGGGAAACCAGATAAATAATGGGAATAATGGCAATAATGGTCCTATGATGCTTTCCTCCTTCCTAAAGGTTCATCCTCCGACCTTCAGAGGAACCTCAAACCCTACCGATGTGGATACCTGGATACAAGCTATTGAGCAAACACTACAGGCTCAGTAGGTTCCTAATGAACAGTGGGTTGAGTTTGAAACCTATCAGCTGCAAGGTGAGGCTCAACATTGGTGGCAGGGTATGAGGCATATTTTGCAGCCTGATGGGGTTGTAATCTCTTAGGAGTTTTTCTGAGAAGAATTCTATAAGAATTACTTTCCCAGCTCAGTTAGAAATACCAAAGAATTTATACTGCTTCAGCTGAAACAGAGCCAAATGACCATTACTGAGTACACGAGCAAATTTGAGGAACTATGCCATTTTTCACACATTTGTTAGGGAGCTCCTAAGGACTTTACTGAGTGGAAATGCATTAAGTATAAAGGAGGCCTTCGAAATGACATTCAGAGCTTTGTAGCACCTATGAAGATTCAGGTGTTTTCTGAGCTTGTGAATAAGAGCAGGGTGGCTGAAGAATGTGTTAGAAAGGCTGCAGCAAAAAAAGGGAGTATGAGGATTCCATTCTAGAAGACTATAGGAAAGAATTTTACACCTAGGGGCAGACAGTTCAAGCGTGGCGGCTTTGTCCCTCAGAATAATCAGGGGCAGGGCAACTTTAGGAGGCCAAATGCCAATGCTAATCAGGGAAGAAGGCATGGGAAGCCGCCACAGCAGGATCTGAGTTGTCACGGATGCGGGAAGTACCATTCAGGACCATGCAGGTTTGGGACTGGAGTATGTTATTCTTGTGGACAGCCTAGACACTTGGCTAATAGTTTCCCAGAGAAGAAGAGGTATGAGACTGGCAGAGTGCAGCAGCCAGGGAGAGTATACACTACTTCTGCAGTAGGCGCTGAGGGGTCAGAGACATTGATCAGAAATAACTGTGAGATGGCCGGTAAAACTTTAAATGCCTTGTTTGATTCTAGAGCTACACATTCATTTATTGCCTTTGAGAAGGCTGATGAGTTAGGATTGAAAATAGTAATCCTGGGGTGTGCTTTAAAGGTGTATAATGCTACCCACGAGGCTATGGTGACTTGGTTAGGGTGCCCCCAAGTTCCATTTTGAATACAATAGCGTGACTTCGTACATAACCTAATTTGTTTGCCGAAGACTGGCCTTGATCTCATTCTGGGATTGGACTGGTTATCCAAGAACCATGTTCTATTCGATTATTTTGCAAAAACGATGTGTTTTATGCCAGAGGATATAAAAGGGCCGGTTGTGGTGAATAACTACTACCTGAATATCATGATAGTGAATTGTTCTAGGGTCAAATGTCAGGAAATATTGTTGTTAGTTGCGGGTGTTTCGGGTGATGATCGAATCTTGGAGCAAATTCTGATTGTGTGTGAGTTTCCATAGGTGTTTCCTGATGATATTGATGAATTTCTACCTAACCGAGAGGTTGAGTTTGCTATTGAGTTGGTGCCTAAGGCCGGACCAATCTCAAGTGCTCCTTATAGGATGTCACCCCTAGAAATGGCCGAATTGAAATCTCAGCTAGAAGATCTGTTGGGTAAGAACTTTATCTGACCAAGTGTTTCTCCATGGGATGCGCCAGTGTTACTGGTGAAGAAGAAAGACAAGAGTATGCCTTTATGTGTTGATCACCAGCAGCTGAATAAGATTACTGTGAAGAATAAATACCTGTTATGAAGGATTGATGACCTGATGGACCAGTTATAGGGAGCCAGTGTGTTCTCTAAGATTGATCTACAATCCGGTTACCATCAGATAAGGATCGGAGACAAGGATATTCCCAAAACTGCCTTTAGGACGCGCTGTGGTCACTATGAATACACAGTAATGTCCTTCAGATTAACTAATGCTCCGTCAATATTCATAGATTACATGAATAGGATTTTCCATCCATATCTGGATAAGTTTGTTATTGTGTTTTTCGATGACATTCTTATCTACTCTAAGATAGAGGATGAGCATGCAGAGCACTTACGGACGGTACTGCAAATCTTAAAGGATAGGAAGTTGTATGCTAAGCTATCCAAGTGTGAGTTTTGGAAGTCTGAAGTGAAATTTCTTGGCCACGTGGTGAGCAAGCAAGGAATAGCAGTAGATCTTGCTAAGGTTGAGGCAGTGATGAATTGGGAGTGACCAACTTCAATGACGGAGATAAGAAGTTTCTTAGGCTTGGCGGGTTATTATCGGAGATTCATTAAAGGGTTTTCCAGCTCGCTTTACCTTTGACCAAGATGACTAGGAAGGATGTTCCTTTTGTGTGGACTCCTGAGTGCGAGAAGAGTTTCTTGGCATTAAAACAGAGGTTGTCTAACGCACCCGTATTAGTGTTGCCTAAGCTAAGAGAACCATTTGAAGCATACTGTGATGCATTGTTAAACCACTATTTTATGGTTTATATTATGTTTAATTGAGTGGTTTTTATCAGCTTTTCACCCACTTATTCATATGATTTGCATGGTTTTACAATTCCTTCCTGGATTTATTCACTATGATTGAAAACTTGCTTCCTGGTGCACGAAATTGTGATCATCAATGGCGCCATCAACATGGTACACTCAATTGTAATCTCAACTCTTTATCACAACTTCGCACAACTAACCAGCAAGTGCACTGGGTCGTCCAAGTAATAAACTTTACGCGAGTAAGGGTCGATCCCACGGAGATCGTTGGTATGAAGCAAGCTATGGTCATCTTGTAAATCTCAGTCAGGCGATTCAAATGGTTATGGAGGATTGATAATTAAAAGATGAATAAAACATAAAATAAAGATAGAGATACTTATGTAATTCATTGGTGAGAATTTCAGATAAGTGTATGGAGATGCTTTGTCCCTTCCGTCTCTCTGCTTTTCTACTGTCTTCATCCAATCCTTCTTACTCCTTTCCATGGCAAGCTGTATGCTACTCAGAATACCACAGACAAGGTTTAAACCTTCCGGATTCTCAAGAATGTCGCCATCAATTCTAGCTTATACCACGAAGATTCTTATTTAGGAATCCAAGAGATATCCACTCAATCTAAGGTAGAACGGAGGTGGTTGTCAGGCACACGTTCATAGGTGAGAATGATGATGAGTGTCATGGATCATCACATTCATCAAGTTGAGGAACAAGTGATATCTTAGAACAAGAATAAGCTGAATTGAATAGAAGAACAATAGCAATTGCATTAATACTCGAGGTACAGCAGAGCTCCACACCTTAATCTATGGTGTGTAGAAACTCCACCGTTGAAAATATATA
>NC_029772.3:21448867-21504378 GCF_000817695.3 Arachis duranensis | reverse complement strand
CTTCTATGTCTAGAGACTTTTCTTGGAGTTAAACGCCAGGTTTTGTGCCAGTTTGGGCGTTTAACTCCCACTTCTGTGCCAGTTCCGGCGTTAAACGCCGGGCAGTCTTGAGCTGATTTGGAACGCCGATTTAGACCATCAAATCTCGGGCAAAGTATGGACTATTATATATTTCTGGAAAGCCCAGGATGTCTACTTTCCAACACAATTGAGAGCGCGCCAATTGAGTCTCTGTAGCTCCAGAAAATCCACTTCGAGTGCAGGGAGGTCAGAATCCAACAGCATCTGCAGTCCTTTTTCAGCCTCTGAATCAGATTTTTGCTCAGGTCCCTCAATTTCAGCCAAAAAATACCTGAAATCATAGAAAAACACACAAACTCATAGTAAAGTCCAAAAAAGTGAATTTTAAATAAAAAACGAATAAAAATATAATAAAAACTAACTAAAACCTACTAAAAACATACTAAAAACAATGCCAAAAAGTGTATAAATTATCCGCTCATCACTTCCTAAATCTTTAAAATTGTGTATTTTAATCCCCCTTTATACCATTCGATGTTGTGATCCTTGTGTTAAGTGTTTCAGGCTTTATAGGCCAGGAATGGCTTAGAGGAAGGAAAGGAAGCTTGCAAAAAGGGAAGGATCACAAGAAATAAAGGAGACAACCAGTGAACAGTGACGCGCACACATGGCTGACGCGTGTGCGTGCTTGACACATACGCATGGATTGGAGTTCGCACAAACAACGCGAGAGCGTGCCTGACGCGCACGTGTGGAGAGAAAAATCATCAAACGACGCGTACGCATGACTGACGCGTACGCGTGACAAGCGCGATTTGCAGAATTAACAAAAATCGCTAGGGGCGATTTTCGGGCCGCGTTTTGACCCAGTTTTCGGCCCAAAAATACATAATAAAGCCAGGAAACATGTAGAGACTCAATACATACAGAACACAACATTCATAATTCACAATTTTAGGATTAGATGTAGTTTCTAGAGAGAGAGAGGCTCTCTCCTCTCTCTTACGATTTAGGATATAGGATTTCTATTAGTTTTAGGATTATTCTTCTTCTTTCCAGGTTCAATGTTACTTTAATTTATGTTTCTCTTCTACTTTTAGATACTCTAATGCTTTTACTTGTATTTGACTCATGTTGCCAAATTGGCTTATGAACCCTTTCATGTTAGATTTGAATTTATGTTTAAATATAATTTGAGGTATTTCAGATTTATGATTTTTACTTAGCTTTTATATTCTTGGCTTTAATTGATGAATTGATTAATTGGAGACTTGAGTTATCAAACTCATTGTGATTGATAATTGTTATCTTTACTAATTAATTTGAATTCCAACAACTCTATTCTTTTCTTAGGAATTGACTAGGATCTGAGGAATCAAATTGATTCATCCACTTAACTTACCTTCATAGTTAGAGGTTAATAAGGTGGGAGAAAAATCTAATTCTCATCATGATTGATAAGGTTAACTAGGATAGGACGTCCAGTTTTCATATCTTGTCAAGAGTTTTTCTAGTTATTAATTTATTTTTCCTGCAATTTATTTTCCCTGTTCAACCTTTCAAAAACTCAAAAATATTGTTTTTCATAACCAATAATAGATCATACTTCCCTGTAATTCCTTGAGAAGACGACCCGAGGTTTGAATACTTCGGTTATAAATTTTATTGGGTTTTGTTACTTGTGACAACCAAACTTTTGTACGAAAGAATTCTCTGTTGGTTTAGAAACTATACTTACAACGTGATTATATTCTTGTGAAATTCTTTACTAGCAAAAATCTGCTCGTCATGCATCCTTAAAGGGTTTAGGATGCGTATTGATGCAGCATCATAAAGTTGTAGCTTATACCTCACGTTAGTTAAGGCTGCATGAAAGAAACTATCCAACTCATGATTTGGAGCTTGCTACCGTTGTTTTTGCTTTAAAGATTTTGGAGGCATTACCTCTATGGTGTGAAGTTTCAAGTTTTCTCGGACCGTAAGAGCTTGAAGTACCTCTTTGAACAAAAAGAGTTGAATATGCATCAGAGGAGGTGGATGGAACTTTTGAAGGATTATGACTTCTAGTTGAACTACCATCCGGGAAAGGCAAATGTGGTGGTAGATGCCTTGAGTAGAAAATCTCTATGTGCTGCTTGGATGATGCTAAGAGAGGAAGAATTGCTGAGAGCATTCCAATTGTTGAAATCGGGAATCAGAGAAGAGTTTGGGACTTTATGCCTAAGTCAATTACGAATTTCAAGCAATTTTAAGGTTAAAATTCTGAAGGCTCATCAGAATGACCAAGAGTTGTAAAAGATTTTGCCGGTGATTGAGAAAGGCAAATAGTAGAGAGTGTTAGAAGATAAGGATGGGTTATTGAGGTTCAAAGATCGAATCATTGTGCCAGATGTCGGGGATTTGTGATAGAGCATATTGGAGGAAGCTCATAAGAGAGGGTTCTCAATCCATCCGAGACGCACCAAAATGTATCAAAATCTAAAGACAATGTTCTGGTGGCCAGGAATGAAAAATGATGTGGCATCGCACATTTTTAAGTGCCTAACTTGTCAGAAAGTTAAAATTGAACACCAGAGACCAGCAGAAACCCTTCAACTTTTGGAGATTCCACAGTGGAAATGGGAAATCATTGCTATGGATTTTGTGTTGGGTTTGCCGAGAACTCGGACGGGTTGTGATGCCATTTAGGTAGTTGTGGATCGACTGACCAAGTCGGCCTACTTCCTTCCTAATCGGATAAGTTTCACTATGGAGGAGTTAGCGCGGCTATACATAAAGGAAATTGTGAGGTTACATGGCATACCTTCCAGCATCGTATCCGACAGAGATCCTCGCTTTACCTCACGGTTCTGGGGAGATTTTCAATGGGCCTTTGGTACTCAATTAAGCCTAAGTATTGCATATCTTCCTCAGACATATGGCCAATTAGAAAGAACAATTTAGACCTTGGAGGATATGCTAAGAGCTTGTGTTTTAGACTAGCCGGCAAGCTGGGACCGATATATGCCTCTGGTGGAGTTTGCTTACAACAACAGCTATCATGCGAGCATTGGAATGGCTCCGTATGAAGTTTTATATAGAAGGAAATGTCAATCTCCATTATATTGGTATGAAGTAGGAGAAAAGAGCTTGCTAGGGCCTGAAATGGTAAGTGAAACCACTGAGCAAATAAGGAAAATCCGTAGTCGAATGCTTATGGCTCAAAGTCATCAGAAAAGCTATGCTGACCAAAGGCGGAAGCCTTTAGAGTTTGAAGAAGGAGAACACATCTTCCTGAAGGTTACTCCAACCACTGGAATAGGGAGATCCTTCAAGACTAAAAAGCTAAATCCCCGTTACATTGGGCCGTTGGAAATCTTGAAGAGAATTGGGCCAGTGGTGTATAGGATCGCTTTACCACCACATCATTCAAACCTGCATGATGTGTTTCACGTATCGCAGCTTCGTAAATACAGTTTTGATTCTAGTCATGTCCTAGAAACAAAATCAGTTCAAGTGAGAGAAGATCTGACTCTTCCAGTAACTCCAGTTAGGATTGATGATACCAGCATTAAGCGTTTACGCGGGAAAGTGGTTTCATAGGTAAAAGTAGATTGGAGTTGGGCTGGTATTGAGGAACATACCTCAGAGCTTGAGTCAGAGATGCAGAAGGACTACCCACACATCTTTTTAGGTAACTCATTCTGAATTTTGAGGACAGAATTCATAATTAGGTGGGTAAGATATAAATCCCGCAAAAATCAGTAAATAGTTAGTCAATAACTTGAATTTTAAATAGAAAAATTAAAAATATAAATCTAATATCAAAATAGGATAGAACTTTTCAAAACGAGAATTTTGATACCAATTTCAAAAAATTTGGCCCAAAAATAGACTGGATGGGTCAAATCGGTTGAACCGGGCCCAACACCGGGCCCGTGGGTCCAACCGGACCCATAACTTAAAAGGGGCAGAAGCTCCTTCTCCCCTATTCAGTAACAACAACACCAAACAGATTTGGGTGGAGAAAGGGAGCTTCCCTAACCCTCATCAAATCTTCCAACCACCACAACTTTTCCGATTAAGCTTCGATCGTCGCACCGTTCGCGGCGACGCATCCAGCGCGTCGAGCTCTACATTTCTATTGGATCAATTTCACCAGTAAACTCCAAATTCATTTTAGAATCTCTACCCCCTTTCTAATTGTAAAATTGAACCCTTGTGATGAAATATTGCCCAATTTAATATTTTAGGTTCGAGTTAGCTTGCGGAGCTTATTGGGCTTGAGTTGTTATGCGTGTGGGTATGGTAAGGATAACCTAAAACCCTAATCCAATTTTGATTTTATTATGTAAAATCTGAATTTGGAATATATATTTATGTATATATATATGCATTGGAATTGAATTGTGGGCATTTGGAAGCTTGGTGGTGATTGGAGCTAAGACTTTGGTGGAATTCTCATGCTTGAGAGGCTGTGGTTGTGACTTGTGTGGCTGCCTTGGACTAAATATAGTGATTGGCCAAGGTATGGTTTAGGTTTCGTACGTTTAACATATAAGGTTTTGTGAAAACATAGGCTAGCGCACTATATGATAAGTTGAAATGGTTAAATGTGTTGAATGATTAGTGTTTGTGATGTTGATGGATAAATTGATGTGGTGCTTGTGTAATTGATAATGGGAGTTAAGTGTATGTATGTATATACACTAATATGATATTGATGAATGAAGGGTTTATGATTATGGCAAAGTAATAGTATGGACGAGATAGTGAATGGTGTTTATTTGAATGGTGTTTATTTGGAATTGTTAGTATTGTTATGATGAATATTGTTGTGCTAATGATTGAAGCATTTTATGATGATGATAATATGAGGAATTGGAATAAGATGTTAGTTGTGAGTGAAATGTGATATGATTGAGCTAAGGTTACAAGAATGGTTGTGTGATGGTGAATAGTAAGTTGTATTGATGGTTATGGTATATTGAGTTGAACGGAAATGAGCTTTGAAAGGAAAAATGTGGTTTTGGTAGAAAAAATGAGGTTTGGTTTATTCTGGTAAAAAGTGGTTTTTGATAAACTTTGGAAGTCCATAACTTGCTCCTCAAATTTTGGATGGAAATGCGGTTTGTTTCAAATGAAAGATGATTTTGCAAGATTTTAAACGATATACATTTTGTGAAAAGTAGAATTTTTTTAGAGAAAGTTATAGACGATGGAAGTTTGGTCTGAAAAATATGTATGCAGGTGGCTAAATTCTGGTTTTGCAAATTTCTAGGCAATCTGTTATTTTTTGGAAAAAACGCATATCCACACATACGCGTGACCCACGCGCACGCGTGGTATGGCATTTAAAACTGCGCGTGCGCGAGTAGCCTATGTGTGCGCGCAATGAGCCAACATCATCACCACGCATATGCATGACCCACGCGTACGCGTGACATGATGTTCTCTCCTACACGTACGCATGGTAAAGGAACGCGCGCACGTGCTACCTGTTCATACAACCACGCATACGCGTGGCCCCTGTTTGCTGCAAAACTGGCTTTTTTGTGTTTAAATCAAATATTTGACTTCTAGACCTTATTTTCATCCTTTTAAACATAAGGTATAGTACTAAGTCCAGTAGCTAGTTGAAGCTAGGAAAACTAGGTAGCTTTGGAATGAAGAAAAGGGAAAATATGAGGGTTTATAAGAAAAAGAGATTGATATTAAATGACGTTATGATGCCATGGCTTTGATGAACGATTATATTATGATTATGAACATGAAATGGCTAATGAATGATGTTATCTGAGATACGAGTTTTCCTGGGTAACAGAACCGTGGCTTGCCACCACGTGTTCCACGTTGAATCTCGATACTCTGTTGACCCTATGTCGTAAGGGTGACTGGGCACATATAAATTTTCGGGTATGGAAATCCCCCATTGAGTGATTAAATGATGAATGAATGTGAAATCTATGCATAGAATAATGGGGATGCACGACCGATAAACCCCAATTTTAGGATTTATCTTGTGCTTAATTTAGTAGATTTTATCCATTATTCTCACACTTATTCATATAATTTGCATGTTTTACATTTTCCTTCCTAATTTTGTACTATGAGTGAAAACATGCTTCTTTGGCCTTAAATTAACTAATTTTAATCCTCTCTTATTACCATTCGATACCATGATATGTTTGCAAAGTGATTTCAAGGTTTATAGGGTAGGAATGGCTTAGAGGATGGAAAGGAAGCATGCAAAAATGGAAGGAACACAAGAAATTCAGTAACGCGTACGCGTGGGCGACGCATACGCGTGATAAGGCGTCACGTGCTGCAGATATCAGAAAATGTTGGGGGCAATTTCCGGGCTGATTTTGGCCCAGTTCCAAACCCGAAAACACAGATGAGGCTGCAGAGTGGGAGAATCATTGAGACACTTCTCATACACACAATTTTAGGTTTTAGATGTAGTTTTTTGGAGAGAGAGGCTCTCTCCTCTCTCTAGGTTTTAGGGTTTAGTTTTAGTTATTCTCAAATTCAGATTTCTACATTACTTTAATTTAGTTTCTCTTTTACATTCTATTCTTCCAGTATCTTAGTTTATTTTCTCTTATTGATGTCTTTATTTTTCCAATTTAGTTTATGAACTCTCCATGTTAGATTCAATTTCCTTTTTAATGCAATTTGAGGTATTTCATGTTTATTGCTTCTCTCTTCATTTATGTTATTGATTCCATGCAATTATTGATTTTCAATTTTATCATCTCTTATTAATTCTCTATGCATTTATTTTGTGCTTTCCAAGTGTTTGATAAAATGCTTGGTTGCATTTTAATTTAGATTTTCATGCTCTTGCCTTGGATGGATTATTTAGAGACTCTTGAGTTATCAAAAGTCTTTTGTTGATTGGTAATTGAGACTTGCTAGTTGGCTTAGGACTTGTGAACTTAAGTTGATTTTGCTCACTTGACTTTCCTTCATTGTTAGACGTTAACTAAGTGAGAGCAAAAGGCAATTACCATCACAATTGATTATGATAATTAGGATGGGACTTCTAATTCTCTTTCCTTGTTAAGAGCTTTATGATTTATTAGTTTATTTTCTTGCCATTTTTACTTTCTTGTTTCCTATTACAAAACCCAAAAAGATACAATCTCATAACCAATAATAAACTACACTTCCCTGCAATTCCTTGAGAGATGACCCGATGTTTAAATACTTCGGTTAATTTTATTGGGTTTGCTTAAGTGACAAACAAATTAAATTTGATTGAGCTTTAATTGTCGGTTTAGAACTATACTTACAACGCGCTTATTTTTGTGAAAATCTTTACCGATATTTTTTCTCCGTCAATTTTTGGCGCTGTTGCCAGGGAATTAAAATGTGTGCTTTATTATTGGTTATTGTGAATTTTTTGAATATGCCTTTTTGTTTCTTTGTTAGTTGTTTCTAGTTTTAGGAGTTTATTTTCATTATTTCTTATTAGTTTTTGTTTTTACTCTCTCTTGTTACTATGAATTCTCACCCCTTTTGGCTATGAGTTTGGTTACAATTATGTTGTAGGAAGTGGAGATTACAAAGAAGGCTTGAATCAAGGATGGTACAATCAAAGATGGGAGGAGCGACAAGGATTTGATCAATCCTCTTGGCAACAACTGCCTCCAATGTACTATGAGCAACAACCGTTCCATGATGCATACCAAGACAATGATTTTGGTGGACCTCTTCGTGACAGTCAACACCCATCACAATATACCTATGACCCCCTCCTCAATATGGCCCTGAACCACCATACTCACAAGCCCCTACCACCAAACAATTCCGTATGACCCTAACCCTTACCCACCATACCAAGAGTCTTATGAGCCTTACGAACCATACATAGAGCCACCCTAATTCCAACACAATTACTCCTAAGAACCACCATTTCAACATAGACCACCTCTATATACACCTTGTCCTTCTCCATCAACCTAAGAGCCATATGATCCTAATCATGTTATCCAAGCGGAATAAGAGTCAATGGATCCTCTCAAGGAAACATTGGATCAACTTCAAGCAACCATCCATCAAATGGAGTGAGAGGAAAGCTGAAAAGCACACGAAGCTCTCATGGCTAACAATTCTCAACTTGAGAACAAGGGATTAAAGTGTGTTGTGCAACAAGTAGAAAAGATGGAGAGTGTTGAACCACTATATCCTTATCATGATGAACCACCCTCTTATCATGAGCCTTTTTTCCCAAGTAATGAACCCTCATATCCACCCCAATCTCCAATGGATGACACTTTAAGTGTTCTTCTTCATGAGCAAAGAGAGATGCAAAGGACAACACTAGAGTTTGTAGCTACCTTGACCGAGGTAGTAGGTAATTTAGCTTCTCTGCGCTCCGACACTCAAAGTACTCCCATGGCTACATGTGGAGAATCAACAGAAGAGCGTAGTATGAAGGAGACACTAGAAATTCTGGTGGAAATTGAGGAATGTGGCTTTATATTGGAGAAATTTTTGAAGGAAGCTGTACCTATTGAAGAGGAAGAAGTGGTTGAAGACATAGGAGACGCTGAACCTCCATGGGAATCTAGAATTGTAGAGTATTCCTCCAAGAAGCTTGAAATTGATGTTGAGGGGGCTAATGCACAACCTCCGATGCATATTCCATATGAAGAATTGGATGGAATAGATCGAGAAGCAAGTTCCCTTGGTGATGATGATTATGAATCAAGTCTTCCTTGTGATGAATCTATATCCGCAAATGAACTCCATGAGTATGAAGACCCTTCTCTGATTAAGTCTAAGAATGATGTGGAAGTGGAAGTCCTTCGACAAGGATGGATGGGAGTTGAATATGCTTTGTCAAGAACGTTGGAGACTTCTCTACCTAGGTTGCCGTCTACTCGTTTATTTGAGTGGGTAAAATTTATCTCCATTCGCTTTATTGTCCCACTTGAGTATGGTATGCTTGAAACAAATGGCCAACTTAGGAGGCTTTGTGGGATTAAGCATAAGAGAAGGATGTTTAGTGGTTGGAGTTTCAAATCAAGACTCATCAAGGTTGAGATTTCAAGAGCTAGATGCAAGGAGTGGACCGGAGATCACAAGGTTGGATCTAAGAGAAGAGTTTGGTACCTCGTTGAGAATTCAGATTGCTTGCCACCCGGTAGGAACAATGATGATGCACTTCAAGAAGGATGTAGGAACAAGATTCAGGATCCCGGCATACAAGAGGATCAACTTTGGGAGATCAAAGCTTGTGAAGACCTTTATCAAGGCTTGGTGAATTTATTCAGGAATGTTGGTGCTTATTGGAAGTCCAAGCATTGGTGGAAGTTTCAAGATGAGTTCAAGCACAAGCCACCATGAAAAGGAGCTCACCACATGTCCAACTTAAGGACTTTAACTAAAAGTGCTAAGTGGGAGACACCCCACCATGGTATATTCTTCCTATTTTCTCTTTTGTTTATATTAGTAATAAGTTAAATTATTATTTTTAGTTATGTTTATTTTGTTTAATTTATGGTTTAGTTGTTTAATAATTTCTGGTGTTGATATATTAAATATATACATATTGAACCTGACGCGCACGCGTCATATAGAAGTCGCTCTTTATTAAAAATGAACAGAAAGTTACACTGGAACTGTGTGGGAGGGGTGCCCGACGCACAAGCCGGTCACGCGTACGCGTCACCTGCATTTTTTAAAATCCACGCGTAAGCATCGATGACGTGTACGTGTGGAATGAAAAACGGCGTTTTTGGTGAATTGTACAGAGAGTTGGCCTGCCACTGTGCTGGAATCGTGCGTTTAGCATGCGAGCAATAACGCGTATGCGTGACCCACGCTCACGCATCGGTGTTCATTTTTGGCCATCCACGCGTACGCGTGGACGACGCTTACGCGTCGCATGGCTGTTTTTGTTTTCACGCGCATGCGTGACCTGTGCGCGTGCGTCGCATCCTGTTTTTCATTTCTTTCTTCTTTCTTCTCTCCTATCTCCTTCTTTCTTCCTCCTTTGTTACTTTCTTCTTCTTCATTTCTTTAGCTTCTCATCCTTATTCTCTTTTATTCCCTTTTACTTCTTACATTTGCATACTTTAATTCATTGCATTTTAACTTTGTGCATGCTTTTATTTTCTTTTATAAGTTTATTATTTTTTCATTGGTGTTAAATTTTCTTACTCATCTTTTGCATTTTTTCTTGCATTATTTTGGTGCTTAGTGACTTGTTTTATATTGTTGGGTGATGTTATTTATAAGTCAATGCTAATCTTTTATGACAATTGTATTCCTTTTACACTGATATGAAGTTATGTTGTCTTTCATTACCCACTCTCTCCCCCCATTGTTGCAATTTTTGCACTATTGATATGTCATTCGCCTATATTGTTTTCTCACTCACATGTTGTTGCTATCATGTAGTTGAGACCCTCAATATTTGCCATTAACCCACCCATATTTTATTTGTTTTCTTATCTTTATTTCTGGGTCACTTTTACTCTTTTTTCTCTTCTTTAAGGATGGCAACTGAGAAGGAAAAGGAAAAGCTTTTCAATGGGATAAAAGACAAGTCCATCTGCACAATCTTTGGAGAAAAGCATCAATTGTAGCCACCCGTCCACTTGCACATCTTAGCATGCACCGAGGACGATACAATCTTTAAGTGTGGGGAGGTCGATAGCGATCTCCGTGGGTTAGTTACTTTCCTGTCTCAAAACCAACGTTTAATTTTCTTCATTAAATTAGTTGTTGCATTTGCATATTTGATTGCATGTTTGTTAGATTTTGTGCATACGTTACCACTACTTGGTTGAAGTGATGAATCCTTTTTCAAGAAACTTTTTATAGCATTTCACTAACTTGAATTAAAACTTTTTGAACTTGTTTGAAGTAATTTATTTTGGAACAAGATATAGAGCTCGAACACAACAAAACCTGTGAGATTTTGAGCCTAATTGATTGGTTGCATCTTATCAACCAATATATTTTGTTTTGGTGTGTGTTATTCTCTCTAAAATTGTGATCTTTGTCTTTCTTAATTCTACTTTTCCATTGTTTGATGTATGCATGCACTTATATGATTGAGGCCTTGTTTCACTAAGCTTACATACCCATATGGCCTTAGAGGATGGAAAGGAACCATGCAAAAGTAGAAGGAACACAAGAAATTGAGGTTTTGGGAAGCTGGCAGCGATGCGCACGCGTGATATGACGTGTACGCGTGACTGGCACAGGATACAAGCGACGCGTACGCGTGACAAAGTTTTTGATTCAGTGACGTGCACGTGTGACAAGGCGTCACGTGCTGCAGATATCAAAAAATGCTGGGGGCAATTTTTGGACTGGATTTGGCCCAGTTCCAAGCTTGAAAACACAGATTAGAGGCTGCAGAGTGGGGGAATCATAGAGACACTTCTCATGCACACAATTTTAGGTTTTAGATGTAGTTTTCTGGAGAGAGGGGCTCTCTCCTCTCTATAGGTTTTAGGGTTTAGTTTTAGTTATTTTCAAATTTATATTTCTACATTGCTTTAATTTAGTTTCTCTTCTACATTCTATTCTTCTAGTATCTTAGTTTATTTTCTCTTATTGATGTCTTTATTTTTCCAATTTACTTTATGAACTCTCCATGTTAGATTCAATTTTCTTTTTAATGCAATTTGAGGTATTTCATGTTTATTGCTTCTCTCTTCATTTATGTTATTGATTCCATGCAATTATTGATTTTTGATTTTATCATCTCTTATTAATTCTCTATGCTTTTATTTTGTGCCTTCCAAGTGTTTGATAAAATGCTTGGTTGGGTTTTAATTTAGATTTTCATGCTCTTGCCTTGGATTGATTATTTAGAGACTCTTGAGTTATCAAAAGTCTTTTGTCGATTGGTAATTGAGACTTGCTAGTTGGCTTAGACTTCATTAATTTTGGCTTTGATTAGGACTTGTGAACTTAAGTTGATTTTGCTCACTTGACTTTCCTTCATTGTTAGAGGTTAACTACGTGAGAGCAAAAGGCAATTACCATCACAATTGATTATGATAATTAGGATAGGACTTCTAATTCTCTTTCTTTGTTAAGAGCTTTATCATTTATTAGTTTATTTTCTTACCATTTTTACTTTCTTGTTTCCTATTACAAAACCCAAAAAGATAAATTCTCATAACCAATAATAAACTACACTTTCCTGCAATTCCTTGAGAGATGACCCAAGGTTTAAATACTTCGGTTAGTTTTATTGGGTTTGCTTAAGTGACAAACAAATTAAATTTGATTGCGGTTTAATTATCAGTTTAGAACTATACTTACAACGCGCTTATTTTTGTGAAAATCTTTACCGACATCTTTACCGACATTGTATTTGAAGTCTCGGTAGAACTGGGTCAAACTTAGGGATAAGAATACCAAATTCTTTTACCGAAGACTATGATTAGACAAAAATGTAATAGAACAACTAGGGGGTGCATTTGGTTTGCTTTTATGTTTTATGTTTTTATTTTCATTATTTTCTATTTTTAAAATTTTATGAAGAAAAAAACAAGAATAGAAAGTATGATTTTATTGTTTTCACTTTTTTCTCTTTTTCTTTCACAAAATCCAAAAATTAGAAAACATTAAAAATGAAAATAAAAAATAAAAACGCAAACCGAACGCACCCTAGTATTTTCTAGGAAAATGGAAATTGGATGACTAATAATGAAGACATGGAGAAGGAGACAGTTAACTTCTTTAGAAAGCTTATTTGTCCTACAATGGATCTGAGGTGCTTTGGGTCATCAAGCTTTGACACAACTTCCTCAAGAAATGTGTGTTGAATTATCTAAGAATATTTTTAAAGATCAAGTAGGAGAGTAATGATGAGCATGAATTCCTTTAAAGCTCCGGGTGCTAATGGTTATTAAGCTTTCTTCTTTAAGGAGTATTAGGATATTATTGATGATGATATTTTCCAATTTGTAGCTTAGGCCTTTGCAAGTGAAATTCTGGATGCCTCTATGTTTGAAACTCTGGTGGTTCTCATTCCCAAGGTTGATATCTATTCTCTTTTAAAGGAATTCCAATCTATCAAACTTTGTAATGTCATTTACAAAATCATAACCAAGGTGGTGATCAACAAGCTTAGACTTTTTCTGTAAATGGTGCAGGGCCTCTTCAAGGGGGCTATATCCTAGGCAAGGGAACCCATGATAACATCATTGTGTCTCGGGAAGCACCTCACCTCTTGGGGAGGATAAAGTAAAAGAAAAGGTTCTTGCTTTCATTATTGACCTAGAAAAATCTTATAAAAGGGTTGATTGGAACTTCTTAAACCATACCTTGAGGCTTTTTAAAATTTTTAGTCGGTAATCTATCTCATCATGTGGTGTGTTAGATGTTCTTCTCTGTCTATCATGTGGAATGGTAATAAGTTGGACAACGTTCAGCCCAAAAGGAGTCTCTGCCAAAGGATCCAATGTCACCATATCTATTTGTTTTGTGCATGGAGCTCCTAGGTTGCTTTATCACTCAGTTAGTTGATCAAGGTCACCGTGAGCCACTTACTATTTTTTGTGACAACCCTGTCTTATCTCCTTATTCTTCACACTCTTAAGATCTTCTATAAAGCATCTGGTATGAAAGTAATTTTTTAGAAATTTAGTGCTATTCTGTGAATATTTCAAGGCATAGAAAGGAAATGCTTACAGGGATCTCCTCAGTTTGGTTACTAATTCTCTAGGCAAGTATTTAGGGATACCATTGAGCAATTCAAGAGCCACCAAAGCAAACTTCCATAATTTTTCGGACAAGATTTGTCACAGGCTTACGTCATGAAAAGGATAATTTTTAATTGAGTTGGTTGTATTTGTGTTGCTAAATCGGTTCTTTCACCTATTCCTATCTATAAAATGTAAGTTAGCCTCTTTCTTACATCTGGCTGCTCTGATATTGATAAAGTCATGTGACAATTTGTTTGGAGTGGTAATTCTACGTCACAAGGATTCCACCTTACATCTTGTCATATGCTTATTACACACAAGAGATACAACAGGCTTGCCTTGAGGGACTTTTAGCTAGCCAAGATTTCTTTGATAGAAAAATTAGCTTGGAGTCTCATTTAGAATCATGATGAATTATGCATTTGGCTATTGAGGCATAAATATTTGTGAAATGGCACTCTCTTTGATTCGATGAATAGTGACTCTTCATCTCACACATGGAAGTTAATTGTAAAAGTAATAGCTACTCTTAAGATGGCTTTTTTGAGTGAAAAAAGTAATTTTTAAGAAAAATAAAATACTTTTATTCAATTTGAAGTCTATTTGGATACGTCTTTTAAATAAAGTACTTTTATTTAAGAAAACAAATTATATATTTTTTCTAAAAGCTAACAATACCTTACTTTTAATAAAAGTATAAGCAAAAGACATTTTTAATACTTGAAAAAAAATTTTAAAACGTCGATCCAAATGTAAAATAATTTTTATCTGTTAAAAAAGATCTTTTTTAAAAAGATAAAAAAATAAGTATCTTTTTTCAAAAGCTAATCCAAAATAACTCTTAGATAGATGTGTGGTCCTATGACTAACAATTTTTGTTTCTACCCTTGGTTGTCTGCTAGTATAGTTGGAGCTAAAGTCCAGGTAACTAATATTCATGAGACTGATTCTAGATATGTAATGTCTTCTTTAATAATACTTGGAACCTAAATTGTATTTCTTCCTTCATTCCTCAAAATGCCCACCTTGATATTTTAAGACATACACCTGTTTTACACTATGGTTAGTATGCAGGTTGGATGTGGTGTACTTTCTTTTCTAAGGTTTATTCTGCAAAGAATGGTTATTTGGTACTGTTGGAGAAATTCTTTCCATTGAATAATTCTTTTAATAGAAATTGGCTTTGGAAGTTGCAAACTTCTAAGAAGGTCTTCCTTTTCCTTTAGTTGTCTCTTTGTTCTTACCTCCTAACAACTGATTTTTGACACAACAAAAATGTTAAATCGTACCTTCATTGCTTGCGTGATTGTGTTTATTCGAGATAGGTGTGGATGTTGTTGAGCTACAGGGATGCTCGTTCTTCCTCGTTTCTAGCGTGTGATATTCACTATAGTTTGGTCTTAGCGATGACAATGTAACAACCTTTGTTTCTAGTGTATGGAGTATTTGACTGAGTAGAAATGAGGTCATTATTGAAAATAAGGGTATTTCGGTGCTAGAGGTGGCCTATTGAACTTAGAGGTTGGTTGAAGACATGAAAGTGATGACCGGCCTCCACAGACATCAAATATTTTCAAGTAAACTACTAAAATCGCATCTGATTTATGGAATCACTGATAAAAATAACCCTTAATTTTGATAAAGTAAAAAATATCCTTAAAATATTAGAAAATGCAAAAAAATAACTAAAAAAAAATTATTTTGTTATAAGTGACAAACAACTTTTGTATTTAGCAAATCGCTTATGCATTTGATCCAAAATTTTGTAGAAATATTTGGATAACTATTTAGAAAACATATTCAGAAAAATTGGATAAAAGTCCAGCCTCTAATTTTTTTTTGTTTTTTAAAAATATTCTTGGTAATTAATAAAAAATTGTAAAAAAATCTACTAAGCTTAAAAACACCAAATTTTAAAGAAAAATTTTTCTTATTTCTTTAATTATGCTTGAAAAAATCGTATCAAAATCTAATATTTAAAGCACTTTTGAGAATATATAATTAACATTAGGTATTTTTATTGCGTTTTAGAATATTTTGACGACATTTTTGTCGTTAATACAAGTAAGGTTATTTTTGTCAATGTTCTGATAATTCAGGTATAGAAGTTGTGGTTTACGCAAATCTTTCCTGCTCCTACCGATTCTTGGACTTGCCCAGCTAATAGATTTGCTATATGGAACTGTGACGGTAATGGGTATGGTGATTTGAGGAAAGAGGATTACGGATGTGTGCTAAGGAGCAACACTGGAAGTGGATTTTTGGTTGTTTTGGTCTAGTGTATGGCATCAGTTTTCTGAGTTCTGAGCTTTGGGTGATTTGGAGAGGCCTCTACATGGCATAGCAATAGCAACTAATAGTGGTGGAATGTGAAATGGATTTGGCTGATGCCTTCTTTCTTGTCAACCATCAGAAGATTGTTGAATAGCATGATGAGAAATAGTTTATTCAAAATCTATTTGAGTTGAAGATGAATAATGGTTGGACTATCCGGTCTTTCTTGATTCGTTGACGAGAGGAATTTTGCTAGTTTAGAATTTCATAAAAATAATCGCATTGCAAGTATAGTTTCTAAACTAACAGAAAATTCTTTCGTACAAAAGTTTTGGTTGTCACTTAAGCAAACCCAATAAAATTTATAACCGAAGTATTTAAACCTCGGGTCGTCTTCTCAAGGAATTGCAGGGAGGTGTGTTTATTATTGGTTATGGAAAAAGGTATATTTTTGGGTTTTTGAAATAGAGAACAAGTAATTTAAATAGCAAGAAAAATAAATTAATAATTACGAAAATCTCTTGGCAAGGTATGAGAACTGGAAATCCGATCCTAGTTATCCTTATCAGGTGTGATGAGAATTTGATTTTGCTCTCACTTGGTCAACCTCTAACTATGAAGGTATGTTAAGTGGATAAATCAATTTGATTCCTCAAGTCCTAGTCAATTCCTAAGAAAAGACTAGAGTTAGGGAAATTCAAATCAATCAGCAAAGAATTCCAATTTTCAATCATCAGCTGAGTTTGATAACTCAAGTGTCACTAATTACTCAACCAAAGCTAAGAGTGTAAAAAGCAAAATAAAAATCGTAAGCCTGAAATACCTTGAATTATATTAAATAGAAAGTTAGATTGAACATAGGAATCCATAAATCGAATTGGCAACATCCAGTAATCAACTAAAGTAATAGAATAAATAAAAGTAGAAGAAAACATAAAGTAAAGTAAAGAAATATTAAACCTGGAATTGAAAAGACGAAGAAATCCTAATCCTAAGAGAGAGGAGAGAGCCTCTCTCCCTAAAAACTACATCTAAAACCTAAAATTATGAATTATGAATGTTGTGTTAAGTATGAATTGAGTCTCTGCATGTTTCCTGGCTTTATTCTGTGTTTCTGGGACAAAAACTAGGTCAAAACGTAGCCCGAAATCGCCCCCAGTATTTTCTGAATTTTCTGCAGATCGCGCATGTCACGCGTACGCATCGTTTAACGATTTTCCCCTCCACGCGTGTGCATCAGGCACGCGCTCGCGTCGTTTGCGCGAACTCCAATCCACGCGTATGCGTTGCTGTGATTTTGTCCAAATCGCGCGCACACGTCAGCCATGCGTGCGCGTCGCTGTTCGCTGGTTGTCTCCTTTATTTTTTGTGCTCCTTTCCTTTTTGCAAGCTTCCTCTTCATTCTCTAAGCCATTCCTACCCTATGACGCCTAAAACACTTAACACACGGTTCACGGCATCGAATGGTATAAAGGAGAATTAAAATACACAATAAAAAGATCTCTAGGAAGCAAGTTTTCAACCATGGAACAATTTTGGGAAGGAATTGTAAATACATGCTAATCATATGAATAAGTGGGTAAAGACTTGATAAAACCACTCAATTAAACACAATATAAATCATAAAATAATGGTTTATCATTCGGCATGAAGTAAATCATGTTGTAGATTGGCTAGGAAAGCATGGAGCTCAGATGTGGACCCTTGTGATGAACCTTTCCATCTCTCATGACTCAGATGTGGAAGCAAATGCCTTCCCTTTTCTCTTTCTAGAGGTTTCTCCAATCTTAGGTGCCATAAATGGTTATAGAAAAACAAAAAGCAACGCTTTTTCCACACCAAACTTAAAAGGTTTGCTCATCCTCGAGCAAAAGAAGAAAGAAGGGAGTAGAAGGAGAAGTGGAGAAGATGGAGGTGTGTGAATGGGTGGGTTTGGGAGGGGAATGGTTTGAATTTGAATGGTGAGGTAGGTGGGGATTCTGTGGGGTCCACAGATCCTGAGGTGTCAAGAATTTCTCATCCCTGCACCATTTAGGCGTGTAGAATACCCTCTTAGTGCAATCCTGGTGTTTAACGCCAGACTGCTACTTGTTTCTGGCGTTAAACGCCAGCTTATAGCCTGTTTCTGGCGTTTAACGCTAGCTTGATGCTCCTTTCTGGCGTTAAACGCCAGTCTGATGCTTCTTACTAGCGTTTAAACGCTAGTAAGCTTATCCTCCAGGGTGTGCTGTTTTTGATTTTACTTTAATTTTTGTAGTTGTTTTTGTGGCTTCACATGATCATCAACCTACTCAGTCCAAATATCCTAGGTTTGAATTCACATGCTTCTTTTCCATATAGGTTTGAATTCAACATGTTTTTTGACTTAGAAAAATCTACTCAGTCCAAATATCCTATTTAAATTGTCAAATTATGATCCTAAAAATTTTACTCATTTTCATCCATATTTAATTAATTACTTAATTATTTACAGTTTGACTGAGTTTTACATCCTACCCAACTTATTTAAAATTTTGTCCTCAAAATTTGGTCCACGAAAAGAGAATAGTAATCTTGGTTAAATCTCCACTAAAGGTTCTCTCAACTTTAACTAACATTTCAAGTATCTAAAGCATAAGGCATTCCTAATCATACCCTACTACTCCTCATTGCAACCATACTATGCTAATGCTTCCACAAGCTTCTGCTGGATCACTCTGATTTTTAATCACCAAGAATCCAATTATCCATCCAAGTCATGTTCTATTTTTGGGTCACAAAAACCTAGGCTCACTAAAATCCTTAATCAAGATAGTCATATTACCTAGGACCTCAACATGAATCAGGATTCCTACTCAAGTTATCTATCCTTATCTATGCCAAGTACAACCATGTTACATTCCCATGTCTTTAACAACCAAATTCACATATTCTACATCTCATGAAATCCTCACTCTCAACATAACACTTTCTTCCATCAATACATAATTTACAATACATGAATATTAATAACCACTCCCCTATCAACAAAATTAGAACTTACTCATGTATCTCATAATTTCATAATCATTCAATAATAAACGTAGTCGTCATACTTTATACGCAGTCTCAACTACAATTAACTGATCATAGGCATAAAAATTTCATTCATCACAACTAAAATTGAATACCAATTAATATCAAATCCAGCCAATTCAGGCCTAAGTACTATGTTGAGAAGTTGCCGTATGCACATGCAAGCCAAAACTAACTCCACTACTACTTATCATAATAAATCATTATCCTATGGCTTACTTGGGACAGCTTCAACATGACCTTCTAGCATCAAATTCCACTTTTTAAACATTGTCAACATGCAAACATCATTTCTAAATCACATCCTAATTATCCAAAACATATAACATCAATTTTTTAGTAATTAGTCGTTTTCTAAATCTCTACCCCATCGCTCCACTTCACAAACTTTCATTCCAATTCAATTCCCAACTATATCAAGGCCATTTACAATCCTCTTCTACTATCAATGAATCTAAGTCATCATTCCTAAGTTAATTTGAAAATCATGATTATCACAATTCAACCTTACCTTACAAATGAATACTACACTCCAATATTGTGTTAAGCAGTTAATACTCAATCATGCTAATCCGTCTCACAATTACCTCAACCTTATTGTTGAGATCGGCCTTCTCCACGATTTTTCCTATATGGACAATCTCGAAAGATATGTCCCAGCTTCCTGCATTTGTAACATCCCTAATCCGGCCCTCCATGGCTGGTCTGGATGGTATTTTTTACATCTCTTGCAAGTTAAGTTACTTGAATGAGTCCTTGCCTGCTTCCCTTTACCATGGCCCAGACGATGGTTATTCCTTCGAAAATCATTTTGGTCTTGGGAATACTGGGGTGGATACCCATTCCTTTTGAAGTCTAAGCTCCTCGGTGCGAAACTCTCACCTCGAATCATTTCATGCGATTCCTGTGGTCACTCCTTGCCATATCATTTTTTCTGGAGCACTCTTTCACCACTCGACTCTTGTTAACTAACTCAGTAAAACTCTTAACCTCAAGAGGCACTACAGCACTCATAATGTCATCTCTTAGACCATCTTGATACATCATATACTTTTACTCCTCATATCCTTTAGGAGCACCCTAAAAAATTGTGGAAAAATGGAACATCTCCTCAAACTTGCTTGTGTAAGCAGCCACAGTCATTGTTCCTTGCCTTAGTTGAAGTAGCTTTAGCTCCTTGGCTTACCTCACCAAATTTAGGAAGTACTTCTTGTAGAACTCCTCTTAGAAGACCCCTAAGTGATCTCCTTAGTCCCAACTCCTTGCTGCAGAAGATAGAAGGTTCCCTACCACCACTATTGAGTTTCCCCATTCAGATGATAAGTAGTAAATTACACCAATTGACATGTGGGTACATGCTACGCTGGCAATGATCTCTCCATTGTCCTAAACCAGTTGTCGGCTTCCGTCGGATTAGTTGATCTTCTAAAGGTAGGAGGATTAACCTTCAGAAAAGTTGCTAAGGCCATCGGACCCCCTCCAGCATGATGATTTCGAAGTCCATTTCCATTCCTGTTCATTCTCTCCAAAACCTGGTTAGTAGCCACAGTGTTTGCGTGTACCGCGTTCACAAGGGTAGCCATAGTGGCCAAAAGCGCGGCTTTATTATTGGTGCACGAAATTGTGATCTCAATGGCACCAACAACTTGGTATGCACAATTGTAATCTCAATTCTTTTTCACAACTTCGCACAAATAACTAGCAAGTGCACTGGGTCGTCCAAGTAATAAACCTTACGTGAGTAAGGATAGATCCCACGGAGATTGTCGGCTTGAAGCAAGCTATGGTCATCTTGTAAATCTCAGTCAGGAGGATTTAAATAGTTATAGAGTTTTTATAATTAAAAGATAAATAAACATAAAATAAAGATAGAGATACTTATGTAATTCATTGGTGGAAATTTCCGATAAGCGTATGGAGATGCGTTATTCCTTCTGGATCTCTGCTTTCCTACTGTCTTCATTCAATCATTCATACTCCTTTCCATGGCAAGCTGTATGTAGGGGAATCACCGTTGTCAATGGCTACCGTCCATCCTCTCAGTGAAAATAGTCCAGCTACGGGTTACGTAGGACTAATCATCTGTCGGTTCTCACTTGTGTCGGAATAAGATCCAATGATCCTTACTACGCCCAATAGTCATGAGTTTGAAGTTCGTCACAGTCATCCCTTCCCAGATCCTACTCGGAATACCACAGACAAGGTTTAGACTTTCTGGATCTCGAGAATACTGCCAATTGATTCTAGCTTATACCATCAGGACTCTAGTCTCACGGAATGGAAGGCTCTGTTGTCAGGAGAGGCAACCATGCGTCGTGGGCCAGGAATCCAAGAGATATACATTCAAGCTTATTTTCATGTAGAATGGAGTGGTTGTCAGGCACGCATTCATAGGTTGAGAATGGTGATGAGCATCACATAATCATCACATTCATCATGTTCTTGGGTACGAATGAATATCTTAGAATAAGAATAAGCGTGAATTGAATAGAAAAATAGTAGTACTTTGCATTAATACTCGAGGAACAGCAGAGTTCCACACCTTAATCTATGGTGTGTAGAAACTCCACCATTGAAAATACATAAGTGATAATGGTGTTCATTGGCTTCGGCCCCAGAGGGGGAACTAGAATAACCAAGACCTAGTCTAAGGACTAAACGTCCAAAGATCCTGAGTACAATAGTAAAAAGTCCTATTTATACTAGACTAGTTACTAGGGTTTACAAAAATAAGTAAATAATGCAGAAATCCACTTTCGGGCCCACTTGGTGTGTGCTTGGGCTGAGCATTGAAGTTTTCATGTGTAGAGATTTTTCTTAGAGTTAAACACCAGCTTTATGCCAGTTTAGGCGTTTAACTCCAGCTTGTATCTTGTTTCTGGCGTTTAACGCCAGAATAGGGCAGGAAGTTGGCATTTGAATGCCAGTTTGCATCGTCAAAACTTGAGAAAAGTATGGACTATTATATATTGCTGGAAAGCCCAGGATGTCTACTTTCCAAATCAATTGAGAGCGCGCCAATTGGGCTTCTGTAGCTCCAGAAAATCCATTTCGAGTGCAGGGAAAATACCTGAAATCACAGAGAAACACACAAGCTCATAGTAAAGTCCAAAATTGTGAATTTTGCTTAAAAACTAATAAAAATATACTAAAAAGTAGCTAGATCCTACTAAAAACTTCCTAAAAACAATGCCAAAAAGCGTATAAATTATCCGCTCATCACAATACCAAACTTAAATTGTTGCTTGTCCCCAAGCAACTGAAAACAAAATAGGATAAAAAAAAGAGAATATACAATAAATCTCACAATATCAATGAAACTTAGTCCCAATTAGATGAGTGGAGCTAGTAGCTTTTTGCTTCTGAACAGTTTTGGCCTCTCACTTTATCCTTTGAAATTCAGAATGATTAGCATCTATAGGAACTCAGAATTTTAGATAGTGTTATTAATTCTCCTAGTTCAGTATGTTGATTCCTGAACACAGCTACTTTATGAGTCTTGGCCGTGACCCTAAGCACTTTATTTTCTAGTATTACCACCGGATACATAAATGCCACAGACACATAACTAGGTGAACCTTTTCAGATTGTGACTCAGCTTTGCTAAAGTCCCCAATTAGAGGTGTCCAGAATTCTTAAGCACACTCTTTTGCTTTGGATCACGACTTTAACCACTCAGTCTCAAGCTTTCCACTTGGACCTTCATGCCACAAGCACGCACATGGTTAGGGACAGCTTGATTTAGCCGTTTAGGCTAGGATTTTATTCCTTTAGGCCCTCCTATCCATTAATGCTCAAAACCTTAGATCCCTTTTACCCTTGCCTTTTGGTTTAAAGGGCTATTGGCTTTTTCGCTTGCTTTTTCTTTTTCTTTCTTTTTCTTTTTTTTCACCATTTTTTTCGCTACTTTTTTTTCTTTTTTCACTGCTTTTTCTTACTTCAAGAATCAATTTTATGATTTTTCAGATTATCAATAACATTTCTCTTTGTTCATCATTCTTTTAAGAGCCAACAATTTTAACATTCATAAACAACAAGATAAAAAATATGTTAATAAGGACATAAACATAGACAAACATAAAGCATCAAATTCGAAAAATAGAAAAATAAGAACAAGGAAATTAAAGAACGGGTCCACCTTAGTGATGGTGGCTAGTTCTTCCTCTTGAAGATCCAATGGAACGCCTAAGCTCCTTTATGTCTCTTCCTTGCCTTTGTTGCTCCTCCCTCATAGCTCTTTGATCTTCCCTAATCTCATGTAGAATGATGGAGTGCTCTTGATGCTCCACCCTTAGTTGGTCCATATTGTAACTCAAGCCTTCCAAAGAGGTGTTGAGTTGCTCCCAATAGTTGTGTGGAGGAAAATGCATCCCTTAAGGCATCTCAGGGATTTCGTGAGGAATTTTCTCATGCTCTTGTTGAGGTCCATGAGTGGGCTCTCTTGTTTGCTCCATCCTTTTCTTAATGATGGGTTTGTCCTCTTCAATGAGGATGTCTCCTTCTATGTCAATCCTAGCCAAATTGCATAGGTGACAAATGAGATAAGGAAAGGCTAACCTTGCAAAGGTGGATGACTTGTCAGCCACCTTGTAAAGTTCTAGAGGTATGATCTCATGAACTTCCACTTCCTCCCCAATCATGATACTATGGATCATGATGGCCCGATCCACAATCACTTCAGATCGGTTGCTAGTAGGAATGATGGAGCGTTGGATGAACTCCAACCATGCTCTAGCCACAGGCTTAAAGTCCGGTCTTCTCAATTGAACCGGATTGCCTCTTGAGTCTCTTTTCTATTGAGCTCCTTCCACACATATGTCCATGGGGACTTGGTCCAACCTTTGATCAAAGTTGACCCTTCTAGTGTAAGGGCATGCATTTTCTTGCATCATTGGCAAGTGGAACGCCAACCTTACATTTTTCGGACTGAAATCTAAGTATTTTTCCCGAACCATTGTAAGCCAATTCTTTGGATTTGGGTTCATACTTTGATCATGGTTCCTAGTGATCCATGCATTAGCATAGAACTCTTGAACCATTAAGATTCTGACTTGTTGAATGGGGTTGGTAAGGACTTCCCAACCTCTTCTTCGGATTTCATGTCGGATCTCTGAATACTCATTTTTCTTGAGCATGAAAGGGACCTTAGGGATCACCTTCTTCTTGGTCACAACTTCATAGAAGTGGTTTTGATGGACCTTTGAGATGAATCTCTCCATCTCCCATGACTCAGAAGTGGAAGCTTTTGCCTTCCTTTTCCTCTTTCTAGAGGTTTTTCTGGCCTTAGGTGCCATAAATGGTTATAGAAAAACAAAAAGCAATGCTTTTACCACACCAAACTTAAAAGGTTTGCTCGTCCTCGAGCAAAAGAAGAAAGAAAGAAGGGGGAGAAGAAGAAAATGGAGGAGATGGAGGGAGATAGAGGTTCGGCCAAGGGGGTAGGAGAGTGTTTGTGATGTGTGAAAATGAAGGAGTGAAGAGGGNTTTTTGGGGAAGAGATATGGAGGTGATTGGTGAAGAGAATATAGGTAAGATGATAGGATTTGATTGGTGAGTGGTATTTTGGGTGGAGTGTTATAGAGATGTGTGAAGTGGAAAGAGAGAGAGGTAGGGTAGGTGGGGATCCTATGGGTCCATAGATCCTGAGGGGTCAAGGATTTCTCATCCCTACTCCTTTTAGGCGTGCAAAACACCCCTATTGTGCAATCCTGGCATTTAACACCAGACTACTGCTTGTTTCTGGCGTTAAACGCCAGTTTTTATTCCTTTCCTAGCGTTAAACGCCAAGCTGCAACCTGTTTCTAGCGTTTAACGCCAGTTTGTTGCTTCTTTCTGGCATTTAACGCCAGTCTGGTGCTTCCTTTTAGCGTTTAACGCCCAGAATGGTGCCAGACTGGGCGTTGAACACCCATTCTGCTACCCTTACCGGCATTTAAGCGCTAGTAAGTTTCTCTTCCAGGATGTGCTATTTTTAATGCTATTTTTTGTTTTTCTTTAATTTTTGCAGTTGTTTTTGTGACTCCAAATGATCATCAACCTAAAAAAAGAAAATAACATAGATAAATAAAATTGGGTTACCTCCCAATAAGTGCTTCTTTAATGTCAATAGCTTGATAGTGGACTCTCATGGAGCCTCACAGATAATCAAAGCATGGTTGTGGCCTCTCAACACCAAACTTAGAGTTTGGTTGTGGCCTCCCAACACCAAACTTAGAGTTTGAATGTGGGGGCTTTGTTTGACTCTGTATTGAGAGAAGCTTTTCTTGCTTTCTCTCCATGGTTACAGAGGGAGATCCTTGAGTTTTAAACACAAGGTAGTCCTTATTCAATTGAAGGATCAACTCTCCTTTGTCCACATCAATCACAACTTTTACTGTGGCTAGGAAGGGTCTTCCAAGGATGATGGATCCATCCTCATCCTTCTCAGTGTCTAGGATTATGAAATTAGCAGGGATGTAAAGGCCTTTGACCTTTACTAGCACGTCCTCTACCTGTCCATAAGCCTTTTTCATGGATTTGTCTGCCATCTCTAATGAGAATTTGGCAGCCTGTACCTCAAAGATTCCCAGTTTCTCCATTACAGAGAGTGGCATTAAGTTTATGCCTGACCCCAGGTCACACAGAGCCTTCTTAAAGGTCATGGTGCCTATGATATAGGGAATTAAGAATTTTTGCCAGGATCCTGTTTCTTTTGAGGTAATGTCTACCTAACCAAGTCATTCAGTTCATTGGTAAGAAAGGGGGGTTCATCCATCCAAATCTCATTACCAAATAACTTGGCATTCAGCTTCATGATTGCTCCAAGGTACTTAGCAACTTGCTCTTCAGTAATATCTTCATCCTCTTCATAGAATAAATAGTCATCAGAGCTCATGAATGGCAGAAGTAGGTTCAATGGAATCTCTATGGTCTCTAGATGAGTCTCAGATTCCTTAGGTTCCTCAATTAGGAACCTTTTTTTGTCCAAAGGACGTCCCATGAGATCTTCCTCACTGGGATTCACGTCCTCCTCCTCTTCTGTAGGTTCGGCCACACCAAGAAACGTTATGGCCTTGCACTCTCCTTTTGGATTTTCTTCTGTATTGCTTGGGAGAGTACTAGGAAGAGTTTTAGTGACTTTTTTACTCAGGTAGCCCACTTGTGCCTCCAAATTTCTAATGGAGGACCTTATTTCATTCATGAAACTTAGAATAGCCTTAGATAAATCAGAGACTATGTTTGCTAAGCTAGAGGGGTACTGCTCAGAATTCTCTGCCTGTTGCTGAGAGGATGATAGAAAAGGCTTGCTATTGCTAAACATGTTTCTTCCACCATTATTAAAGCCTTGTTGAGGCTTTTGTTGATCCTTCCATGAGAAATTTGGATGATTTCTCCATGAGGGATTATAGGTTTTCCATAGGCTTCACCCATGTAATTCACATCTGCTATTGTAGGGTTCTCAGGATCATAAGCTTCTTCTTCAGAAGATGCTTCTTTAGTACTGTTGGATGCATTTTGCAATCCATTCAGACTCTGAAAATTCGTATTGACTTGTTGAGTCAACATTTATTCTGAGCCAATATGGCATTCAGAGCATCAATTTCAAGAACTTCCTTCCTCTGAGGCGTCCCATTACTCACAGGATTCCTTTCAGAAGTGTACATGAACTGGTTATTTGCAACCATTTCAATGAGTTCCTGAGCTTCTGTAGGTGTTTTCTTCAGGTGAATAGATCCACCTGCAGTATGGTCCAATGACATCTTAGACAAATCAGACAGACCATCATAGAATATATCAAGGATGGTCCATTCTGAGAGCATGTCAGAAGGGCACTTTTTGGTCAGTTGCTTGTATCTTTTCCAAGCTTCATAGAGGGATTCACTTTCTTTCTGCCTAAAGGTTTGAACATCCACTCTAAGCTTGCTCAGCTTTTGAGGAGGAAAGGACTTGGCTAAGAAAGTCGTGACCAGCTTATCCCAAGAGTTTAGGCTATCTCTATGTTGAGAGTCCAACCATATTCTAGCTCTGTCTCTAACAACAAAATGGAAAAGTATAAGCTTATAGATCTCGGGATCAACCACATTGGTCTTAACAGTATCACAGATTTGCAAGAATTCAGTTAAGAAATGAAAAGGATCTTCTGAGGGAAGTCCATGAAACTTGTAGTTCTGTTGCATCAGAAAAACTAATTGAGGCTTTAGCTCCAAGTTGTTTGCTCCAATGGCAGGGATTGAGATGCTTCTTCCATGGAAACTGGAATTTGGTGCAGTGAAGTCACCAAACATCTTCCTTGCATTGTTGTTGGGTTCGACCATGTCTCCTTCTTTTTCGAGATTCTCTGTAAGGTTTTCTCTGGATTGTTGTGCTTTAGCTTCTCTTAGCTTCTTCTTCAGAGTCCTTTCAGGTTCAGGATCTGCTTCAACAAGAATGTCCTTGTCCTTTATGCGAGTAGAAGAGAAGAAGAATAGAAGAGGAATAGAAGAGGAAAAATTCGAACACAGAGAGAGAAGAGAAGAGGGTTCGAATTATGAGTAGAAGAGAAGTGTTAGTAGATAAATAAATAAATACAAGAAGATGAGAGAGAGGAGTTTTCAAAAATAATTAAGAAAAAACGGAAAATATTTTTGTTTTTATTTTAAAATATAGTTAGGATTCGAAAATTAGGAGAAGAAATGAAATTAAAATTAAAATTTAAAACAATTAGTTAATTAAAAAGAATTTTGAAAAAGAGGAAGGTGATTTTCGAAAATTAGAGAGAGAAAAGTAGTTAGGTGGTTTTGAAAAAGATAAGAAATAGTAAAACAAACTATTTGTTTTAGTTAGTTGAAAAAGATTTGAAAAATGAATTTTGAAAAGATAAGAAGTTAGAAAAGATTTTGAAATTGATTGTGAAAAAGATATGATTTGAAAAAGATATGTTTGAAAAGATATGATTAAAAAGATATGATTCTAAAATTTAAAGTTTGAATCTTTCTTAACAAGAAAGTTACAAACTTGAAATTTTTGAATCAAAACATTAATTGTTAATATTAATTTCGAAAAACATGAGGTAAAAATAGGAAAAAGATTTTTCAAAAGTTTTGAAAAAGATTTTTGAGAATTTTCAAAAAATAAAGGAAAAAAATGAAAAAGATTTGATTTTGAAAAAGATTTTGAAAAGATAAATTTTTGAAATTGAAATCTTGACTTAACTAACAAGAAACAACTTATTTTAAAAATTTTTGACTAAGTCAACCCAAAGATTTCGAAATTTATGAGTGAAATAAGGAAAAGATTTTTTTTTTTGAATTTAATAAGGAAAGAAAAAAACAAAAGAGTTGAGTCAAAATATGAAAATTTTGGATCAAAACCAATGATGCATGCAAGAACACTTTGAATGTCAAGATGAATACCAAGAACACTTTGAAGATCAAGATGAAGATCAAGACTTATTTTTGAAAACTTTTCAAGAAAAGAAAAACATGCAAGACACCAAACTTAGAAATTTTTAATGCTTAGACACTAAGAATTCAAAAATGCATATGAAAAATAAGAAAAGACACAAAACCATAAAAGTTAAAGATTAAACAAGAAGACTTACGAAGAACAACTTGAAGATCATGAAGAACACCATGCATGAGTTTTCGAAAATTTTTTTGAGAAAAATAAAAATATGCAATTGACACCAAACTTAAAAATTGACTCTAGACTCAAACAAGAAACACAAAATTATTTTTGATTTTCTGATTTTATAAATTTTTTTTTAAATTTTTCGAAAAATTTTTTGGAAAAATGAAAAAGGAGAGAAATTTTTTTTTAAAAATTTTTGAAAACTTTTTTAACAAAAAATAAAGGTTGAAACAAGAAGAAAATTACCTAATCTAAGCAACAAGATGAAGCGTCAGTTGTCCAAACTCGAACAATCCCCGACAACGACGCCAAAAACTTGGTGCACGAAATTGTGATCTCAATGGCGCCAACAACTTGGTACGCACAATTATAATCTCAACTCTTTCCAAACTTCGCACAACTAACCAGCAAGTGCACTGGGTCATCCAAGTAATAAACCTTACGTGAGTAAGGGTCGATCCCACGGAAATTGTCGGCTTGAAGCAAGCTATGGTTGATGAGCGGATAATTTATACGCTTTTTGGCATTGTTTTTAGGTAGTTTTTAGTAGGATCTAGCTACTTTTAGGGATGTTTTTATTAGTTTTTATGCAAAATTCATATTTCTAGACTTTACTATGAGTTTGTGTGTTTTTCTATGATTTCAGGTATTTTCTAGCTAAAATTGAGGGACCTGAGCAAAAATCTGATAGAAGGCTGACAAAGGACTGCTGATGCTGTTGGATTATGACCTCCCTACACTTGAAATGGATTTTCTGGAGCTACAGTACTCCAAATGGCGCGCTCTCAACTGCTTTGGAAAGTAGACATTCAGAGCTTTCCAGAAATATATAATAATTCATACTTTATTCTAGTTTAGATGACGCAAACTGGCGTTCAACGCCAGTCCCATGCTACAGTCTCGAGTAAAATGCCAGAAACACGTCACAAACCAGAGTTAAATGGCAAAAACACGTTACAACTTGGCGTTTAACCCCAAGATAAGTCTCTGTACGTGTAAAGCTCTAACTCAGCCCAAGCACACACCCAAGTGGGCCCCGGAAGTGGATTTCTGCACTAAAGACTTATTTCTGTAAATCCTAGTAACTGGTTTAGTATAAATAGAACTTTTTACTATTGTATTAAGGGTCTTTTTCCCTATTTTCGAATTCATATGCCATTTAGGGGGGCTGGCCATTCGGCCATTCCTAGACCATCACTTATGTATTTTCAACGGTGGAGTTTCTACACACCATAGATAAAGGGTGTGGAGCTCTGCTGTTCCTCGAGTATTAATGCAATTACTACTATTTTCTATTCAATTCAGCTTATTCTTGTTGTAAGATATTCGCTACACTTTAACATGATGAATGTGATGATCCATGACACTCATCATCATTCTCACCTATGAACGCGTGACTGACAACCACTTCCGTTCTACCTTAGAACGAGCATGTATCTCTTGGATTTCTTAATCAGAATCTTCGTGGTATAAGCTAGAATCCATTGGCAGCATTCTTGAGAATTCGAAAAGTCTAAACCTTATCTGTGGTATTCCGAGTAGGATTCAGGGATTGAATGACTGTGATGAGCTTCAAACTTGCGATTGTTGGGCGTAGTGACAGACGCAAAAAAATCAATGGATTCTATTCCGACATGATCGAGAACCGACAGATAATTAGCCGTGTTGTGACAGAGAATTTGGACCATTTTCACTGAGAGGATGGGAAGTAGCCATTGACAACGGTGATGCCCTACATACAGCTTGCCAAGGAAAGGAGTAAGAATGATTGGATGAAAGCAGTAGGAAAGTAGAAATTCAGAAGGAACACAGCATCTCCATACACTTATCTGAAATTTCTACCAATAATTTACATAAGTATCTCTATCTCTATTTTATGCTTTATTTATCTTTATATTCAAAAACCATTATAACCATTTGAATCCGCCTGACTGAGATTTACAAGATGACCATAGCTTGCTTCATACCAACAATCTCCGTGTGATCGACCCTTACTCACGTAAGGTATTACTTGGGCGACCCAGTGCACTTGCTGGTTAGTTGTGCGAAGTTGTGACAAAGTGTGATTCACGTTTGAGAGCTCCAAGTCCATTGGTGCCATTGTTGATGATCACAATTTACGTGCACCAAGTTTTTGGCGCCGTTGCCGGGGATTGTTCGAGTTTGGACAACTGACGGTTCATCTTGTTGCTTAGATTAGGTAATTTTCTTTTCAAAAAGTTTTCAAAAATCTTTCAAAATTTTTTATTTTGTTTTCGTTTTTCTAAAATGAAATTTTCAAAAAATCCAAAAAAAAATTTGTGTTTCTTGTTTGAGTCTTGAGTCAATTTTTAAGTTTGGTGTCAATTGCATGTTTTAAAAACTTTTGCATTTTTCGAAAATTCATGCATGTGTTCTTCATGATCTTCAAGTTGTTCTTGACAAGTCTTCTTGTTTGATCTTTAAATTTTCTTGTTTTATGTTTTTTGTTATTTTTCATATGCATTTTTGCATTCATAGTGTCTAAGCATTGAAAATTCCTAAGTTTGGTGTCTTGCATGTTTTTCTTTTCTTGAAATTTTTTCAAAAATAAGTCTTGATGTTCATATTGATCTTGAAAGTGTTTGTGGTGTTCAACATTGACATTCATAGTGTTCTTGTATGCATCATGTGTTTTGATCCAAAATTTTCACGTTTTGGGTCATATTTGTGTTTTTCTCTCTCCTCATTAAAAATTCAAAAATTAAAAAAATATATATTTTCCTTGTTTTACTCATAATTTTGAAAATTTTTGGGTTGACTTAGTCAAAAAATTTTAAAATAAGTTGTTTCTTGCTAGTCAAGTCAAGATTTCAATTTTAAAAATCTTATCTTTTCAAAACTTTTTCAAAAATCAAATCTTTTTCATTTTTCTTTTATATTTTCGAAAATATTTTTTAATTGATTTTCAAAATCTTTTTTATCTTTATTTCAAAATTTCAAAACTTTACTAACAACTAATGTGATTGATTCAAAAATTTGAAGTTTGTTACTTTATTGTTAAGAAAGGTTCAATCTTTAAATTCTAAAATCATATCTTTTAGTTTCTTGTTAGTCAAGTAATCAATTTTAATTTTAAAAATCAAATCTTTTCTAAAATATATTTTTCAATCATATCATTTTAAAATATCTTTTTTTAAATCATATATTTTTCAAAATCAATTTCAAAATCTTTTCTAACTTCTTATCTTTTCAAAATTGATTTTCAAATCTTTTTCAACTAACTAATTGACTTTTTGTTTGTTTCTTATTTTTTTCAAAACCACCTAACTACTTTTCTCTCTCTAATTTTCGAAAATTCCTCACCCTTTTTCAAAATTCTTTTTAATTAACTAATTATTTCAAATTTTAATTTTAATTGTATTTCTTCTCTCAATTTTCGAAAATCACTAACTATTTTTCAAAAAACAATTTTTGAAATTCTCTCCCTCTCATCTCTTTCTATTTATTTAGTTAATTACTAACACTTCTCTTCATCTAAAAATTCGAACTCTCTCTTCTCCTCTATGTTCAAATTTTTCTCATCCTTCTTCTATTCTCCTCTTTTTCTACTCACATAAAGGAATCTCTATACTGTGACATAGAGGATTCCTCTTCTTTCTTTGTTTTCTTCTCTTTCATATGAGCAAAAACAAAGAAAAAGACATTCTTGTTGAAGCTGATCCTGAACCTGAAAGGACCTTGAAGAGGAAGCTAAGAGCAGCTAAAGCACAGTACTCTGAAAAGGACCCAACTGAAATTTTCGAACAGGAAAAGGAGATGGCAGCCAAAAATAATAACAACAATAATGCAAGGAAGATGTTTGGTGACTTTACTGCACCAAATTCCAAATTACATGGAAGAAGCATCTCAATCCCTGCCATTGGAGAAAACAATTTTGAGCTGAAGCCTCAATTAGTTTCTCTAATGCAACAGAATTGCAAATTTCATAGACTTCCATCAAAAGATCCTTTTTAGTTCTTAACTGAATTCTTGCAGGTCTGTGATACTGTTAAGACCAATGGGGTTGATCCCAAGGTATACAGGCTTATGCTTTTCCCTTTTGTTGTAAGAGACAGAGCTAGAGTATGGTTGGACTCTCAACCTAAAGATAGCCTGAACTCTTGGGATAAGCTGGTCACGGCCTTCTTGGACAAGTTCTTTCATCCTCAAAAGCTGAGTAAGATTAGAGTGGATGTTTAAACCTTTAAGCAAAAAGATGGTGAATCCCTCTATGAAGCTTGGGAAAGATACAAGCAGTTCACCAAAAAGTGTCCTTCTGACATGCTTTCAGAATGGACCATCCTGGATATATTCTATGATGGTCTGTCTGAACTGTCTAAGATGTCATTGGACCATTCTGCAGGTGGATCTATTCACCTGAAGAAAACGCCTGCAGAAGCTCAGGAACTCTTTGACATGGTTGCTAATAACCAATTCATGTACACCTCTGAGAGGAATTCTGTGAGTAATGGGACACCTCAGAAGAGGGGAGTTCTTGAAATTGATACTCTGAATGCCATATTGGCTCAGAACAAAATGTTGACTCAGCAAGTCAACATGATTTCTCAATGGATGGCAAAATGCATCCAACAGTACTAAGGAGGCATCTTCTGAAGAAGAAGCTTATGATCCTGAGAACCCTGCAATGGCAGAGGTGAATTACATGGGTGAACCCTATCGGAACACCTATAATTCTTCATGGAGAAATCATCCAAATTTCTCATGGAAGGATCAACAAAAGCCTCAACAAGGCTTTAATAATGGTGGAAGAAACAGGCTTAGCAATAGCAAGCCTTTTCCATCATCTTCTCAGCAACAGACAGAGAATTCTGAGTAGAGCCCCTCTAGCTTAGCAAACATAGTCTCTGATCTATCTAAGGCCACTTTAAGTTTCATGAGTGAAACAAGGTCCTCCATTAGAAAATTGGAGGCACAAGTGGGCCAGCTGAGTAAGAAAATCACTAAAACCCCTCCTAGTACTCTCCTAAGCAATACATAAGAGAATCCAAAAAGAGAGTGCAAGGCCATTGACATAATCACAATGGCCGAATCCAAAGAGGAGGAGAAGAACATGAATCCCACTGAGGAAGACCTCCTGGGATGTCCTCTGAACAAAAAGGAGTTCCAAACTGAGGAACCTAAGGAATCTGAGGCTCACCTAGAGACCATAGAGATTCCATTGAACCTCCTTTTACCATTCATGAGCTTTGAGAACTATTCTTTCTCTGAAGAGGATGAAGATGTAACTGAAGAGAAAGTTGCTCAATATCTAGGAGCCATCATGAAGCTGAATGCCAAGTTGTTTGGTAATGAGACTTGGGAAGGTGAACCTCCCTTTCTTATTAGTGAACTAGATACATGGGTTCAGCAAACTCTACCTCAAAAGAAACAAGATCCTGGTAAATTCTCGATATCTTGTACCATAGGCACCATGACCTTTAAGAAGGCTCTGTGTGACTTGGGGTCAGGTATAAATCTTATGCCACTCTCTGTAATGGAGAAGCTGGGGATCTTTGAGGTACAAGCTGCAAGAATCTCATTAAAGATGGCAGACAAGTCAATAAAACAAGCTTATGGATTGGTAGAGGATGTGTTGGTAAAGGTTAAAGGCCTTTACATCCTTGCTGATTTCATAATCTTAGACAGTGGGAAGGATGAGAATGAATCCATTATTCTTAGAAGACCCTTCCTAGCCACAACAGGAGCTGTGATTGATGTTGACAGAGGAGAGTTAGTCCTTCAATTGAATGGGGACTACCTTGTGTTTAAAGCTCAAGGTTATCCTTCTATAAACATGGAAAAGAGGAACGATAAGCTTCTCTCAATACAGAGTCAAACAAAGCCCCCACAATCAAACTCTAAGTTTGGTGGTTGGAGGTCACAACTAAACTCTAAGTTTGGTGTTGAACCCCCACATTCAAACTCTAAGTTTAGTGTTGGGAGGTCCCAACAATGCTCTGATGATCTGTGAAGCTCCATGAGAGCTCACTGCCAAGCTATTGACTTTAAAGAAGCGCTTTTTGGGAGGCAACCCAATTTTTATTTATCTATATTTCTGTTCCGAGGGTTACCTGAAACTGTAGGTCGATCTCGGTCGAGATCTTCTGTGTTGGTCGGAATCGACGTGTCCGACAGGTGTATTGCGGCCGGAGTTGGTATGTCCGACTTGCGGGACTGAAAGTGCTGCTGATCCTTCGTCCCCGGTGGGTGGGGGAACCTGCAAGGGACTCTGATGCTTAAGTTAGCAAGGGTATTAAGCAGGTATTGAGTAGAATCAGAGTATGAGTTATACCTGGGTGCTCCAGTGTATTTATAATGGTGAGATATGGCCTTCTATGGATAAGATAAGTTAGTTATCTTATCTTATCTTTATCTTATCTTTAAGTGAGGTCATCTTATCTTCAAGGGAATCGCCCTTCTCTCTATAGGCTTGGGCCGCCTTAGGTTTTGGGGCGTGTTCCTCTATTTGGGTCCTTCTTTGGGCTTTCCTGGGGACTTGACCGAGCTCTTTGGGAAGAGGTCGGGTTGTCCTGACCTGAAGAGGTCGGTCACTTTGTCTGTCGAACATCCCGGGTCGGACACCTCGGCCCAGGGTATGAACAGTGCCCCTGCTTGAGCTCGGTCTTCTTTTTGAGGGCGAGTCCTTGACTTCGGTCCTTTTTTTTTGGTGAAGCCGAACTCAAGCATTTTGTCGATTCCTTTGTAGCAGCTTTTGAATGTAGAACGTTTCCTCTAAAAAGCGCGCACTTTTATATCGGCGCTTTGGGAACGTGCGAGGGTTTAATGCTTTCCTTAATTTTAGCATTAATTGCCCCGTTTCCCTTTTGGCTCTTTATTTTGATTTTGAAAGCCCAGAAACGGTTTCTCTTCTTTCGCCTTTTTCATAACTTCTTTTCTCCGCTCTCTCCACTCTTCTGTTTTTGCGGCGTCGTTTGGCATTTCTGGAGCTTCTATTTTTGCCTGGAGTTTCACGTTTCTCCCTGCGACACTACTCTTTGTTCACGTTCTTTCCTTTGTTTGTGAGGAGGCATTCCCAGATTCCGTCTTCCATCTTCAATTTTCTTTTGAAGCTTGCTGCTTTTTCCAGGTTGGTACTAACTTTCTTGTTTCTTTTGCGGCTTCACTTTTGGTTTTTTGGTAAAGCTTTGATTTTGCATGTTTGAAAGTTTGAACCTTTTCGTGATCTTGCATTTGTTTGTCGCTGTAAGTGTATTTTCCTTAGCTTACTTGCGTTCTTTTAGCATTTCCATCGAGGCTTTTTAGGGTTTTGTTGTTGCTTCTGATAGAGAATCTGCATCTGTTCCTTGCTTTGCTTGGTTGCTTTTTGTTTCTGATTTTGAGAAAGTTTGTTCCTTTAATGATTTCTACTTGGCACATTTTGACGTATGGGAATACTTTTTGCTTGGTATACTGTGATGACTTATGCTTCTGAAAATGCTTGCTTGTTTGAAGTTTTTTTCTTGTTTGAGAAATGCTGGGGTAGGAGCTGTAGATTTTCCTAGAAACCTTACTTGATTATTGCCTCCAAAGGATGCCCCAAGGCTTTTGGTTTGAGTCTTGGGGTTTTCCTTTTCTGTTTGTTTCGCCTGTATCGTATTGAGTTGTTTTCTCCCTTGTCCGAGATGTTTTTAGTAACCCCATCTTCTTTTCTTACTTGTAGGATTAGTTGGCCTCATGTCTTCTCGCAATAACATTGTAGAGATGTCTTCCAGAGTTCCCGAGGGGATGTCCGATTGGCTGGACTCCCTTGTTTTGTTGTGTGTTTCTGTTGTGGATACTGAGTTTTGCACAGAGCTGAGGAAGCGCCATAGGATTTGTGGTATCAATGCCCGTGAAGAGGATTACGAGCTTATTGCTCCTGATTCTGATGAGAGGGTTTGTTTTCCGACTTCCATTGAGAGAGAGCGTCCCTTCTTCTATGCCTATGAATACTTCTTCAGCCAGTTGAACGTTTCCTTTCTTTTTACTGCTTTTGAGACCGACCTGTTGTGGTCGTGTAATATTGCTCCATCCCAGCTTCACCCTAATTCCTGGGGTTTTATTAAAATTTTTCAACTTCTTTGCCGTGAATTAGATGTAACACCTTCCCAGACTCTTTTCTTTTATTTGTTTGTTTCTGCCAAGCATGGCGGTTCTTCAAAAAAAAAAAATCTTCTTGGGTTTCCTTCAGGTCCGCCCAGGGCCACAAAGTTTTTGCTATGTATGATGAGTCCTTCAAGGACTTCAAGAATTACTTCTTTAAGGTTCGTGCTGTCAAGGGGGCCCGCCACTTTTTTCTTGATGAAAATGATGAACCTTCTTTCCCTTTGGAGTGGCAGAGGGATGTGAGAGTGTCTCGCTATACCTGGGAGATGCTTGATGATGTTGAGCGTGCTTTTGTTATTGTTCTTGAGGATCTGTGGGGGAAACCACCCCATCTTGATACCAAAAGGTTTTTGAATGACCCGTCCTTGGTTCGGACTATTTTGGGTATTTGTCTGACTTGTCTTTTATATTTGCTTCTTAATTTTTTCCTCCTCTTGTTTGTGACCGTAACGCTTTGCTGTGGCTAATTCTGTATTTGTAGAGATATCAAAGAACAATGACTCCATGAAGGCCTTCAAAAGGGCAAAGAAGGCAACTGCTGCTCTGAACATCTCGGCCAAGGTGGCCGGTGAGGGATCTTCACAGGTCCCAGTGAAGCCTCCTGTGCTGAGTTCCCTTGGGCCGAGGAAAGTAATTCCTACTCCTCGGTTTCATCAGGTTGATCCTCCTCAGACTTCTGCCGTTGCTTCTGGTGTCCCTCCCTTAAAAAAGCAAAATACATCTGAGCCCTTCAACCTGGATGCCTCGGACTTTGATGCTATCGAGTTTGTTGACCATCAAATTGCCCCCTATGGTGGACTTTCCATGGACGACGTGTCTCTTCTTCAGCATCTGGATTTTATCACTAAAATTAGTGTGAAGATGGCTCATATGGGTGCGGCTATTTTCCGAACAGTTCAGGGGATTCCGATTCATGCCACAAAATCCTTCATGGAGGAGGCCAAGTCGGAATTTGATCGAATCAAGGGTCTGAAGGAGGAGTTGGAGGTGAAGTTGGCGAAGGAGGAGAAGGAGCTGGAAAGTGAGAAGGCCAGCTCTATTGCCCTGGCTGCTTCTTTGAAGTTGGCTGAGGACATGGCCCTGAAGCATAAGGATAGCTATGTCTCAGCTTATAGGGATTTAATGCGCCTCCGGGATGAGTTGGAAACTGCTCGGGCTAATTATGGCGAGCTTCAGGGTCACCTTGTGGGCAGCGTAACTGCTGCCTCCGAGAACTTAATGGAGCAGTTCTGAATTGTTGCCCCTGATGCCGACTTGACTCTTGTCAGCCTGAACAATGTTGTGAGGGATGGTAAAATTGTCCCTGATGACCAGGATGATGATGATGCTGACCCTCCCCCAGTGCCTTCTCTTAAGGTGTCGACCTCCTCGGTTCCTCCCGTTACGTCTGATCCGGATTTCCAGATTCTGAACCGGGATGATGGAACCGTAGATGCTGTGCCCCTTCAGACTCGCCCTCCTTCTCCCCGTACTGATGCTGCCGGGAAGGCTCCTGATCTTAGCTGATCTTTTTTCTGAATATTTGTAAATAGCCCGATTTGTGGGCTTTTGAACTTGTTTTTGTGAATGATGTTGACTGTTTGATACTCTAGTTGCTATTTTTAGCAACTTTATTTTAAAAAATGGTTTCTCTGAGGTTGATTTCGGTGGCCTCTTTGAAGCTTTATCATACTATGCTTTCATTGTGCTTTAGCAGGGTGTCTGTTGGAATATTGCTGCTTGGCTTCTTTAGATTGCTTTCGTACTTTTGTTTGTAGCTTGGATCCTTTTGAGGTCGTGACTTGTGGGGGGTCCAACTTGTCTTTCGGTTTCCTCGCTTTGTTTTGTATTTTTAGCGCCTTTATAACCGATTTCTTTATGTTGGTCCCCTTTTGAGTTATTTTTGTAATCCTCTTTTCTGGGCCTTTTCCAGGTCTCTTTAAGGGATTACTTTTATAACTTATCTTTGTAGGAGACCGACTTCGTTAGGTCGATCTTTTCCTAGTTGTTTTCGTAATCCTCTTTCTTGGACCTTTGTTAGGTCTCTTTCAGGGATTACTTTTACAACTTGTTTTGTAGGAAACCGACTTCGTTAGGTCGATCTCTTCTAAGTTGTTTTCGTAATCCTCTTTCTTGGACCTTTGTTAGGTCTCTTTCAGGGATTACTTTTACAACTTGTTTTGTAGGAAACCGACTTCGTTAGGTCGATCTCTTCTAAGTTATTTTTCGTAATCCTCTTTCTTGGACCTTTGTTAGGTCTCTTTCAGGGATTACTTTTACAACTTGTTTTGTAGGAAACCGACTTCGTTAGGTCGGTCTCTTCTAAGTTATAGCAATTCCTCTTTAATAGGGTTGGCCAGACCTCTTTCCAGGGATTTGCTGATAACTTGAACTGGCTTGGTCCGACTTTTTAATGTTCGGCCAGTCTTTTTTAAGTTATTATATAACAATCCATAAGACCTCGTCAGGTTCTTTTTTGGGATCACTTTCGTTAACTTCTTGCATTATTCTGTGTTCATCTTTTGCCGATTTGTAGATTGTGGTTTCTGTCCTGGTTTAATCGACCTTTAGGTGAATCACGTTTTCACCTTTGTCGGTCAATTATTCCTATCAAGATCGTATAGTGAATCTGTTCTTCACTTCTTGTTCGATCTGTTGCTTTATAATCGGACGATGAATGATTCAGATTAATGCGTCTTGAGCACTTTGTAGAATATCTGAAATGTATTTTTATTTAAAGAAAGTGCAAATATATACAGGTGGGAGTTTTTCATACCCTTAAGTCGGATTAAATCTCAATCTTGACGCCTCATTAAAAAACCTTTTCAGGAAAAAGAGTGCGTCTTGTGATGAGTCCTTTATCTAACTATAGTACCTTCTTAGGTTACAGGCGTGCCATGATCTGGGGAGTTCTCGTCCCTCGAGTTCGGACAGTCTGTAGTAGCCCTTCCCAAGTACTTCTGTGACTCGGTAGGGTCCTTTCCAATTAGCTGCCAGCTTTCCTTCTCCAGGTCGAGTTGTTCCAATATCATTTCGGATTAAGATGAGATCGTTCTCTGTGAAATCTCTTGGCACTGCCCTCTGATTATACATGGAAGCCATTCGCCGCTTTAGTGCTTCTTTTCTGATCCGAGCTCTTTCTTGGATTTCTGGAAGTAGGTCGAGCTCTTCTCTTTGGAGTTGAGAATTGGTTTGTTCATTGTAGTGGACTACTCGGGGAGATCCTTCCTTGACCTCTATTGGAATCATTGCCTCCACTCCGTATGCTAGTCGGAATGGTGATTCGTTCGTGGTAGAATGGGGGGTCGTTCAATATACCCATAGGACTTGTGGAAGTTCCTCGGCCCAAGCCCCCTTTGCTTCTTGCAGTCTCCACTTCAACCCGGCCAATATGACTTTGTTGGCCGCTTCGGCTTGTCCATTGGCTTGGGGATGTTTGACGGAGGTGAACTGGTATTTTATATTCAAGTCGGCCACTAACTTTCTGAAGCCTGCATCTGTAAATTGGGTGCCATTGTCTGTGGTGATGGAGTATGGGACCCCAAACCTTGTGACGATGTTCCTATATAGGAATTTCCGGCTTCTTTGAGCAGTGGCATTGGCTAGGGGTTCTGCCTCGATCCATTTCGTGAAATAGTCTACTCCTACTATGAGGAATTTTACTTGTCCCGATCCCTGTGGGAAGGGTCCGAGAAGATCGAGTCCCTATTTTGCAAATGGCCAGGGTGAGGTCACGTTAATGAGTTTTTCTGGTGGGGCGATGTGAAAGTTGGCATGCATCTGACATGGTGGACATGTCTTTACAAATTCTGTAGCTTCCTTTCGTAGAGTTGGCCAATAGATTCCTGCCCGGAGTACCTTTTTGGTGAGAGGTTGTGCTCCGAGATGATTGCCACAAATGCCACTGTGTACTTCTTCCAAGACTTCCTTTGTATTGGATGTCGGGACGCATTTTAACAATGGTGTTGAGATCCCTCTTTTGTATAAGATGTTGTTTATGATAGTGTAGTACTGTGCCTCCCTTTTTAACCTCTTTGCCTCCTTTTCATCTCTGGAAAGTGCTTCTGTTTTGAGGTAGTTAATTATGGGGGTCATCCATCCTTGATCCCGACCTGTTATGGCTAGGATTTTTTCTTCTTCCGATATTGATGGGTTCTGCAGTATTTTCTGGATGAGGCTTCTATTGTTGCCCGCTGGTTTGGTGTTGGCTAGCTTTAAAAGCGCGTCAGCTCGGGCATTTTGCTCGCGGGGTATGTGGCAGATCCTATATTCTCCAAGTTGTCCGAGCTGTTCTTTGGTTTTATCCAAATATCTTTTCATGGTAGGATCTTTGGCTTGGTAGCTTCCCGTTATTTGCGAGGTAACGACTTGTGAGTCACTGTAGATGTTGAGTTTCTGAGCTCCAACTTCCCTAGCCAGCTTCAAACCAGCTAATAATGCTTCATATTCTGCCTGGTTGCTTGAGGCCGGGAATCTAAATTTCGGTGAAAGCTCAAGTTGGGTTCCTTGGTTGCTTTCGATTATCACACCTGCACCGCTTCCGGCTTTATTTGAGGAACCGTCCACGTATATGTTCCACTCTATGGGGATTTCTGTGGTGTCTGTGAATTCTGCAATGAAGTCGGCTAGGTATTGTGATTTGATGGCTGTCCGCGCCTCGTATTGGAGGTCGAACACGGACAACTCGATTGCCCACTGCAGGATTCTTCCTGCTAGATCTATTTTCTGTCGTATCCCTTTTATGGGCTGGTTGGTCCGAACTTTGATGGTGTGCGCTTGGAAGTACGGGCGAAGTCGTCGGGATGTGTGTATCAAAGCGTAGGCGAACTTTTCTATTTTCTGGTAGTTCAGCTTTGACCCCTGTAGTGCTATACTAATGAAGTAGACGGGTTGTTGTCCCCCTTCATCTTCTCTAATTAGTGCTGAGGCTATTGCTCGACTTCCTACGGTGAGGTATAGTATGAGTGGTTCTCCCTCTCGTGGTCGAGATAGGATGGGGGGCTGTCCCAGGAATTCTTTAAAGTCTCGGAAGGCTTGTTCACATTCTGTTGTCCACTCGAAGTTTTTTTTCCCTTCCTTAATGTAGCGTAGAAGGGGAGGGATCTTATTGCTGACCCTGCTAGGAATCTGGACAAGGCCACCAGTCTCCCATTGAGTTGTTGGACTTCTTTGACGCAGGTCGGGCTTTTCATGTTGAGTATGGCCTGGCATTTATCTGGATTTGCCTCGATTCCTCTTTGTGTGAGCATGAAGCCCAGGAATTTTCTTGCCTCTACTACGAAGGTGCATTTAGCCGGGTTGAGTCGCATGTCGTGCTTCCGTATGGTGTTGAACACTTGAACCAAGTCGGTTAGTAATGTTTTTTCACTTTGTGTCTTTATCAACATGTCGTCCACATAGACCTCCATGATTTTTCCGATGTGATCTGAAAAGACTTTATTCATTAGCCTTTGATAAGTGGCTCCCGCATTCTTAAGGCCGAAAGGCATTACGATATAGCAATAATTTCCTTTTGGTGTGAGAAACGAGGTCTTTTCTTGATCCGGTGGATACATTGGAATCTGGTTGTAGCTTGAGTATGCGTCCATGAACGAGAGATACTTATATCCTGACGAGGCATCGACTAGAACATCGATGCTTGGGAGTGGAAAAGGGTCTTTTGGGCAGGCTTTGTTGAGGTCGGTGTACTCAGTGCACATTCGCCACTTCCCATTTGACTTTTTCAACAAGACGACGTTTGCTAGCCATAGTGGATATTTAACTTCTCTTATGAATCCTGCCTCTAGTAGCGCTTGTACTTGTTCTTCCACAGCCTGAGACCGTTCTGGCCTGAGTTTTCTTCGTCTTTGTTGTACCGGCCGGGATCCCAGGTAGACTGCCAGCTTGTGGCTCATTAGTTTGGGATCTATGCCTGGCATGTCGGCAGCTTTCCATGCGAAGAGATCAACATTATCTCGTAGAAACCGTATTAGCGATTCTTTTGCGTCTCCTTTCAGGATCGTGCCAATATTAGTTGTTTTGTCCGAGGTATCTCCAATCTGGACTCTTTCTATTTCTCCTTCGGGTCGTGGGCGGAGTTCTTCTCGTCTCTGATCTCCGCCGAGTTCGATTGTGTGGAACTCTCTTCCTTCGCCTCAGAGATTTAGACTTTCGTTATAACAGCGACGCGCCATCTTTTGATCTGCTTTTATTGTGGCTATCCCTTCTGTAGTTGGGAATTTCATACATAGATGTGGAGTTGAAACTATTGCTCCGAGTTGATTTAATGTTGTCTGACCTATTAAGACATTGTAGGCTGAGCTTACGTCGACCACGATATAATCTATCTTAAGTGTTCTGGATTGGTTCCCCTTTCCGAAGGTTGTATCTAACGATGCGTATCCCAGTGGCTGTACTGAGGTATCCCCAAGTCCGAACAGGCTGTTCGGGTATGCTCTTAGCTCTTTTTCTTCTAAGCCGAGCTTATCGAAGGTAGTTTTGAATAAGATGTCGGTGGAGCTTCCTTGGTCAATTAATGTACGGTGGAGATTGGCATTTGCCAATATGATTGTGATGACCATGGGGTCGTCGTGTCCTGAGATGATTTCGGATGCATCTTCTTTGGTAAACGTGATTGCTGGGATGTTTGGCACCTCTTTCTTGCCTTCGACATGATACACTTCTTTGAGGTGTCGCTTGCGGGATGATTTGGAGATTCCTCCTCCAGCAAATCCACCGTGTATCACGTGGATATGCCTTTCCGGTGTGCGGGGTGATCGTTCAGATTGTCCGACATCTTCATCCCTTCTTCTTTTTCTTGGTTCTTCGTCCCGATTGGCCAGGAACCGATCTAGTTTTCCTTCCCTTACTAATTTCTCTATGACGTTTTTCAAGTCAAAGCATTCGTTGGTGGAATGTCCTCGGACTCGGTGATACTTACAGTATTCGTTCCGATTTCCTCCTCCCCTTTTTCCTTTGAGTGGCCGAGCTGGGGGTATTTTTTCCGTATGATAGACCTCTTTGTAAATATCTACCAAGGATACCCTAAGAGGGGTGTAGTTATGATATTTTTTGATTTTCTCCCCGGAGCGATCTTCCTTCTTCTTGGATTCTTTATCTTTATCTCGGTAGGCGGAACCGAACCTCGAGGCTTCCCCAAGTCGAGAATTCTCCTCCATGTTAATGTACTTCTGTGCCTGTTCTTGTACTTCGTCTAGGGATGCTGGGGACTTCTTTGATATAGATTGGCTAAATGGTCCTTCTCATAGGCCGTTTATGAGGCCCATGATGGCAGCTTCTGTTGGTAGACTTTGTATGTCCATACATGCTTTGTTGAATCTTTCCATGTAGTTACGAAGACTCTCCCGATCTCCTTGCTTGATTCCTAGTAGGCTGGGTGCGTGTTTGGCTTTGTCCTTTTGTATGGAAAATTTGGCCAGGAACTTTTTGGCCAGGTCATCGAAACTCGAGATGGATTTTGGAGGTAGGTTGTCGAACCATCTAATGGCTGTCTTGGTAAGAGTTGTTGGAAAGGCTTTGCAGCGAACTGAATCTGAGGCGTCAGTGAGGTACATCCTACTTCTGAAGTTGCTGAGATGGTGGTTGGGGTCTGAGGTGCCATCATACAGAGTCATATCCGGAAGCTTGAAATCTTTTGGAATTTTGGTCTTCATAATTTCCTTGGTGAATGGATCTTGATCTTTGTGAGAGCTATCCTCTGGGGTGGATCGAGTAACTTTAGTTTTGAGATCAACTTCGAGTTTTATAAGCTTATCTTCTAATTCTCGGCGCCGCCTTATCTCCCGATGTAGATCCTCTTCTTTTTCGCGTTGATGTTGGGCTTCTTTCTCAAGTTGCTTTAATCGATCTTAAAGTGCTTCTATCACCCCTGGATTTGATGATATTTTGTCTCCATTGGATTCTGGAGCATCTTTAAGTATCGCATCCATGTTCTTGTGCGGCATTCTATCTTCCAAACCTGAGTCGTGGTCGTTGTCATGGTTTTCCGCCATGGTGTTGGGATGACTTCCAGGTTCCCCGGCAACGGCGCCAATGTTCCGAGGGTTACCTGAAACTGTAGGTCGATTTCGGTCGAGATCTTCTGTGTTGGTCAGAATCGACGTGTCCGGCAGGTGTATTGCGGCCGAAGCTGGTGTGTCCGACTTGCGAGACTGAAAGTGCTACTGATCCTTCGTCCCCAGAGGGTGGGGGGTACCTGCAAGGGACTCCGATGCTTAAGTTAGCAAGGGTATTAAGCAGGTATTAAGTAGAATCAGAGTATGAGTTATACCTGGGTGCTCCAGTGTATTTATAATGGTGAGATGTGGCCTTCTGTGGATAAGATAAGTTAGTTATCTTATCTTATCTTTATCTTATCTTTAAGTGAGGTCATCTTATCTTCAAGGGAACCGCCCTTTTCTCTGTAGGCTTGGGCCGCCTTAGGTTTTGGGGCGTGTTCCTCTATTTGGGCCCTTCTCTGGGCTTTCCTGGGGACTTGACCAAGCTCTTTGGGAAGAGGTCAGGTTGTTCTGACCTGAAGAGGTCGGTCGCTTTGTCTGTCGAACATCCCGGGTCAGACACCTCGACCCAGGGTATGAACAATTTCTATTGTTCTTTTATGTTTTATTAGGTTTATGATCATGTGGAATCACAAAACAATTGCAAAAATTAAAAACAGAATCAAAAATAGCAGAAGAAAAAGCACACCATGGAGGGAGAGCTTACTGGCGTTTAAACGCTAGTAAGGAGCATCTGGCTGGCGTTCAACACCAAAACAGAGCATGAAGCTGGCGTTGAACGCCAGAAACAAGCAGCAGTCTGGCGTTTAAACGCCAGGATTACACCCTGAGGAGAGCTGGCGTTAAACACCAGAAACAAGCATGGAAGTGGCGTTCAACACCAGAAACATGCTACAAATTGGTGTTAAATGCCCAAAACAAGCATGAAAGTGGCGTTTAACGCCAGAAACATGCTACAGTTTGGCGTTAAATGCCAGGATTGCATACAGAGGGCGTTTTACACGCCTAAAGAGTGTAGGGATGAGAAATCCTTGACACCTCAGGATCTGTGGACCCACAGGATCACCTCAGGATCTATGGACCCCACAGGATCCCCACCTACCTTCTCCCTTTCTCTCTCACCTTTTCATAACACTCTTCCCCAAACACCCTTCACCAATCACCTCAATATCTCTTCCCCATCACCTCTTTACCACTCACATCCATCCACTCTTCCCCATAAACCCCACCTACCTTCAAATTCAAAATCTCTTTCCCACCCAAACCCACCCTAAATAACCAAAACCCATTCCCTCTCCCTCCACTATATAAACCCCTCCATCCTTCTTCATTTTCACACAACACAACCATCTCCTCTCCCCTTTGGCCAAAACCCACACATCTCTCCCTCTCCTCCATATCTTCTTCTTCTTCTTCTATTCCTTCTTTTCTTTGCTCAAAGGCGAGCAACATTCTAAGTTTGGTGTGGTAAAAGCATAGTTTTTTTGTTTTTCCATAACTATTTATGGCACCTAAGGCCGGAGAAACCTCTAGAAAGAGGAAAGGGAAGACAAAAGCTTCCACCTCCGAGTCATGGGAGATGGAGAGATTCATCTCAAAAGCCCATCAAGACCACTTCTATGAAGTTGTGGCCAAGAAGAAGGTGATCCCTGAGGTCCCTTTCATGCTCAAGAAAAATGAGTATACGGAGATCCGACATAAGATCCAAAGAAGAGGTTGGGAAGTTCTTACTAACCCCATTCAACAAGTCAGAATCTTAATGGTTCAAGAGTTCTATGCCAATGCATGGATCACTAGGAACCATAATCAAAGCATGAACCCAAACTCAAAGAATTGGCTTACAATGGTTCGGGGGAAATGCTTAGATTTCAATCTAAAAAATGTAAGGTTGGCGTTCAACTTGCCTATGATGCAAGAACATGCACGCCCCTACACTAGAAGGGTCAACTTTGATCAAAGGTTGGACCAAGTCCTCATGGACATATGTGTGGAAGGAGCTCAATGGAAAAGAGACTCAAAAGGCAAGCCAGTTCAATTGAGAAGACTGGACCTTAAGCCTGTACCTAGAGGATGGTTGGAGTTCATCCAACGCTCCATCATCCTCACTAGCAACCGATCCGAAGTAACTGTGGATCGGGCAATCATGATCCATAGCATCATGATTTGAGAGGATGTAGAAGTTCATGAAGTCATCTCTCTAGAACTCTACAAAGTAGCCGAAAAGCCCTCCACCTTGGCAAGGCTAGCTTTTTCTCATCTCATTTGTCATCTATGCTACTTAACTGGAGTTGTCATAGAAGGAGACATCCTCATTGAAGAGGACAAGCCCATCACTAAGAAGAGGATGGAGCAAACAAGAGAGCCCATTCATGGATCTCAAGAGACGCATGAGGAAGCTCATCATTAAGAAATCCTTGAGATGCCTCAAGGGATGCATTTTCCTCCAAAAAACTATTGGGAACAACTCAACACTTCTCTAGAAGGATTGAGTCATGACATGAACCAATTAAGGGTAGAACACCAAGAACACTCCATCATTCTCAATGAGATTAGAGAAGATCAAATAGCTATGAGGGAGGAGCAACAAAGGAAAGGAAGAGACATAGAGGAGCTCAAGAACACCATTGGTCCTTCAAGGAGAAGGCGCTACTATCACTAAGGTGGACTCATTCCTTAACTTCCTTGTTCTTATCTCTCTGTTTTTCGATTTTTGAACTTCATGTTTGCCTATGTTTGTGTCTTTACTACATGATCATTAGTGTCTAGTGTCTATGTCTTAAGGCTATGAATAATTCCATGAATCCTTCACCTTTCTTAAATGAAAAATGTTTTTAATACAAAAGAACAAGAAGTACATGAGTTTCGAATTCATCCTTGAATTTAGTTTAATTATATTGATGTGGTAACAATACTTTTTGTTTTCCGAATGAATGCTTGAACAGTGCATATTTTTGATCTTGTTGTTTATGAATGTTAAAATTGTTGGCTCTTGAAAGAATGATGAAAGAGAGAAATGTTATTGATGATCTAAAAAATCATAAAATTGATTCTTGACGCAAGAAAAAGCAGTGAAAAAGAAAAAGCTTGCGAAAAAAATATTATAAAAGAAAAAAGATAAAGCAAGCAGAAAAAGCCAATAGCCCTTAAAACCAAAAGGCAAGGGTAAAAAGGATCCAAGGCTTTGAGCATCAATGGATAAAAGGGCCCAAGGAAATAAAATCCAGGCCTAAGCGGCTAAATCAAGCTATCCCTAACCATGTGCTTGTGTCATGAAGGTCCAAGTGAAAAGCTTGAGACTGAGTGGTTAAAGTCGTGATCCAAAGCAAAAAGAGTGTGCTTAAGAGCTCTGGACACCTCTAATTGGGGACTTTAGCAAAGCTGAGTCACAATCTGAAAAGGTTCACCCAGTCATGTGTCTGTGGCATTTATGTATCCGGTGGTAATACTGGAAAACAAAGTGCTTAGGGCCACGACCAAGACTCATAAAAGTAGTTGTGTTCAAGGATCAACATACTTAACTAGGATTATCAATAACATTATCTGAACTCTGAGTTCCTATAGATGCCAATCATTCTAAACTTCAAAGGATAAAGTGAGATGCCAAAACTGTTCAGAAGCAAAAAGCTACAAGTCTCGCTCATCTAATTAGAACTAATATTCATTGATATTTTGAGATTTATAGTATATTCTCTTCTTTTTATCCTATTTGATTTTCAGTTACTTAGGGACAAGCAATAATTTAAGTTTGGTGTTGTGACGAGTGGATAATTTATACGCTTTTTGGCATTGTTTTTAGGTAGTTTTTAGTAGGATCTAACTACTTTTAGGGATGTTTTTATTAGTTTTTATGCAAAATTCACATTTCTGGACTTTACTATGATTTTGTGTTTTTTTTGTGATTTCAGATATTTTCTGGCTGAAATTGAGGGACCTGAGCAAAAATCTGATAGAAGGCTGACAAAGGACTGCTGATGCTGTTGGATTCTGACCTCCCTGCACTCGAAATGGATTTTCTAGAGCTACAGAACTCCAAATGGCGCGCTCTTAACTGCGTTAGAAATTGGACATCCAGGGCTTTACAGCAATATATAATAGTCCATACTTTATTCTAGTTTAGATGATGCAAGCTGGCGTTCAACGCCAGTCCCATGCTGCATTCTGGAGTAAAACGCCAGAAACATGTCACAAACCAGAGTTAAACACCAAAAATACGTTACAACTTGGTGTTTAACCTCAAGAGAAGCCTCTGTACATGTAAAGCTCAAGCTCAGCACAAGCGCACACCAAAGTGGGTCCCGGAAGTGAATTTCTGCACTAAAGACTTATTTCTGTAAACCATAGTAACTGGTTTAGTATAAATAGAACTTTTTACTATTGTATTAAGGGTCTTTTTCCCTATTTTCGAAGTCATATGCCTTTTAGGGGGGCTGGCTATTCGGCCATGTCTGGACCATCACTTATGTATTTTCAACGGTGGAGTTTCTACACACCATAGATAAAGGGTGTGAAGCTCTGCTGTTCCTCGAGTATTAATGCAATTACTACTATTTTCTATTCAATTCAACTTATTCTTGTTCTAAGATATTCGCTGTACTTCAACATGATGAATGTGATGATCCGTGACACTCATCATCATTCTCACCTATGAACGCGTGACTAACAACCACTTCCGTTCTACCTTAGAACGAGCATGTATCTCTTGGATTCCTTAATCAGAACCTTCGTGGTATAAGCTAGAATCCATTGGCAGCATTCTTGAGAATCCGGAAAGTCTAAACCTTGTCTGTGGTATTCCGAGTAGGATTCAGGGATTGAATGACTGTGACGAGCTTCAAACTCGCGATTGTTGGGCGTAGTGACAGACGCAAAAGAATCACTGGATTCTATTCTGACATGATCGAGAACCGACAGATGATTAGCCTTGCTGTGACAGAGCATTTGGACCATTTTCACTGAGAGATGGGAAGTAGCCATTGACAACGGTGATGCCCTACATACAGCTTGTCATGGAAATGAGTAAGAATGATTGGATGAAAGCAGTAGGAAAGCAGAAATTCAGAAGGAACACAGCATCTCCATACACTTATCTGAAATTCCTACCAATGATTTACATAAGTATCTCTATCTATATTTTATGCTTTATTTATCTTTATATTCAAAAACCATTATAACCATTTGAATCCGCTTGACTGAGATTTACAAGATGACCATAGCTTGCTTCATACCAACAATCTTCGTGGGATCGACCCTTACTCACGTAAGGTATTACTTAGATGACCTAGTGCACTTGCTGGTTAGTTGTGCGAAGTTGTGACAAAGTGTGATTCACGTTTGAGAGCTCCAAGTCCATTGGCGCCATTATTGATGATCACAATTTACGCGCACCAATGGTCATCTTGTAAATCTCAGTGAGGCGGATTCAAATGGTTATAGAGTTTTGATAATTAAAAGATAAATAATCATAAAATAAAGATAGAGATATTTATGTAATTCATTAGTGGGAATTTTAGATAAGCGTATGGAGATGTGTTATTCCTTCTGGTTCTCCGCTTTCCTACTGTCTTCATTCAATCATTCATACTCCTTTCCATGGCAAGCTGTATGTAGGGGGATCACCGTTGTCAATGGCTACCGTCCATCCTCTCAGTGAAAATGGTCCAGCTACGGGCTACGTAGGGCTAATCATCTGTCGGTTCTCACTTGTGTGGGAATAAGATCCAATGATCCTTTTGCGTCTGTCACTACGCCCAACAGTCATGAGTTTGAAGCTCGTCACAGTCATCCCATCCCAGATCCTACTCAGAATACCACAGACAAGGTTTAGACTTTTCAGATCTCGAGAATGCTGCCAATTGATTCTAGCTTATACCACGAAGACTCTGATCTCACGGAATGGAAGGCTCTGTTGTCAGGAGAGGCAACCATACGTCATGGGCCAGGAATCCAAGAGATATACATTCAAGCTTGTTTTCATGTAGAACGGAATGGTTGTCAGGCATGCGTTCACAGGTTGAGCATCGTGATGAGCATCACATAATCATCACATTCATCATATTCTTGGGTATGAATGAATATCTTAGAATAAGAATAAGCGTAAATTGAATAGAAAAACAGTAGTACTTTGCATTAATACTCGAGGAACATCAGAGCTCCACACCTTAATCTATGGTGTATAGAAACTCCTCTGTTAAAAATACATAAGTGATAATGGTGTTCATTAGCTTTGGCCCCATAGGGGGAACCAGAATAACCAAGACCTAGGTCTAAGGACTAAACGTACAAAGATCCTGAGTAAAATAGTAAAAAGTCCTATTTATACTAGACTAGTTATGGTTTACAGAAATAAGTAAATGATGCAGAAATCCACTTCCGGGTCCACTTGGTATGTGCTTTGGCTGAGCATTGAAGCTTTCATGTGTAGAGACTTTTCTTGGAGTTAACCGCCAGCTTTTATGCCAGTTTGGGCGTTTAACTCCAGCTTGTATCCTGTTTCTGGTGTTTAAGGCCAGAATAGGGCATGAAGTTGACGTTTGAACACCAGTTTGCATCATCAAAATTCGGGAAAAGTATGGACTATTATATATTGCTGGAAAGCCCAGGATGTCTACTTTCCAACGCAATTGAGAGTGCGCCAATTGGGTTTCTGTAAATCCAGAAAATCCATTTCGAGTGCAGGGAGGTCAGAATCCAACAACATCAGCAGTCCTTTTTCAGCCTCAGAATCAGATTTTTGCTCAGGTCCCTCAATTTCAGCCAAAAAATACCTGAAATCACAGAAAAACACACAAACTCATAGTAAAGTCTAGAATTGTGAATTTTGCTTAAAAACTAATAAAAATATACTAAAAAGTAGCTAGATCCTACTAAAAACTTCCTAAAAATAATGCCAAAAAGCGTATAAATTATCCGCTCATCAATTATCCATCGGTGCGTCTCTCTCATTCTCTCCCCACATACGGGTTCGACCACGTCCATGAGTCGTCTTTCGGGTCCTGTCCACACCAAACAAGTGATATCAAGGTGATCAGTCTCAATATCTCAAGTCAAGTGCTTTAAATTCCCAAAAGTATATAGTTGAACTTCATGCTAAACATACCAATCAGATATCCTAAATAGTACATGCACAATTCAGAGTATGTAATGAAGCATACGCAGTCCATCCCTCAGGCTTACAAGGGTGAACTGCTCTGATACCATAATGTAACACCCTAATATTCAAATCCTTATGCTTGAGTCATATGTCACTCATAATAAGGTGGAATGAATCTCAAGGTGGATTATAATACATAATTACATATATGTTGAAGGGAAACCTTAACGAGAAGTCTGAAAAAGGTAAAATAAAATCGCGAACAGATAATGCTTTCATGTACCGGTAACAGAAAGGTAAAGCGCATTTGAAAAGCAATAAGAGTCAGACATTAAGGAAGCATAAGATAAAAACAAGATATTTGAATATAATCATAAGTAAGCTAGCCTAGTCGCGACCTGCAAAGTTTAGGCCAATTAGGGTACCGAATTAAAATCAGTTTGACAAACACAGAGCTCACGTGTCAGTTTACACCCTGCATCCTGACATTACCTAGGAACTAGTCTTAGATATGGCTTTATCTCTGTAATTGAACTTCGGCCTACAGAAATAGCACTCCCATAAGTGAACTTCGGCTTATAGGAATAGTCTAAACACAACAGAACAACTTTCTGTAGGTGAACTTCGACCTACAGAAATGGCACCTCTGTAAGTGACCTTTAGCTTACAGAAACGGTGCCCCTGTAAGTGAACTTCGGCTTACAGGAATCACAACTCTCTGTAGGTGAAATTCGGCCTACAGGAGCAATACCCTGAGATACATAATTGATATTCACTGCAGGTGAACTTCGGCCTACAAGAATAACAACTAATTGTAGGTGAACTTGGGCCTACAGGACCTCTAGGGCCAACAGAAAAGCAGCAGATGAATATACAATAGTATATCATGCCACAAGGCTTAACTCTTTATTTTTATACTCTTTTCCTCTATTCCCTTTGTTATATTACTCTTTTCTCTTTGTCTCTTTACTCCTCTCTGGTTCCTCTTTTCGCGGTGTCTCTTTACTTTGCTCTGACTTCTTTGCTTAATACATGTATTTAAAGCTTATGTAAATTTTAGTATGAATAGTTAGCTTGTCCCAAGTATAGGTTCATTAAGTCTAAATAGTTTAACTTTTCATATTATACCTAACCCTAGCCGCAACTCAAGGACTAACTATGTTGCCCTAGTTCGTTCACTAATCCTTGTCTGTTTTTCTGTCATTAAAACTTTACAGAATTTTCTTTGGTTTTTATCTTTTCTTTAACTTTTTATCTTTCCTTTATCTTTACCTCACTAACATGTTGTTACCACTCCCTAAGTGTTTTATGAAGGTAATTATGAGATTCTGTGCTTAAAGTTGTCTTTCTAAAGCTTTTACAGAAAACTGCCTTTTCTGCATTATTTTATTATTTTTATTAAAATAACTTTTTACCACCTGTAACTTTTAATATTTCTACTTTAACCACCATAACTTTCAGAAATTACCAAATAACCCCTTAAACACCAAAAATTTTACTTCCTTACCCTTTTAAAGATCTAAAGCCTGTTCTTCATTGTTCTTCATCTCACTCAAAGTGTTCTTTGTGTTCTTCATAAATTCTTCAGATTCTTTCTCTGTTTTTACCCGTTTTTCAATCTTTTCGGCAACCGATTCTTACCAAAATTCAAAATAAATTCCCAGCCACTAAAACCCCATATTTTCCACATGATTTTAACACAAATTGAACCCCAATTTGAGCTCTAGGGTTCGTTTTTCAGCTGCACTCAAGAACATGTTTCATAGCTTGAATTTAATCAAATTTCATCCAATTTTCACCAAAATTTCAACAAGAATTACTCATATAAATAATCAATTTCAAGCATAGCCAAACCATATCATAATCACACAACTCAAACACAATCAATCAAGATTAAATTCGTCAAACCCTACCTGGTTTTGCTGCTCCAAATTCGGTTATACTTTTAGGTGGTCCTTAAGCACTTTTTCCTCCTAAATCACATCAAGAACAACTTTAAATCCACAAACCCTCAACTGCCCAAATCTCTCTTAGCACATTAAAAAGGGATATCTCACCTTAGACTGGCTGGAAATTAACGTTTCTTGGCCCTCAAGTCAAGTTAAGCATGATTCCTAAGGAAGGACATCAAGAAAACACATGTTTAAGCATGTTTCCTTGAAACCGAAGCAAAAGAGATATGGTGCAGCCAAATCAACTTGATTCCAGCCTTGATAAGTCATATGATTATGTAGAGAAAGAAGAGAGGATCATTTTGGTCAGATTGGAATTTTGATTTGAATTTTAGTTCAGCAGAAATCAAGCTTTGAAGATTTGGAACTAAGAACTTTTCTCTCTTTTTTCTTTTAATGATTTTCGGCCACAATGAGCAATTGAGGCAGCCTTGGGGGTTTTGGGGGTGTAGGGTGAGTTGTGATTGGTTGGCTTGGAGGTGGGTTAAAATAATATTAAAATATCTCAGGTGTATAACTACTAAAACTAGATGTATCAAAACACTTGTAAAAACATCTCTAAAAATTATTTTCTGAGCTAATAGCATAAATGACACTAGTAACATATTTATTATGAGAATAGAATATGTATGATGAGGTCTTAGCATTGCTAAAGTCATCAGGGAGTGTTGGTGCTAAGCTGCACCAGTAAACTATGAACCCAGTTAAACCGATTTCCTATTTTTAACTAAAACAGACCAGGTAACCTTATAATATCATTCTAGAAGCTTCTAATACTAATATAACCATGATATTATACTATTATCTCTCTTCTCTCATGAATCAAGTCCGGTTTGTCAACCTGAGACTATTTACGAAAATCAGAATCAAAACTCCTAACCGGTACGGTTCAAAAACTAGGTTCTTCATGATTGCGTTTTCGAGCTTGCCCCAAAAGAGGTTCTAGCTTAAAGATGACATAATGACAATGAAGATTGAGATGCTTGATGATACATCAGAGGTGTTCCCTTTAGTGATCTTCCGGAGAAATCCGTACTTTCAGAAAAGATCTCGCATACTCGAAAAACGGGGTTGTTACAACACCAGCATGAGGGACCTCTCAGTTGTACAAACACAAGCAATGCAATCAAGTAATACACAAGTAGATTCACGTTAAACAAGTAGCATATAATCATGTAATATATACAATTAAGCAAACTAGACAATTAAACAAACCCAAACAAATCAAAACATATGCAAATGATGCATGTCTACCCTATGGACAATGATATCATCTATCAATTATACAGCCAAATTCGACACAACCGGTAGCTGACCCGAACATTGTCCTCTTTGCTGTTTACTCGCTATATTGTATAGCCTTGCAGGGTGAGTACCCTGTAGACCTCATGGAGTTAATACTCTATATATCTCGCAAGGAGAGTGCCCTATACTCTCAAAACTGCCCGGCGTTAAACACCGGAACTGGCACAAGAATGGGAGTTAAACGCCCAAACTGGCACAAAAGCTGGCGTTTAACTCCAAGAGAAGTCTCTACACGAAAATGCTTCAATGCTCAGCCCAAGCACACACCAAGTGGGCCCGGAAGTGGATTTTTATGTCATTTACTCATTTCTGTAAACCCTAGCTACTAGTTCTCTATAAGTAGGACCTTTTGCTATTGTATTTAGAGTCTTTTGATCACTTGAATCTTTTGATCATGTTTTTATGATTGAACCCTAGATCCCTTAATCGGAATCTTCATGGTATAAGCTAGAATTGATGGTGGCATTCAAGAGAATCCGGAAGGTCTAAACCTTGTCTGTGG